>NW_016804504.1:805181-809484 GCF_001698545.2 Rhinopithecus bieti
AAAAAAAAAAAAAGAATATCGACTAAGTTCCGCGGGCGAGGGCCAGGGCTCGTTCTCACCCGCGCGCGGCCCCTCGACCTCTCGGACCCGGGCCACCAGCTCTGCGCCCTTCACGCCTCCCTCGGGGCCCCTGTGTCTCTCTCCCGCCCCCAGACTCCCTCCTCTTTCTGGCTGCTGTTATTTGGGCTGCTGCCCCCTTCCCGCTCCCTGGGACCTCAGCTCGGACCTCAGCCGGCGCCTGCAGCCCGGAGTCCCCTCCTGCCTTGGAAGGAAGGCAAGGAGTCAGGCCACCGGGCCACAGCCGCGGGGGCACCACACTGGCCCAAACATTTCCTGCAGGTATGACCATTCACTGGGTATCGGGGTTGGGTCCCTTGGGCCCGCAAACCTCGTGGGTACAGGGAAAAATTAAAATCTATTCCTCCTTAGGAATGCACTGTTTCTGTTGGTTTGGCATCGTTTTATTTTTAACCCCTCTAACTGTGCTTTCTTCTAATAATAATGATACTTCATGTAATTAGCGTTTCTAATATCTAAAGACAGAAGAAGGAAGAAAATAATAAACGGAAGAGAGAGAATACTTGCTAAAAATACTAATTTTTGACTTCAGTCCACACCCGACTGTTTTCCTGGGAGATGGAAGTTCAGTGTAGTTTGTTTTCAGACTAACCGCAAACACGATTACAGCCTCCTCCAGGCTAGAAGTTTTAGTTTGCCTGACATGCACCACACTGTTGGTATTCCCAGCCTGGCATTCCCGTCTGCATAGCTCCAGTCTCCCTCCCAACTCCCCCACTCCCACTTTCTTTCTCATAAAAGGGAGCTGTGAAAACAAGGCAATGGGAGAGGCTCAAATGAGCTGGACCACATAATAAAAACAGCCCTACTTATTTTAATCCTGAAGCTATGGCCTCCCCTAGACTTTGATTGGGTGGAAGAAATGTTTAGTTCATCTGTGTGGTTTTTATGTCAGTAGTTATTATGATTGAATCAGTGTTTCCATGACAGGCTTGCTTCTCTGGGCACGATGGGGAGCCTATTAATTCTCGGATGGGTCTGGACAGATCAAGTCTGGAGTCTGGAGAGATTTTTCAGGGCTTGACCTGGGGCTGATATTGCAAACCTCTGCACACTCACTCAGAACCAGAGCAGCCGGGAGCAGCCTGAGCTGGGGTTTTCTTCCACATAAGGTGGGAAGAAAAAGCTCTACTGAGGAGCGAACTGGGTGAGCATGGTTGCTGGGGGATGTTGAATGTTTACGTTTTTAGGAAGAACACACTTCTCAAAACTTTAGCCACTCCTGTTTCCATACAAACAATAAATGTGGTTGTAACAAATGTAGTAGATCAGATTCTGAACAACTCCTTAAAAAGCAGGTCCAAGTATTGGACCATTTGGAAATAAAGATTTTATTTTATTTGAGTTCTACTGGAAATAAAAGTTTATGTTAAAAAGAATGTAATTCACTTCTCTCCACTGATTCAGTTTGACAGTTCCCCATTGGTATAAATCAGTTATGTTTTACTGTGGTCTCAAAACATCATTAAGGCAGGGCACGGGGACTCATGCCTGTAATCCCAGCGCTTTGGGAGGCTGGGGCAGGCAGATCACTTGAGGTCAGGAGTTCAAGACCAGCCTGGCCAACATGATGAAACCCCGGCTCTATTAAAAATACAAAGCTAGCTGGGCAGCATGGCGGGAACCTGTAATCCCAGCTACTCGGGAGGTTGAAGCAGAAGAATCGTTTGAACCTGGGAGGCGGAGGTTGCAGTGAGCTGAGATCACACCACTACGCTCCAGCCTGGGCGACAGAGCAAGACTCTGTCTAAAAAAAAGAAAAAAATAATAACTGATAGGCAAATGTTGTGACTTCCATTCAAAAGTAAATAAAAAAAAAAAGAAGAAGAAGAAGAAAAAAAGTAAGTCCATAAATTCTGAACTTGTTTGGCCCTGTTGCTTAGAAAAACAATGTACTGTGTTCAGATAAAAATCTTTAGTCTCTTCCTCTTCCTGAGAATTTTTAATAGTTCACTTAATATCCTGGAAGTCAACCTTATACAGTTTAGAGAAAAGTTGCCTTTCTGCCTTGTCCAGCTTTTGCACCACCTCATGAAATATTGTTAAACTGGATGGTTTGTCATGGGCACAAGAGTCTGCCCAGGAGTCCGAGGAGAGGCTGGGGATGTAATGAAGGCCACGGGGGCCTGGACCTAAGGAGCAGGTGGTCAGGATGGTGAGATGAAGGCTATATCTCCAGACAGCCACAGAAAGCAGCCACTGATCATCTGGACAAGTCAGATGAGTTGGAAATATCAATACATGAAGTGTGGGACTGGTGGAGAGCAAGGAAGGCAGAGGTGGTTAAGAAGCAAAATGATACAAATAAATAAAAAAGAAAAAGTCCAGGCACAGCGGCTCATACCTATGAAGTGCTAGGTGTGGTGACTCATGCCTGTAACCCTAGCACTGTGGGAAGTGGAGGCCAGAGGATCACTTGAGGCTAGGAGTTAAGACCAGACTGGGCAACAAAGTGAGACCCCATCTCTTAAGAAAAAAAAGATGGGCTGGGCTCAGTGGCTTCCGCCTGTAATCCCAGCAGTTGGGGAGGCCGAGGCAGGCAGATCATGAAGTCAGGAGTTCGAGACCAGCCTGGCCAACATAGTGAAACCCTGTCTCTACTAAAAATGCAAAAATTAGGTAGGCATGGTGGCAGGTGCCTATAATCCCACCTACTCGGGAGGCTGAGGCAGGCGAATCACTTGAACCTGGGAGATGGAGTTTGCAGTGAGCCGAGACTGCGCCACTGCACTTCAGCCTGGGCGACAGAGCGAGACTCCGTCTCAGAAAAGAAAAAAAAAAGATGTAGACCGGGCTCAGTGGCTCACGCCTATAATCCCAACATTCTGGGAGGCCACGGCGGGTGGATCACCTAAGGTCAAGAGTTCAGTACCAGCCTGGCCAACATGATGAAACCCTGTCTCTACTAAAAATATGGAAAATTAGCTGGGTGTGGTGACAGGCACCTATAATCTCAGCTACTCAGGAGGCTAAGGTAGGAGAATTGCTTGAACCTGGGAGGTGGAGGTTGCAGGGAGCCAAGATTGTGCTACTGCACTCGAGCCTGGGCAACAAGAGCAAAACTCTGTCTCAAAAAAAAAAAAAAAAAAGGAAAAAAAAGAAGATGTAAAATAGCCCAAAGGAATACTATGTGGCCTTTTAAAATCGTGTTGTATTAGAATGTTGAATTACATAGGACTTTTGTGTGTGTGTGGGTGTGTGTGTGTGAGACAAAGTTTTGCTCTCCTTGCCTGGGCTGGAGTGCAATTGCGCGATCTCGGCTTATTGCAACCTCCACCTCCTGGGTTCAAGCGATTCTCCTGCCTTATCCACCCGAGTAGCTGGGACTACAGGCATGTGCCACCATGCCCGGCTAATTTTGTTTATTTCTAGTAGAGATGGGGTTTCTCCGTGTTTGTCAGGCTGGTTTTGAACTCCCGACCTCAGGTGATCCACCCACCTCAGTCTCCCAAAATGCTGAGATTACAGGTGTGAGCCACTACGCCCAGCCTGGAGTTAATTTTTGAAAGCAAATTACTAAATAGAAAGCACTATAATTTTACTCTTTGAAAATACATCCAGAAAATACTGAAATTATATGCATCAAAATGGATGGTGAGAGTATAGTTGTTTTTTTTATTTTCTTCGTACTTGCATTTCTCAAATTTTATAATAATAATAGCTAACATTTACTGATAACTAAGCACTTACATATGGTATTTCATTTGAAAACTCTTTGAGGTAAGTATTACTATTGTTTTCATTATGGAGTTTCAGAAACTAGAACCAGAAGGGTAACTCATCCGAGGTCACACAGCCACTAAGTGCTGGAAACAAGTGTTGAATTTAGGTCAGTGGCTAAAGTCTATGCATCTCTATCACTACTGTCTACCATCTCCCTGCACATGTATTATTATTATTTTAATTATAAGGAAAAAGTAGAAAAGGAAAGTGAAAATGTTTCATGCTTTAGTAAGAACTGATGGGCACCGTGGCTCGTGTCTATAATCTTGCACTTTGGGAGGCTGAGGTGGAAGGATCACTTGAGTCCAGGAGTTCAAGACTAAGTAGGGCAAATTAGTCAGGCATGTGGCACATGCCTGAGTTCCAAGTCCTCAGGAGGCTGAGCTGGGAGGATCACCTGAGCCTAGGAGATGGAGGCTTCAGTGACCTGTGGTCACGCTACTGCACTCCAGCCTGGGCAACAGAGCGAGACCCTGTTTCCTAAGGGGTGGGGTGGGGGGGG
>NW_016804504.1:809897-824707 GCF_001698545.2 Rhinopithecus bieti
CAAAACAAAACACATTGATATGTAAAATGTAAAATGCCTCCCATCTCTTCCAGCTCCCCCAGTCACTTCTCTTAAGAAGTCTTTGGTAACTGCTCCAGATTTAGAGGTAGCTCACCCCTTCCTTGCAAGCTAGCTTTACTCACCAGAAGAATCCATGGAGGCTTCCTGGCCAGCCTGGAATTCCAGGAACCTTATGGGATTCTGGATCAATCCTTAGTACAAGGCAAGATTTTTAAAGTAGATCAGGCAAATTATGTCTTCAGAGCTCTGCAGATTCCAGGGTGTCACATACTCTCCTGTCACACGGCAGGAGAGTGTGATGGGTAGAAAGACCCGGGGAAAGCACCCAGGCTCAAATGTACCTGTGTGTTACATGGAATGTCAGGGTAAGTCAAGGGTTTACCATGGAATAAGAAAGAGAATAAAAAGCTCATTGCTGGATGCTTATTACTATGAAAACACAGCAACAGATTATCTTTCGAAAGCTTGGCTATGTGGATGATCCCATGCATTGGTGAGTCTGACTGATTGGGTGAGATGGAAATATTTAGTGTGAGCGAGTCTGGGGAGAGCTCTGGGGAAAAACGCTGACATCCTGTACTACCATGTCCCCTCACAGGCAAGCTGCTCCTAGGGATCACCCATCCATTCTCTTTGTGGAAGGTACCTTGAGATCCCTAGAAGGATCAGCATTCTTAGAGCCCCTGGCCCATTACATAACAAACATGCCTTAAGAGGAAGGCTTTCAGCTGGGCGCGGTGGCTCATGCCTGTAATCTCAGCACTTTGGGAGGCCGATGTGGGGGGATCAACTGAGGTCAGGACAAGAAATCTGATCACATATGATTGTCATTTTATTATAATCTGCCTTCTCCCTGGTAGCTTTTAAGATTTTCTCTGAAATGTTCCACAGGTATGTCTAGGTATGGATTTAGAAAATTTTGTCCTACCCAGCAGTCAGTGAGCATTTGTGATTACATACATTTGTGTAGCTGGGCACGGTGGTTCACACCTCTAATCCTAGCACTTTGGGAGGCTGAGGCGGGCTGATCGCTTGAGCCCAGGAGTTTGAGCCCAGCCTGGGCAACATGATGAGACCCTGCCTCAACGAAAAATATAAAAATTAGCTGGGGATGGTGGTGTGCCCTGTGGTCCCAGCTACTTGGGAGGCTGAGGTGGGAGGATCACTTGAGCCCGGGAGGCAGAGGTTCCAGTGAGCTGAGATCAGGCCACTGCACTCCAGCCTGGGTGACAGAGCGACATCCTGTCTCAAAAAATAAATCAAAAAGCCTAAAAAACAAATTTGTGAGGATTTGTGATTACCCAGTGAGCTGTGTGACCTTGGGTAAGTTGCCAGGTTCTCTCAGTCTCCTCATCTATGAAATATAAATAATGATAGTATCTATTACAAAGATACTGTGAAGAGATAGTGCATGAAAATGTTAGAGTAGGTCAGGTGTGGTGGCTCACACCTGTAATCCCAGCACTTTGGGAGGCCAAGGTGGGCAGATCACCTGAGGTCAAAAGTTTGAGACCAGCCTGGCCAACATGGTAATACCCCATCTCTACTAAAAATACAAAAATTAACCAAGCGTGGTGACGGGTGCCTGTAATCCCAGCTACTCGGGAGGTTAAGGCAGAATAGCGTGAACCTGGGAGGCAGAGGTTGCGGTGAGCCAAGATCGTGCCATTGCACTCCAGCCTGGGTGAGAGAGTGAGGTGCCATCTCAAAGAAAAAAAAAGAAAAGAAAAAAGAAAATGTTAGAATGATACCTGCTATATAAGGAAGAACACAAAAATTGTTAGCTATTATGATTACTTTTATATTTTTTCAGAATTTCTGAGCCATCTTGGATTTGACCAGTTTATATAAACGTCAGTTTGTCTAGTTGCACACACATCGAAAATCCTGTTGAGATTCTCTTTGAAATTGCGTTCAATTAATACTGACATCTTTTCAATGCTGGCTGTTCCTAGCTTCTCATTTTATTCAGGTGAATGATTACTGGTGATTTTCCCTGTAAATGTCTTCTACAACTTTTGCTGTATTTACTTCTTATAGATTTTGTTGATATTTTAAACAATGTCTTTTGTCCTAGTATATTCTCTAATTTACTTGCTGGCCCATAGAAGCAAACATTGCTGATTTTTGATTTTGTTTTTTTACCCAGCATCCCAGCTGATTCTCTTATTAGTTCTAATAGTCTGCATATAGGTAATTCTTGAATTTTCTATATAGACAATCATAAAACAATGATAATTTATCTTTTCCATTTCTGTGACTCCTACATCTTTTTCTTACCTTATTGCATTGGGGTAGATGGTCCAGTACAGTGTCCAATAGAACTGTGATAGCAGGCACCCATGTCTTCTTACTGTCTTTAACTTTAACTGCTCTTAAAGTTTCTCCATTAAGCATGAAGTTTGCTTAAGGTTTCAGTAGATAGTCTTTATTAAATTAAGAACTTTGCTCTTTTCTTAATATTTTGTAACAAGGTAAAAATTATATCATGACTGAGTATAGATTTTACTTAATACTTTAATATCTTTTTCATAACTATATGAGATGATCTTGTTTTCTTTTTTTCTTTTTTTTTTTGAGACAGAGTCTCGCTCTGTCGCCCAGGTTGGAGTGCAGTGGCCGGATCTCAGCTCACTGCAAGCTCTGCCTCCTGGGTTTACGCCATTCTCCTGCCTCAGCCTCCCGAGTAGCTGGGACTACAGGTGCCCGCCACCTCACCCGGCTAGTTTTTTGTATGTTTTAGTAGAGACGGGGTTTCACCGTGTTAGCCAGGATGGTCTCGATCTCCTGACCTCGTGATCCGCCCATCTCGGCCTCCCAAAGTGCTGGGATTACAGGCTTGAGCCACTGCGCCCAGCCATTTTTTTCTTGATATTACAATATGATAAATAAGATGAGTGTATTAATTATGTTGAAACATATGTACATAAATATACATATACAGGTATATTATTCTGTAGGGTATCAGTTGCTAGTATTTTATTTAGCATTTTTGCAAATGTTCGTAAGTGAAGTTGTTCTAGAATTTTCTTTTTAAAATATTGCTCTGGCTGGGTGTGGTGGCTCACGCCTGTAATCCCAGCACTTTGGGAGGCTGAGGCAGGCAGATCACCTGAGGTTAGGACTTCAAGACCAGCCTGGCCAACATGGCGAAACCCTATCTCTACTAAAAATGCCAAAAATTAGCCAGGTGTGGTGGCATGCACCTGTAATCCCAGCTACTTAGGGAGGCTGAGGCTCGAAAATTGCTTGAACCTGGGAGGTGGAGATTGCAGTGAGCTGAGATTATGCCACTGCACTCCAGACTGGGTGATAGAGCAAGACTCCATCTCAAAAAAAAAAAAAAGAAAAGAAAAAGAAAATTGTTCTCATATTGTTTGGTATCAAGCTTGTATTGGTCCTATTAAGTAAGTTGAGTGGCTTTTCCTCTTTCATATATGTTTTTCTTTTTTTTTTTTTCTTTGAGATGGAGTCTTGCTCTGTTTCCTAGCCTAGAGTGCAGTGGCACGATCTCTGCTCACTGCAACCTCCGACTCCTGGGTTCAAGCAATTCTGCTGCTTCAGCCTCCTGAGTAGCTGGGATTACAGGCACGTGCCACCACACCCAGCTAACTTTTTGTATTTTTAGTAGAGACAGAGTTGCACCGTGTTAGCCAGGATGGTCTTGAACTCCTGCCCTCATGATCCCCCCCGACTCGGCCTCCCAAAATGCTTGGATTATAAGGATGAGCCATTGCTCTCGGCTTACTTATTTATTTTTTAGAGACAAGATCTATTTTTTAGAGACAGGTGACAGCAGTGTCACCCACTGCTGGAGTGCAGTGACACCATCATAGCTCACTGTAGCCTCAAACTCCTGGGCTCAAGCTATCCTCTTGCCTCAACCTCCCTAGTAGCTGAGACTACAGGTGTGCACCACTATGCCCAGCTAAGTTTTGTAATTTTTGTAGAGATGGGGTCTTGCTATGTTGACCAGACTGGTCTGAAACTCCTGTCCTCAAGTGATCCTCTTGCCTCAGCCTTTGAAAGTATTGGGATTACAGGCATGAGCCACCACCACTCCTTGCCCTTTTATTATTCTTAATATTGTTTATTTGTGACAACTCTTTTTCTTTATTAATATAGAGGTCTACTACTTAGTCTTTTCAAATAAACAGCTTGTTCTTATCTCTATTTTTTGTTTTCATTATTTTACTTTTATCTACATTTCTTCTGTTTCTAGCTACTTGAATTCATGCCTATCTTACTTTTTGTTTTTCAGTAAATTTATTTAAATCTATAAATTTACCTCTAAATACTGCTTTAGCCACATCATTACAAGTTTTAACACATGTGTGGTGTTATGATATATGTTTTCTCTTTTGAGATGGAGATGGAGTCTTGCTCTGTCACCCAGGCTGGAGTACAGTGATGTGATCTTGGCTCATTGCAACCTCTACCTCCTGGGTTCGAGCGATCTTCCTGCCTCAGCCTCCTGAGTAGCTGGGACTACAGGGGCATGCCACCACACCAGGCTAATTTTTGTATTTTTAGTAGAGACAGGGTTTCACTGTGTTGGCCAGGCTGGTCTTGAACTCCCAACCTCAGGTGATCCAACTGCCTTGGCCTCCAAAGTGCTGGAATTACAGGCATGAGCTACCTTGACCTGTCTTTTTTTTTTTTTTTTTTTTTGAGACAGGGTCTCAGTCTGTTGCCCAGGCTGTACTGGAATGAAGTGGTGTGATCATGGCTCACTGGTGTGATCATGGCTCACTGGCTCACTGCAGCCTCGACCTCCCTGACTCAAAGTCATCCTCCAGCCTCAGCCCCCACAAACAGATGGAACTACAGGCATGCACCACCACGCCTGGCTAATTTTTGTGTTTTTGTAGAGATGGGGTTTCACCATGTTGCCCAGGAGCACCATGTTGCTCCTGCCTTTTAGGAGATAAAAACTCTTTATTTCATTTTTAAAGATAACTTTTTTTTTTTTTGAGATGGAGTCTTGCTCTATCGCCCAGGCTGGAGTGCAGTGGTGGGATCTCAGCTTACTGTAATCTTCTGTAACCTTTGCCTCCTGGGTTCAAACAATTTTCCTGCCTCAGCCTCCCAAGTAGCTGGGACTACAGGCATATACCACCACACCCAGCTAATGTTTGTATTTTTAGTAGAGATGGGGTTTCTGCATGTTGAGCAGGCTGGTTTTGAACTCCTGGCCTCAGGTGATCTACCCGCCTCGGCCTCCCAAAGTTTTGGGACTACAGGCGTGAGCCACCGCTCCCGACAAAGATAAAATTTTAAATGAAAGACCCCAGAGAGACTATGTAACGTGTAAATATCAGCTAGATCCACTTCTGGGACTAGGTTTTCCTAGGAGGGATCATGAAGTCCCCAAGTGATTGAGGAGTAGGTGGGAGTAGGGAATCAACAAAAGGGTGGCTGGAGGAAATAGAAAAACTGAAGGTATTTTTTTGAGAATTTTACAAGACCTAAAATCTGCCTGTTTTATAGCAGTCATTTATCTGGGCCCTGTGGAATCTGTATTTGGCTCAGAGCATGTTGCTTTTTGCAAGTGTCTCATCAGAAATAATAATAATGACGATAGCTATGACTATTCTTTTTTTTCTTCTTTGGATTGTGTGTGTGTGTGTGTGTGTGTGTCTGTCTCTCTGTCTGTCTGTCTAGACCTCTGATCATGACTTAAGTAGAGGAAAAGACTATCATGAAAATAAAACATAATTGGAATTATGGATTTGCCTTCATGTAAATATCTGTGGCTCAGAGCACAAAAATAGCTTTTCCATTGCAGAGCTAAGTCAGGAGTTTCATGAGAAATGGAGCATTGACAATCTAATTTAAAACAGCTATGGCCCAGAAATTCAGAGAAAGGGCTGACACATTGGCCTCTGTTCATGCCTTTGAATGTTTTCTTCCTAGCTTATGGTAACTCTTATTCGGGGACAGTTTGGAAGGATGATAAGGCCATAAGGTTTTTGTTTTGTTTTGTTTTGTTTTGTTTTGTTTTGTTTTGTTTTGAGACAGAGTCTTGCTCTGTTGCTTAGGCTGGAATGAAATGGCATGATCTTGGCTGACTGCAATCTGTGCCTCCCAGGTTCAGGCGATCCTCCTTCCTCAGCCTCCCTAGTAGCTGGGATTATAGGCGCCCACCACCATGCCTGGCTAGTTTTTGTATTTTTAGTAGAAATGGGGGTTTCACCATGCTGGCCAGGCTTGTCTTGAACTCCTGACCTCAAATGATCCACCTGCCTTGGCCTCCCAAAATGTGGGGATTACAGGCGTGAGCCACTGAGCCCGGCCATAAGGTTTGATGCTACAAACCTTGTTTTTGTTGGCTTCCATTTAGTGTTAACAAGAACATAGAGAAAAATTTTAATCTCAATCCTTTGCAACCAGGAATCTCTCCTACTGCAGCTCCCAGCCTATTGCTCATTTGTGGCTTAAGGCAGAGCCTTAAACATTTTGTGAAAATCCAGATGCCTCTGTTAGTCTTGGCTTCAGCAGAAGGTGCCTAGTTGAGGTCATTCTCAGTAGAACAGTGGTGGTCAGGTGCTCCTGATTTTTTTTACCTTGTTAAAAAAATGTGATTAGGCTTTCCTGGGAATTGTCGGATAGGCTCGGACTTGCCTAGGTCAACATTTTTCTTCAGTAAGGCAGGAAATAGTTATTTTAGGCATCTGACATCCTCTTTATCAATCATCTGACTATAAACTCCAAGTGAGAATGGCTCTATACCACATGTGATGGGGTTTCGCTAGCTTTCAACAGCCCCTGCTTATCGGTATTGGCCTCCTCCGCACCCACATATTCCCATCCCTGCCAGATGTTCTGACTTAACTGCTCACATGTGCGCACCCACACAGGCGCGCAGACCCCAGCCAGCCATGTGTCCCTGCTGCAAACTCCTGCCCCTAGTGGCCGGCTTGCTGTCTGTCTAACCAGAGGGGCCATCTTTCCGTGATTCTCTGAGGACTGCCTCAGTCACTCTCTGCCTTCGGAGACGGAGACACACAGAATCTCCTCACCAGACAGGCACTGGCTCCTTTACTGGTTTCCTTATCTGCCTGTGCTCCTCACTCCATGGCTGTGTATCACCTAGTTCCTTTAACCTTATCCTTCCTGGAAATTTTCTGTTTGTCTTCTGATTTGTTACTTTGCTTGGACTTGACTTCTCTTTCCTTCCCGGCAGTGACCTCACTTTGTTTAGGACTTCTCTACCTCCACCCCCTTGTGATGTATGTGGCTCATGCCTTTAGCCCCACTTACTGAGCAGCTGCTCTGATTCAGGTACCTATATATCACGATTGGTCATGATGCTAAGGCTGCCATCACTTTCTGGGGCCACCAAGTCACTGTGGAGAATAATGAGGGTGATGTTGCAGTTCTGCAAAGCTTTGGGGAAGTTTCCCCATGCCATGAGAGATGTATATGAAAAACAATTCCTTCTCTCCTTTTATATTTCATACTTAAAAAACAAATGTGTGGGGGCAGAGTTGTCAGGTTTCAACCCTTGTGTCTTACCTGAGTTTCTGCCGTAGCCTCCTATCTAACATTCTTGCCATTGGCCTTGCCATCCTCCAGTCTGTCCTCTGCTCTTTCTAAAATTCTGATTTGAGCCTGTTTATTGTCTCTTTTAAGTCTTTTCACTGCATCCTCATTTTCTTTTGGATGAAATCAAGCTTTAACGTGAGACAGAATGGCTTCTTTGACCTCACTTGCCTGTAGTTCTCTCCCTGTGTTACCTGCATTAACTCCTGGCTCCAGCCCAGCTGTCTCTCTGCAGTCAGATTCTCTCCTCCTTCCCTGTCTTTGCAAACACACTCAGCTCTGTGCACTCTGTTCTATTCTGCCTGAGCATATCAGCCTTTAAGATTTAGCTCTGAAGCTCATGCCTCCATGAGGTCTTTGGAGTCCTCCAGGACCTGCAGTTTTGTCCCCCATCACAGTTATGGACACTCGCCACCGTCATTCCTGCCAACCTTGATAAGGCATCTGGCTTTGCGTCCCACAGAACACTGGATTTGGCTTTATCACATGAGCAAAGTATTTCATAATTGTCTCCTAGACAAAAAATGCCCTAAGTTAAGGACTATGATGTGTTTTTACTTGCAGCAGTGTATGGCATAGTTGTAAGAGTTCTCAGTTATTGCTGTTGAATAAATGCATGAAAGAATTATTATTTTTAGAGATGGGGGTCTTGCTATGTTGCCCAGTCTAGTCTCGAACTCCTGGCCTCAAGCAATCCTCCTGCTTTGGCCTCCCAAAGTCCTGGGATTACAGGTATGAGCTGCTGTGCCTGGCCATACAAGAATCAATTCACACACACCTTTCACCACTCTGCATGAACACACACGAAGACATAGATCCCAATGGGAAGCTTACTTCAGATCTTACCGAGAATATTTACAAAGCAGATAGTAGGTGCTTAGTGAGTTTCTGTTGAGTCAAATAAAGAATGAATGCACATCCACACAGACTATGGAAAATTATGTATCCAAAATACACTCAGAAGAGAGGCATAATATAACCTTACTTCCTTTTAACTACAGTATAAAGAATATGGGGCTGGAAAATAAGATTAGAGCTCATGTTTATCTTCTCAGCTATGTTACTCCAAATGAATCAGTTGATCTCTCTGGACTCTTATTTCCTCATCTCTCAAATGAAATGTTAGAAAAGATAATATTTAATGCCCATTGAACATTCTAACTTCAATCATTATTAGGCTTAAAGTCGAATGACCAGTGCTTTACATTCAGTGATGTGAATCTGGGACTCTGATTTTTAGGCCTCACCATGCAGCGTGTTCATGACAGGCCCTTAGCACTGGGCAGAACTGCAAAGATGAAACCAAGAGATGGACCAGAGTTTGCCTAAAGTGAGGCAGGAGGCCACGACCTAGTTGTTAAGCAAACACAGAGCTACAGGGCATGGCCAGGATGAGAAGCCCTGAGGCAGGGACAGTAGTCGGTGTCCCATGGTAGTGTGGGGTCAAAGCTGGCCTGAGATCACCAGGAAACAAGCATGGAAGCGAGCTAGGCAGTGTGCTTTCAGGGATACACTGAAAATGTGCCCTGATCTCAGGGAAGACTTCCAGAAATCTCAATGTAAGCCATCAATGCTAGCTGTTCGTCTCAAGTTATCGGAAGGATGGGTAAGTGAAAAGTGTTTAGATTTAGTTGATGTCTCCCAGAGCATAGATAGAAGCCAGGAGGAGGTTAATTTGGGGTTAATAGGAAGGAGAAGAGTTTAATCTTGTCTACAGGATAATGAGATGAACTCACGTATACGGTAATGAGGTCTCCATCATTGGAAGAGTTTACGCAGCACAGGGTAATTCCTATCAGGGACGCTGTATTAGGGATTCCTGAATTGTGAGGGTTGGACTAGATGCGGTTTAAAGTTTTTTTCTGCGTCTCATGTCCTTACCAAATCTAGGTAAACACTTTCAGATCCCGTAGCCCTTCCTTTTGTGAAATGATCTCAGCATGCCTTGATGTCCTGGTGACCAGCCTTTGGTAACTCTTTAGTCTTTGAATGTCCCCCTTAAAGTGGAGCTCCTTGAATGGGACCTCATTTGCCAGGATGTGGCTTGGCCAGGGCCTTTCTAGGGACCTAACACAATTTTTATAGGTAATGGACTTCATTTATTATTTCCTTATCTATTTTCTCGCTCTGAGCTGAGCTGTAAAAGCACATAGCATTGAGCCTTGGCTGCTTCTGGTACATGCTTATGCCACCTCAGGTGCTGGAGACTTCCTTTCCTTCCATTCCACTTTTATCTGCTGGAGAACCGGGGGTAAATGTAATCTAGACACGGACTCTGAGGCTCTGTCCTGGGAACTTCCATGGCGTTCCATTCTTGTTTTCTCAAGAGCCTCATACTTTACCCCAAAATGCTTGCTTTCTCTGTCTTTTGTTTCTTTTCTTTCATTTTTCATTTTGTTTTTCTTTCTTTATTTCTTGAGATAGGTCTCCCTCTGTCGCCCAGGCTGGAGTGAAGTGGCGTGATTTTGGCTCACTGAAGCCTCCACCTCCCAGGTTCAAGTGATTCTCAAGCCCCAGTCTCCCAAGTAACTGGGATTACAGATGCACACCACCACGCCCACCTAGTTTTTGTATTTTTAGTAGATATGGGGGTTTCACCATGTTGCCCAGGCTGGTCTTGAACTACTGACCTCAGGTGATCTGCCTGCCTCGCCCTCCCAAAGTGCTGGGATTACGGGCATGAGCTACCATGCCCGGTCTCATTTTTCTTTTTTATCTCTTCTTTCTCAACCCTCCATGCCCACTGAATACTACAACATCTTTACTGTGCAGTGTTTTTTTTTTCAAACTCTTGGCCCTCTTGGTATCCTACTGAATAGGAATGTGGGCGGCTTCTAAGCTCCTTTGTGCACATGAAGAAAAACGCCCAGAGAAGTTAGTGACTGCTTAATTTATTGGCAGAGTCAATGAGCCCGGAACCCAGATTTTTTGACTTCCTTCTCGGCCTCTGTCCTGGAGATCACAGTGCATTTGCTAATAGCACTGGAGTCACAAAGAGCAGCAAGCTGTTCTCCTTCTGTGTGGTCATTGTACCAAAAGAATTTATCTGGGAAACAATCCCAGGCCTCCATAGACTTAGTAAGACCACACTGAAGTAAACTAAAAAGAGTGACAAGAGCAGTAGAATTTATCAAGTGCTTCCCACTTTTCAAAGAAACTTTCAAGTCCATCACCTTATATGATGCTCCCTGAAGCACCTTAAGGTAGAAGAACCCATAGGAACCTCCTTTTGTAGGTAAAGGTCAAGGATGGAGTCCAGGCCTGGAGTGGGTAGAGGAGGCTGCTGGTACACAAACCTTCCATGAAGCTATGCTTCAGAAAACCAGGGAAAGGGAATGAGTTGTTTTCATTTGGTATCAAAGGTGTGGAGGCTCTGAGGACAGACCTAGGGTTCTGGTTTGTCAGTGGTTCAAGAAGCAGCCTAGGCCGGGCGCGGTGGCTCACACCTATAATCCCAGCACTTTGGGAGGCCGAGGAGGACGGATCACTTGAGGTCAGGAGTTCGAGACCAGCCTGGCCAACATGGTGAAACCCCTTCTCTACTAAAAATACAAAAATTATCCAGGCGTGGTGGTAGGCTCCTATAATCCCAGCTACTTGGGAAGCTAAGGCAAGAGAATGGCTTGAACTCAGAGGGGCAGAGGTTGCAGCAAGCCAAGATTGTGTCACTGCACTCCAGCCTGGACAACAGAGTGAGACTCTAGCTCAAAAAAAAAAAAAAAAAAAAAAAGAAAAAAGAAAAAAGAAAAAGCAGCCTAGTTCCATGTTTGGAGGTAGGAACTTGGCTGGGAGTAGGCGGGGTGGTGGGGCAGACTCTTGTCCTCAAGATCAGGCCAGCTCCAGCTGAGCAGGTTGGGAGAATATAAGTCCAGACAGGAGGGAAGAGTGCTGGCTTGGGAAACCAGTTGTCAAGACATGGGACAGCTGGGCAGTGGCCCCCAGGCAGTGAGGTAGCTTCTAGGATCCAGTAGATGCTCTAGTTGGGGATTCTGAAGTGTGGAGCAAGACTTGGGAGTCTTGTCAGAATCTTAGGTTACTCAGACATTTATTCAACAGCTATCAACGAGCACTCAGTGAATATAAATATATCTCAAACATATTTATATACTGGACGCTGTGGCTCATGCTTGTAAGCCCAGCCCCTTGGGGAGGCTAAGGGGAGTGGATCACCTGAGGTCAGTAGTTTGAGACCAACATGGTGAAACCCTCTCTCTACTAAATACAGAAAATTAGCTGGGCGTGGTGGTGCATATGTTTAATCCCAGCTACATGGGAGCCTGAGGCAGGAGAGTTGCTTGAACCAGAAGGCAGAGGTTGTAGTGAGCCGAGATTGCACCATTGTACTCCAGCCTGGGCAACAAGAGTGAAACTCTGTCTCAAAAAAAACAAACAGAAACCTCACATATTTATAGTGTTTCTTATGAGAATATATATGTGTGTGTATGTGTGTGTGTGTGTGTGTGTGTGTATATATATATATATATCATATATTTATTCTTTTTAATGCACATAACCAAACCATGGGAATACATAATATTATCCTCTATTTTATGGATTAGGAAACTGAGGCTCAAGGATGATAACTGGTTTGCTCAAAGTCCAGTTCCTGTTTTCTGAATTCTTTCACTGGTGTTTATAGCTGCTTTCCACATGTTAAGCAGTTCCTAAATATCAAGGTGTATGCCTGGAAGAAAATAGAGAAAAACACCTTCGCAGTTATTGCTCAAGGCATTACTTTATCTTTAGGGACTGGAAAACCTAAATACAGAACTGAAATTCAACTTGAGTCCTTTTTGTTACACCTCCAAGTGAGCATTTCTATGGTTGGCATTCACTCTTTTCTTTTCTTTTACTTAGTTTTTTTTTTTTTTTTTTGTAACTATTTTTTCTTTATTTTACTGGTTTCTGTATTTATTATTATTATTATTTTTTCAAGTTTTAGATCATTTTAGATTTAGGTGGGTACATGTGTAGGTTTGTTACCTGGTTGGCATTCACTCTAAGTCAAGTAAGAACAACTTCTTCTTAAACCTGGAATTAGCATCTATGCTCTGGTGTGTCCTGAGCTGTGTCAGGCACCCTAGTTATGTGGCCAAGCAGAACATCGCAACAGGGAGAGTGGGTTGGGTTGTAGATGGGTGTTTCCTGGGTAAATTTGGTATGGGTGAGAGGCTTGGGGACCTCATGCAACTAATCTGAATCCTCCTGCAGTGAAGGAAGGTCACTGCCCCAATGCTGCCAGGGCTGGGGTATGCAATTGAGCTCATAGTTCAAGTACCTTTCCCTACCTTCCATAGCCTGTGCCATGATCAAGGACCAAGCCCCTCTGACCCTGCCCCTGCCCCTGGCCTTGTTCTGTTGGCTCAACTTGATGCCCTAGATACCTTCGTAACCTCCAGATGGTAAAGCCTCTGCTCCCTGTGGCTGCCTGCCAGATTCTGGGGGCAGGGGCGCTTTGATGGAGATCCTGAGCTGTCTGGCGGTGAATTTTTCTCTGACAGAATGTCCTTTTACTGCTTCCTCTCCCTTTCTTTCCCAGCCAGAAGCAGCTAGTCTCCCGCTCTTTCCTTGGCTTGGCTTTTGCCTTGCAAGGAGCATGTAAAAAACTCTGGGATGAGTCAGAACCTGGCTGAAGTGTCAGGTACATTTACCAAACATTGATTGGACTCCAGGCCCTCAGCCTATGCCAGGGCAGAGAACCCAGGCATGAATAAGATCCTGCCATCCCCTGTGCTGGAATTGCTCCCGGCCTAGAGACCTGAGGAGACACCCAGTCCACTGTGACAAGTGCTGTTGGGAGCTCCAACCTGGATTCCTGGTCAGTCACCAACTTTACTTACTCTGAGGGTTAGTTCTTGGTGTCCTGTGTTTTGGGTGGACGCTCCAGGTCCTGACATCTGCCGTGGGAACCCAGCTCTGCTTTCTGTGGCTACATTGCCTGCTGCTCCAGTGATCTGTTGTTGCAGAGCAGCTACTCCAAAATGTTGAGGTTTTCATCAACAGATGAGTGGATAAACAAAATGGGGCATGTCCATACAATGGAATATTATTCAGCCTTAAAAAGGAATGAAATATTGATGTAAGCTTCCATATGGATGGGCCTTGAAGACATAATGCTATGTGAAATAAGCCAGACACAAGAGGACACATACTGTATGATTCCATTTGTATGAGATACTTAGAGTAGACAAATTCATGAAGACAGAAGGTAGAATGGTGGTTGCAGGGGCTGGAGAGAAGATGAATGGGGAGTAATTGTTTTATTGGTGCAGAGTTTTAGTTTGGAAAGATGAAAAAGTTTTAGAGATGGATAGTTGTGATGATTACACAACGTGAAGGTATTTAATGCCACTAAAGTGTACACTTACAGGCCGGGCATGGTGGCTCACTCCTGTAATCCCATCACTTTGGGAGGCTGAGGTGGGCAGATCTCCTGAGGTCAGGAGTTTGAGACCAGCCTTGCCAACATGGTGAGACCCTGTCTCTACTAAAAATACAAAAAAATTTAGCAGGGTGTGGTGGCGGGCGCCTGTAATCCCAGCTACTTGGGAGGCCAAGGCAGGGGAATTGCTTGAACCCAGGAGGCAGAGGTTGCAGTGAGCCAAGATGGCACCACTGCACTCCAGCCTGTGTGACAGAGCAAGATTCCATCTCAAAAAACAAATAATAATAATAACTAAATAAAAGTGTACACTTACAAATGATTAAAAGGGTAGATTTTATGTATGTTCTATCACAGAAAACATGTAGAGGTTGAAAGCCACAATTGAATATTTTCTCTTCTGGTGCTGTGGGTTGTATGGGCTCGGCTGAGTGGTTCTTGCTTGAGGTTTCTCATGTAGTTGCAGCCTTATGGCAAATGGATATCCAAGGTGGTGCCTTGGAGTGGCTGCTCCATGTGGCTTCTCTATCCAGCAAAGTAGCTGGGCTTCTTACATGGCATCCCAGACTCTGACAAGTCAGAAATGGAAGATTCTGGGTCATTTCAGGGCTATGACCAGACTTGTCACAGCATCACGTTTGCTACATTGTACTGGTCAGAGCAGTGACAGGGCCCACCAGATCCAAGAGGAGGGGAAACACTCTTCCTCTTGATGGAAGAAGTGCAAGGTGACATTTCAGAAGAGCAGGGGATGAAAGATATTGTTGCTGTGCCTTGAAAAACCTCTGGCCTGAAGGCTCAAGAGTTTAGGCAGACAAGCAGCTTCAGGGGGCACATACTTCTCTGTAGGCCATTCCCCTTC
>NW_016804504.1:825125-831825 GCF_001698545.2 Rhinopithecus bieti
CCCACCCCCCTCCCCAATCTTTTATAACCAGTTTGTATATAGGACCTTAATAAAGAATTTAAAAAATCTGCCAGGTTGGGTGGCTCACGCCTGTAATCCCAGCACTTTGGCTGAGGTGGGTGGATCACCTGAGGTCGGGAGTTCGAGACCAGCCTGACCAACATGGAGAAACCCCGTCTCTACCAAAAATACAAAAATTAGTTGGGTGTGGTGGCACATGCCTGTAATCCCAGCTACTTGGGAGGCTGAGGCAGGAGAATCGCTTGAACCCAGGAGGCGGAAGTGGCGGTGAGCCAAGATTGTGCCATTGCACTTCCAGCTTGGGTGACAAGAGTGAAACTCTGTCTCTAAAACAAAACAAAACAAAACAAAAAAACACTTTCTCTGTTTAGACTATTGTTCAAGTTGTTACATATTTATACACATATATATCAATGGAATTCCATGGAAGTAGAGCGGAATAGAAGCAAACATGCTGTTGTTATGTTATCTGTAATTCAGCAGTACTTGCCTGTGTCCACAATGATGTGGACATTTCCAGGTGAGCATGATGGTCAGCAACAGCCTAGGACTGGCCATGGACAAACCAATATGCATTTGATTTTGTGACACACACACAATACTGCTAATCTCTGCTCAGTGATTTGTGGCCCAGTTTGGGCAGCCAGCGAAGAGATCTGCCATTGCTATGATCATAGTGTGTGTAATTGGATTTTGTATCTGCTTACTGGCGTGAATAAAGCCAGGTGGGAGAAATTTTTTTACACTGATGTTAACTGGCACATGACCCAAATCAACAGAAACATGAGCAGAGGGTATAGTGGCGAATGACTGGTTTGCTGCCTTATCTTTACTCAAGCAGATGTCCCTTCCCCATGAAGCCTTCCTTGCTCCTGAGCCAGGGCTGCATGTGATACTGTTCATTCCTAACCTCCCAGTGCACTTTAGCAGAGGAGGATGACCACATTTTATCTTTCATTTGTTGTTTTCTCTGGCCTTTCCTACCAGGTTATAAAAGCCTCAGGAGCAGGAATCTATACAGGTTGAGTATCCCTAATCCAAAATCTGAAATCTCAAAAGTTAGGACCTTTTTGATTGCTGAACTGAGGCTGAAAGGAAATGCTCCTTGGAGCATTTCAGATTTTGGATTTTCAGATTAGGGATGCTGAACTAGTAAGTGTAATACAAATATTTCAAAATCGGAAAATCTCTGAAATCTGCAACACTTCTGGTCCCAAGCATTTTAGATAAGGGATATTCAACCTGTAGTAATAGGAGCTTCTATTTAACATCTCTTCCATGTTCCTGGCATTTTACAGATGTTACTTTATTTAGTGTATGCAAGAACCCGTTAACATAACTGTCTTACTCCCTTGAGGTTGTTATAACAAAAACTAGCTTAGATTGAGTAGCTTATAAGAACAGAAATGTCTTGCTCACAGTTCTGGAGGCTGGGAAGTCCAATATCAAGGCTCCAGTGGACTTGATGTCTGGTGAGGTCCTGTTCCTCACAGATGGCACCTTCTATGTGTTCTCAGATGGTGGAAGGGATGAACAAGCTCTCTGGGGCCTCTTTGATAAAGACACTAATTCTGTTAGTAAGGGCAGAGCCCTTATGACCTAATCACCTCCCAAAAGGCCCACCTCTTGCTACTGTCACATTGGGGATTAAGTTTCAGCATGTGAATTTTGGAGACATAAACGTCCAGAGCATAGACATAACTAATGTTATCTTTGTTTCACACCTGAGAAGACAGAGGCTCAGGGAACTGAAGTAACTTGCTCCATGTCACTGTTAGGCAGTGGCGGGGCTAGGATTCAAACACAAATCTCTCTAACTTCTAAGCCCTTTCCCTACCATACCACCAGGGAATTAGACCTCTGCGATTTTCGTGGTGCTTAACTCAGAACCCAGCACTTAGGGGATGTGGTCTTTGCTGAATGAGTAAGCCTGGGATGTATGATACAAGAATTTGTACCAGAACCTTTGGCCAACATTTCCCCAAGGCTTAGCATCCAAGGATAGAGATCCTGGGTGACTCTCTGCAGATGGTGGTCGTTCACTTCTCATACAGGCCATTCCAATCTGAATGCAGCTTGTTTAGTATGTGGGAAGGAATTACATTTTAGGGTATTAAATATCCTTTCTGGGCCATGTAGTTACCTGTCCCTTCTCAAAACACTAAAAGCAGTTACATAGTAATTAAGATAAATTACTTGACCAATTTTCATAGCAAAGTGATTGGTTTCACTTATCCCCCCACTGAACTGTTAAGACCTGAGGGAGATCCTTTTTATAGTTCTTTAAACTTCCAGGACTTTCTGCTTATCTTCAGGAAGGACAGTGGGCCTGCAGGGGAGAGAAGGAGTAGATTTGAGTATTTAAAATGTGTGGTCTGAGCCAAACGCCCTTCAGCTAACTTTATCTCACATTATTTTTCCAGCTTCCTTTGAGAATTCATAATCAAAATCCAGGCATCACCATCTAGTGACCACAGGGCCCTGCACCCCAGCCCAACCCTGGAGACCCCTTGGGGATAATGCCCTTTTTCATTTGTCTTTGAGTGCCCTGCCCTTTCCACTGAAAAGCCCACGGAACACAGATGCCAGCAGGCAGCCCTGAAAGCAAGCCTTGTTTGCAGGTCTTTGCCTGAACGAAGGCTGCTTCTCTGCCTCATTCTGAAGGCCAGGGGTGGGCTACATTTTTTGGAGAGTAGGAAGCCCTGGGGTCCTCTTTGTGCTGCTCCTGAGAATAGAAGGTAGGTAGGGTATGAAGAGGCTGGGACTGCCAGAAACCAGTCCACCCAGGAAACAACACAGCTCCACAGCTGCAGTGAGCACAGCTGCAGAAACCCAGGAGCTGGGTGAGAGGGTGGGGGGTAAGATCCAGGCCTCTGCCCTGGGCCCTAGCATCCATGCTGGGCGAGAAGGCCATGTGCTCCCTTGCTTCCAGACTGGCAGCCTGGCCTGCTTGAAATTGGTCCCCCCTCTATCCCTACCCACCTCATCAGCAAGCCCCAAAGTCTCCCCTTGTCTCTGCTCTCTGCTGTTCTTCAAGGGCCCATGAAGAAACTTTTCTGCCTTGGGGGCTCCTCCATTCCCTGGTTTCACTTTAACCTTTCTGAGTGTGTCTTACTTTCTCCTTTTCATTTCCTCCTCTTGTAACATGTGTGGGGCTTTTCCCATTGTCTTGCATTCAGCTCTCACTTAGCCCTGAAAGACCTCCACTCTATACCTCGAGCCCTTGGTTTTCTCTCTGGGTCTGCCTCTTGTGTCTAGCTTCTTGGATGAGGCTTCCATGTGGACATACCTCAGACCTGACCAATGTGCATAAAACCAGCTCCCTGTCCTGTGTCTCCTGTGGCTCCACTAGTCCAAGGGCCAGATGCCCCATTCTCCTTTGTTTTCTAAATTACATTTGGTGTCCAAGTCCTGTCAAGTCTTTAAAAATATTCTTTTATCTGCCCTTTCCCCCTTCTGATTTCCATCTTGGAAGTCAGTATGCTATAGGGCAAAGTGTAGAATGTGGGGCTATGGACAGGGTTCAACTCTGACAGCATCATTTTCTGATTGTTCGAACCTCGGGAAAATCGTTGCAAGCCTCTGATACATTATCTACAAAGCAGACACGTGCGGAAGGGTGGACCCTAGTTCACTGACCTCCGTGCTTTTGACATTTTGGGCTGGAAAATTATTTGTTGTGGTGCTGCCCTGTGCATTGTAGAATGTTTAGCAGCATCTCTGGCCCCTACCTACTGGACGCTAGTAGCATCCCCGACTCTTAGTTGTGACAAAGAAAAATGTCTCCAGATAGTGCCAACTGTTTCCTTGGGAGTCAACTTGCTCCTCTTTGAGACCCACTGGTGCAGAGTAATACTGAGTCCTGGGTGGTGGGTAATGAATACGAACCCAGGTTTTCAGGTGTTCACCTTTCAGACGTCAGCCATATGTATGAAGTGCCCACATTACTTTTTTTATTTTTTATTTTTGAGATAGAGTCTCACTCTCTCACCCAGCCTGGAGTGCGATGGTGCAATCTCGGCTCACTGAAACCTCCACCTGCCGGGTTCAAGTGATTCTCATGCCTCAGCCTCCATAGCATCTGGGATTACAGGCATGCGCCACCATGCCCAGCTAATTTTGGTATTTTTAGTAGAGATGGGGTTTTACCATGTTGGTCAGACTCGTCTCTAACTCCTGACCTCAAGTAATCCACCCACCTTGGCCTCCCAAAGTGCTGAGATTACAGGTGTGAGCCACCACACCCGGCCTCATGTTACTTTGGATTAGTCTTTTTCCCAGTTAGTTTTGACATCTCTAGGTGCTGTTCTGACTTGCTTGATTAAGTAGTTCCTTTCATTTGACATATTTTTCAATTCAGGACACACTAGGATTGAACCTCGATATTCTGTTGTTGGAGAATGACAGACCAATTCAGAGTTGTACAGAAACCTCAGAACTCTCAGTGGGGACGCCTGCAGGGTTGGTACCGCCTTGCTGCTCAGGGCTCCCAGGCCTGTAGCAATGACGAATGCTGACTTGAACACCCTGCCCATACTTGCGACAAACATTTGTTTAAAGTGCCTACTGTGGGAATTTTACTAACATTAATTTATTTGGTCCTTGTGAAGTAGGTGTTACTTATTTTCACTTTACAGAAGAGGAAATTGAGGCCAAAAGATATGAAGCAACACTGCCTCAGAGATACTAAGTAGAAGAACTGCCATGAGAGGTCAAGTGACTTTGGCATGAAAGCTGATGATGCTAAATCTCTGTGCTCTTCTGCCTTCTTGGGTTGAGCCTTTGCTGTGGCTAGAGCACAGAAGCCTACGAAGGAGCAGCTCCTTTTAATTGGGGTTCAGAAGTTGCCCATCTTGCCACCTACAGGTTCTGTGGGTGGAGAGCAGACCTATAGTCCAGAGAGATGGCTGGTTGAGACCATGAGCCCCAGCACTGTGTCCGGCACAGGGAAAGCCCCCATTAAGGGAGCTTCCTCCTTGATAACTTGGAGAACACTTGGTTGAACAACACACTGGGTGCTCACTTTCCCCAGAGAGAACAGCCCAAGAGTTCAGTGCTACTTACTCAAATGGTAGATGAGAGACTGACTGACCTCGCCCTCTGTAGTGGGAAACTGAGGAGGGTTCCCAGAGGCCTGTGAAGGGCAGGTGACCAGTAGTGGCAACATGGTAAGGTTGAGTGGAGGCAGACTGTGGCCCCATGGCTCTTGGCAGAGTGCACACTGGGCATCCTGCAGCATTGCAGAGACCCATTCCCGTGGGAGATCCCCTGATTTCCCCACCTTAGCCAGGAGAGGCCTGGGGCCTATGGGTGCGAGGCTTGAGTGTTGACAGTCAGAGGGGCTGTGACGAGAGCTGCCAGGTGCCACTCTCAATGCCCAGAGGATGCTCTGGGAAGAAAGCCCTCACATGTTTGCCAAGGTCAAAAGCAAGAGCTCATTCCAGTCATGGTCTGTGTGGAAGCTCTTTGGTCTGCTGTCTGGGAAAGCAAAGGCAGGAACGTCCTCCTGTGAAGACTGCTGGTGTCCCAGGGAAAGAATTTGTGGCTCTTACTTGTCCTGAGTGATGCTAAGACCCTGCTAAGTGAAAGACGCTGCTCTAGGCACAGAGCCAGTCCCCATGGTCATAGCAGACAGTGGGCAACAGACTACGAAAGGCCGAGGGGTCCAGAGGTCCAGAGGTAAAGGTGAACTGTGTGTTCCCTAGGCTCAGACTCTTGTATCTTCAGCATGCTCCTGACCATTCTGAGGCAAACCCTCCATGTAGGTTTTTGTTGTTGTTTTTGAGACAGGGTCTCACTCTGTCATTCAGGCTGGAGTGCAGTGGTGTGATTTCAGCTCACTGCAGCCTCAACCTTCCAGGCTCAAGTAGTTCTCCCACTTCGGCCTCCCAAGTAGCTGGGACTACAGCCACATGCCACCATGCCTGGATAATTTTTTTTTTTTTTTTTTTTTAACTTTTAATAGAGATGAGGTCTCACTATGTGGCCCAGGCTGGTCTTGAACTCCTGACTCAAGCGATCTACTCATTTCAGCCATTCAAAGTGCTGGGATTACAGGTGTGAGCCACAGTGCCTGCCCTCCACGTGGGTTCTTAAGGAAAACTACCTGTTTCTCCCTTCTCTTAGAGGCCCGTGACAGGCTCTGGGAAGGATTGCCATGAAGAGACCTGTAAACCCTTTCCGATAAGGATTTCTCAAAGGCATTTTACCATGGGTATTTTCTCCACAAACCTATTAACTTTTCTCCATTTTGAGAGATGGTATCTTCAAAAAGGTCTTCAAGTTTGAGCTACTATCACAAAATACCATAGACCAGGTGGCTTATAAGCAACAGAGATTTATTTCTCACAGTTTCGGAGGCTGAGGTCTAAGATCAGGATACTAGCATGGTTGGGTTCTGGTGAGGGTTGCAGATGGCTGATTTATCGAACTCATTACATCCTCACATAGACCGGGTGGCTTATAAGCAACAGAGATTTATTTCTCACAGTTCTGGAGGCTGAAGTCCAAGATCAGGGTACTAGCATGGTTGGGTTCTGGTGAGGGTTTCAGATGGCTGATTTCTCATTACATACTCACATGACAGAAAGAGAAAGAGCTAGGTCCTCTGGCCGCCGCCGCCGCCGCCGCCTCTTCTTCTTCTTCTTCTTCCTCCTCCTCCTCCTCCTCCTCCTCCTCC
>NW_016804504.1:832051-889743 GCF_001698545.2 Rhinopithecus bieti
TTCTTCTTCTTCTTCTTCTTCTTCTTCTTTTCTTCTTCTTCTTCTTCTTCTTTTTTTTTTCTTCTTCTTCCTCTTCCTCCTCCTCCTCCTCCTCCTCCTCTTCTTCTTCTTCTTCTTTTTCTTCTTTTCTTCTTTCTTCTTCTTCTTTCTTCCTTTCTCTTCCTCCTCTTCCTCCTCTCCTTCTCCTTCTTCTTCCTTCTTCCTTTTTTTGCCTAGGCTGGAGTGCAGTGGCATGATCTTGGCTCACTGCAACCTCTGCCTCCCAGGTCAAAGTGATTCTCCTGCCTCAGCCTCCCAAGTAGCTGGGATCACAGGCATGCATCACCATGCTGGGCTAATTTTTGTACTTTTTAGTAGAGACAGGATTTCACCATGTTGGGCAGGCTGCTCTTGAACTCCTGACCTCAGGTGATCTGCCCGCCTCAGCTTCCCAAAGTGCTGGGATTATAGGCGTGAGCCACCATGCCCAGCCTGCCAGCTTCTTCTTATACAGGTACTAATCCTATCCATGAGGGCTCTACACTCATGACCTCATTACCTTCTAAGGGCCCCGCCTCTAAATATCATCACATTGGGATTCAGGTTTCAACATAGGAATTTTGTGGGGACATAAACATTAAGCCCATAACAAAGGAGGATCCCCGAGCAGGGAATTGGGCACAAGGATCTAAGACAGGGAATTGTATGATCAGATCCCCAGGGCAGAATAGAGGCTTGGTCATAAGTTAGGCAGAATGGAGACACAGTTCTAGAAAAGGATTCGTGGCAAGTTGTCTTGATGGTAAACCAAGGTCCAGAGTTGGGCCTCTTTAGCTTCCTCCTGACTGGAGAAAGCAGGTGTTCTAAAGGCTAGAGTAGGGACAGAGGAGGAGAAAGGAAAACTAACATATATCGAGTACTTTTATGAGGCAGTTTATGTATGAGGTAAAATTAATATTACCATTTTACTGATGAGGAAACTGTAGCTCAGTGACCTGCTTAGTAAATTTCTATAGCATCTATGGCAGTGACATGAATATGGTATGGATACATCATAGAAAAGTCATGATATTAAGGATAAAATTCTAAAATCTGAATATCCACCCAACTCCAAATCTTTTCTTTGTGCATGTAATGACCATTTTCTGGGACTAGCCAGTTTGGGTTGGATTCTGTTCATATTACTGTCAAAGATAAAAGCAGCTGGACATCAGTTAAAGTGCTGAGAATAGATTTTAATTGGTAATAACTATTGCAACAGGGAAAAGAGTCTAGCTTGAACCAAACTTAATTTCCATTTGTACAGAGGTGACTGGGCATTTTATTTTTTATTTTTATTTTTTAGTTTTTTTAGATGGAGTTTCACTCTGTTGCCCAGGCTGGAGTGCAGTGGCACCATCTTGGCTCACCACAACCTCTGCCTCCCAGGTTCAAGTGATTCTCCTGCCTCACCCTCCCATGTAGCTGGGATTGCAGGTGCCCACCACCATGCCTGGCTAATTTTTGTATTTTTAGTAGAGACAAGGTTTTACCATATTGGTCAGGCTGGTCTCCATCTCCTGACCTCAGGTGATCCGCGCACCTCAGTCTCCCAAAGTGTTGGGATTACAGGCATGAGCTGCCATACCCAGCCTGTGACTGGGCATTTTAAAGGGTGAATGAGCTCAAGGGAGTTGGGGAAGTGAAAAATTACAAAAAGTGGGAAGGAGGGGTTGGTCCATGTGAAATCCATCTGGGTTTGCAAACTGGCATTTATCAAAGTTAGGCTCCTACCCTCCTACTGAGGCTGGAAGGCAGAGACCCTATCTTCAGGTGTTGATTGAAACAAACATTGAATTCTTCAAGCAGCCTTGCGTTTTCGCAGGCAGGCACTTTAAGAGAGGCTGGTGTTGTAGTGGTGTGGCCTCGAGCCATTAGAAGCTATATTAGTGTTTGTTCAAGTTGTTACAGGCTGAGGTTGAAAGGCCTGTTCAAGAAGCAGGCTCCGAGCCTGGCTAGAATTTGGTCAAAGAGAGAATCCATGTCACTATCCTCTAAATTTAGGAAATGAACAGATTATGACAACAATGGAAAAAAAAAAAAAAAAAAAAAAAAAAAAAAAAAAAAAAAAAGCTGGCACCCAAATTCATGCAGGAAAAATGAAGGTTAAAAGTCATAGGGAAGGGGCAGTGTTGGGGAATTGAGCTGGAACCAGCACTGACAATATTTGAAGGTATGGTTAGGTTTCGCTGTGGTTTAATATTTTACAAATGTTATTCCCTGTCACATAGCTGAACTAAATACCACACATGTTTGCGATGAAGCATTATGAGCTGCAGAACATATGTGCTAATAATATGGTTCATGCAGCCTGTGGGCACTTCCCCCATGACCTAAGATGAAGGCGAGGCTTTTTAATTTTCCTTAAGGTATTGTGTTTTCTGATGGTTCCTTTTTGTTCCAAACT
Source organism: Rhinopithecus bieti (assembly GCF_001698545.2). NCBI lineage: Eukaryota > Metazoa > Chordata > Mammalia > Primates > Cercopithecidae > Rhinopithecus > Rhinopithecus bieti. Next base: position 834,477 of record NW_016804504.1, read on the forward strand.
TTTGCTTTCCCCTTTAGAAGGAAGGCTTTTATAGGAATGATATTTTATTTTTATTTATTTATTTATTTTTGAGACGCAGTCTCACCCTGTCACCCAGACTGGAGTGCAATGGTGTGATCTCGGCTCACTGCAACCTCCGCCTCCCGAGTTCAAGCGCTTCTCCTGCCTCAGCCTCCTGAGTAGCTGGGATTATAGGTGCCCACCAATGTGCCTGGCTAATTTTTGTATTTTTAGTAGAGACGGAGTTTCTCCATGTTGGCCAGGGTGGTTTCGAACTCCTGACCTCAGGTGATCTGCCCGCCTGGGCCTCCCAAAGTGCTGGGATTACAGGCGTGAGCCACTGTACCTGGCCAGGAATGATATTTTAAATACTGTCATAGCAAGCCCTTAAGAAAATTCTTCACAGCTGCATGTTTACACACTGGCTTGTCCCTAACTGGCTTTGTTTCCAGGATGTACAGTTGTTTCTGGAATGCACAGTAGCTGGATTGCAGCCCTCCAATCATGCAAAAACAGACTGAGGGTTTGGAAATGCTGCTCCATTCTAGTTACAATGTTGCTCTTGAGGAGTCTGGCGCTATAGGGAGTCTGAGAATTCCTTATTTGAGAAACAGCCAATGGAACCACACAGACACACTGACATTAAGACATTCTTTCTCTAGATTATGCAGCATTATTACAGAGCAAAGAGAAGCCACAGGCATGAAGTACTCAATTCAGCCCTCTGCTGAAGGACAGGGTGTTCCTGAGGCTTAAGTAGGAACTGGCCCAACAGGGACAGTTTGGTTGGGCTGATACCAGGAGGCTACTGAGAGGTGTTGATGCCTTCCTGAGCTCTGCTTAATACCTCCCCAGCATCAGTCCTCCCCCGACATCTGGCAGAAACAGAGGAGCCAGACAGTAGGGACCACACGGGAGGGTGCTTTTCCCCACAGATGCATACTGAAATGGGGACAAAGTCTTCAGCTGCAAATGACCTGGATTGCTGTTTCACCTATCGTATGCATCTAATCTGACTTCAACAATCTACAGGAGAAGGTAGAACTTCATATTTCCATTTTATTTGAGTGGTTTATGAAGAAAAGTAGAGGAAAACTGCAAAGAATGGCAGAAGTAGACCCTTGAGGATGGAGGGGAGTAGGGAATGATAGTGTGGGAGGGATGGACTTTGCAGGGAGTTACACAAAGTTTGGAAAATTACACAGAATACCAGAATCACCACTAAAAGAAAGGCGGGGCACCTAAATATATTTATTAGACAACAATTCTGAGAAATTGTTCATCACTAAGGGTAGGACAGCCAGTTGATGCAGTCAAGAAGGGGCAGGAAATAGGGCGAGCTGAGTTATGAAAGCCATTCTCAGAAATGACCCAAATTTATACTGAGCTGTTGTTCTTGAGCAACCTTGGGGAAAATTATCACAGAGTCTGCTTTTCCCACAGCCTGATGTCCAAGGGGCAGATACGTGTGGTGGGCTTGCTGGAGAAATAGGCTCTTCTCAGGTGAGAACAGCATCCTTCCAATCTAGAGCTCCTGGCTCCAGGAAGTGGTGGTGGCTCTCCCCTGGTGCTGTTTCATTAGTAAAGGGTGGGGTGGTGGAAAGTGCAGAAAAGCCAGGACCCCTGACACCAACAAGGCATTGGATCTCTCTGGATCTCCAGGTTGATGGACTTTGGGATCGGACAGACCTGGTCACAGTCTAGGTTCTACGTCTTACTGGTCGGGCAACTTTAGGCAAGTAGTTTAACTTCTTTGAACTTATTTTCCTCTTCTACAAAATAATGATAATATTGCTTCATGAGATTGTGAGTATTAAATGAGATCATGCATATATAGCCTACAGTCCTGAGCACACCATGAACACATAGTTATTTGATAAATGTTTGTTAGTGTGGTTAATTGAACAGAATGCCTTCAATGTCTTCCTAACCCTAAAATCCAGTGATTCTTTGAACTAGGGAGGGCAGTAGAGAGATTTAATTTGTGGAAAAATGAAAAAAACATTTAAAATTATTCAATCAGAAATGTATTAAGCTTTGTGTATTTGTGTCAGGCATTTGTAGACAGTGTGGAAAATGTCTTATCCAGTGATTCTTTGAACTGGGGAGGGAAGTAGAGAGATTTAATTTGTGGAAAAGTGCAAACACCATTTAAAATTATTCAATCAGAAATGTATTAAGCTTTTTGTATTTGTGTCAGACATTTGTAGACAGTGCAGAAAATGTCTTAATAAATGAGACATGCTCTTTCCTTGAAAAAGCTTCAGTCTGATTCTCAAAGAATATATTAATTTTTTCCTATGATAGTTTGAAAGATTTTCTTTACATTCCTTTTGTGAGATTGTTTTCCATACCAGTGCTGCTTATTTATAGGGCTTGTTGCAAGTAATTTGCAATATTATTACAGGTTGAGTATCCCTTACACCAAATGCTTAGACCAGAAGTGTTTTAAATTTTTTTGGATTTTGGAATATTTGCATCCCCAAATCTAAAATGCTGCAGTCAGCTTTTCCTTTGAGTGTCATGTTGGCATTCAAAACATTTTGAATTTTGGAGCATTTCAGATTTTGGGTTTTTGAATTAGGGATAATCAATTTGTAATAATATTTAAGGTATTGCTGTTTGTGAAAGATGCATTTTTAAACGATTTAGAGTCAATTCATGATAATCTCCATAATACTCTTACAAGAATTCCAGGCTGGACATGGTGGCTCATGCCTGTAATCCCAGCACTTTGGGAGGCAGAGGCAGGCAGATCACTTGAGGTCAGGAGTTTGAGGCCAGCCTGGCCAACATGGCGAAACCCCGTCTCTACAAAAAATACAAAAATTAGCAGGGCGTGGTGGTGTGCATCTGTAATCTCAGGTACTTGGGAGGCTGAGGCAGGAGAATCACTCGAACCCAGGGGGTAGAAGTTACAGTGAGCTGAGACTGCACCACTGCACTCCAGCCTGGGTGACAGAGTGAGGCTCAGTCTTAAATTAAAAAAAAAAAAAAAAAGAATTCCAATATGATTTCTTAAGTGGGAGAAAGGGGTGGAGTGTACGAACTGTGTGCGAATGCAGCCTTTGTTCATGCTTCGTGTGAACCCTCCTATCACCGCTTAAAATGGTAGGGACAATGAATTAGTTCAGGGCTTCCCTAAATATGGGGAATGCTAAATTCTGGGTACATCCAAGAGCACGTGCTAGGCTTTCGAATGCCATTTGTCTCACATGTTGAGGTCTAAGGTTGCAAACCATTGTTTCCTAGTGTGAATTCCTAATATTCCTGGTGTGAATAGGCATGTGTGTCTTCTTTTAATTTCTTCTTGAGTTCAGTGCTTTGAAAACAGACAGCTGAAGAAAATGTCTAATAGTCTAAAGAGGAAGCAAACACTTTCCTAGAAACCTTCGAACCTCCGAAATGGTTTTCTAGAAATTCTCGCCATAATACATTCTCCTTTTCTTTCTGGGCTTCATTCTTGATGTCTTGGCTATCTCTAAGTTTTTTTTTTGTTTGTTTGTTTTTTTTCCTTTCCCCAGACAGAGTATTGCTCTGTCCCCTAGGCTGGAGTGCAGTGGAGTGATCTTGGCTCACTGCAACCACCACTTCATGGGCTTGAGCGATTCTCCTGCCTCAGCCTCCTGAGTAGCTGCGAGGAGCAATACCACACCCAGCTAATTTTTGTATTTTTGGTAGAGACAGGGTTTTGCCATGTTGGCCAGGCTGGTCTTGAATTCCTGGCCTCACGTGATCTGCCTGCCTTGGCCTTCCAAAGTGCTGGGATTACAGGCATGAGCCACCGTGACTGGCCTTGTCTCTGAAATTTGTGTGCAATTGTCCTCTAGGAATTTGCAGGGTATTCCAGATTGAAAACAGACCCTTGAAAAGTATGGGGCATGCAGGCTGGGATGGAGTCCACAGCTGAGGGAAAAGCCAGGGACTCAGAATAGAGGAATCTTTGCTTCAGAGGAAGGCGGCTGCGGACTTGGTGCCAGGAGTCCTTGGTTCCCAGCTCTGCACTAACTGGACTTGAGACTTTGGGGAAAGTGCCCAGATGCTGTGGTCTGCTCTGGATTGTCATGCAGTTTAAATGAGATGTTGCCTGTGAAGGGCTTTCTGGGAGGAACAGTTACATATCTAGACCAACCCTACTTGTAATGCAGGAACAGAACAAAACAAAACTGAAGTTACATAGATGCTGCCACTTGAATACTCTTAGATTACAATGTCTCAAAGTGCATAGGGTAAAGTAGCAGATGACTGAGGAAAATGCATCTAAACTTCTCTGAGCCTTCTTATCTCTCAGAGACCCAGTAGGCTTCTAACAGACCAAGGCCCTGGACAGGGTGTGGCCCCCTTTCCTATGAGAGGATTAGGAGGGAAGGAAAGGGAAGGAAGGTGATGCATGGAATTGATCTTAGTTGTTGACTTTGTGCCAACTGGCTGGTGGGTTTTGAGACCAGAACAGAAAGATGAAGTCATAGAGAAGGAGGAGGTGAAAGAGGTGAGAGAAATGGAAGCAAGTGTAAAAAGGATTGATAGGCTGGGCGCAATGGCTCATGCCTGTAATCCCACCACTTTGGGAGGCCAAGACAGGTGGACCACAAGGTCAGGAGTTTGAGACCAGCCTGGCCAACATGGCGAAACCCTGTCTCTACTAAAAGTACAAAAATTAGCCTGGCGCGGTGGCGGGTACCTGTAATCCCAGCTACTTAGGGGGCTGAGACAGGAGAATCACTTGAACCCGGGAGGTGGAGGTTGTGGTGAGCCAAGATCGTGCCACTACACTCCAGCCTGGGTGACAGAGGAAGATTCTGTCTTGGGGAAAAACAAAAAGGATTGATAAAGGAAGATAGCAAGAGATTGAAGAGGGGAGGAAGAGGAGCACAGTGGGAAATAGGCCTCCCTTCAGCAATGGGGAATCAGAGCTCCTGACTCCAGAATAGTATCATACTTCTAGGATAAAGGTTTGGGTTCCTATTGGGCGTCATATGAAGTTCTGTTTGGTTGAATAAAACTCACATCACATTTGCTGACTGCTTCCTTTGGAAGAATCCTGGACAGGGGTGAAATGTGGACAGTGAGGGGGTAGGAGTGCACTTTGCATAGATCTGGGGTTCAAGTTAGGAGATTTTTGTGTAAGGTTTGCTTTAAAAAAATTCAGGGCTGCTTACAAAGTAATGGGTTTGATTTCTTTTGTCTTGCTTATGGAAATCAGTTTATTTGTCTCATAATGAGCAAAAACTGAAGAAATCAACACCACTGTTGCTAATTTTGAAGCTACAAGGAAAACTGATGAGGTGAAATTTTTGGCATACATCAGAATCGTATTCGGTCTGAAATGGAATAATTTCCTCTTTTTCTTTTCTTTTTAATAAACCCAACTAAAGTAAATATTTTCCTGAGCTCTCATCCCATAGGAGGACTTATTTTGGCTGGATGCGTTCTGAAGAGGGTGAGAAATAGTGCTGCTGATTTCCCACCTCTGAGCCTCCTGGTGCGTCCCAACGAAACCCTGCTCTCCCTGCTCTGAGGGAAGGTGCTTCACAGCAACTTCAGCCTGAGGGCAGTGACAGTGAAGTGGCCTCCAGAGAGCCAGCAGCCTGGGCTGCCCTCCGCTGTGTGTTTTTGTGCCCTCAGGAATGTGTGGATGCAGCAAATGACAACAGTGAGTGCTCTGTCCCTAGCGGAGCCCCAGGCCCTCTCACCCTTTATGTTGGCTGTTTTCCAAGGTTGAATGATTGCATTGGTGGAAGCTTCATTATCCACAAGGGGAGGCAAGACAGTGGCTGGAGGGAGAAAAATAGGCCTTTCCCAAGGGCATGATTCTAGCAGGGTTTGCATTTTTACATCAGTAGATCTCAGGGAGTTTCATTTTCTGTCAGTTTGGACGTTTGCCCTATCCCAGCTACTTGGGAGGCTGAGGCAGGAGGATCACTTGAGGCCAGGTATTTGAGACCAGCCTGGGAAACATAGCAAGGTCCCACCTCTGAAAAATAAATAAATAAATATCTCAGCACTAAAGCCCATGTATTTAGTGGTAATACAATTTCTGCTTTTGACAAAATTTTCCACTGGATGTCAACTACCATAGCATCACTTTGCAGTTGGAAAGGTTGCACAGAATTGTGCAACCATCACAACTATCAAATTCCACAACATTCTTTTTTTTTTTTTTTTTTTTTTTTTTTTTTTTAGATGGAGTCTCCCTCTGTCGCTCAGGCTCGAGTGCAGTGCTCATTCTTGTGCACAGAGCTCATTCTTGTGTAATCACTGAATGTCTGGAGAGGCTGTGCACACAGCTAGTTAGTGACAGAGCAATGCCTAGAATTTGGGTTATCCAAGCCCCACATCAGTGTTGTGGTCCTTATACTTCGTTGCCTCTGGTGTCATTAAATTAATTTCAGTAATTTGTTGTATCAGGTTGAGCTGAAGTGACCTGTATTCCAATCCTGTTTTTTCCACACCTAGGTGTATACTCAAGAGAAATGATCACACGAAACTTTTACACAAATATTCAGAGCAGCATTATTCAAAATAGCTAAAAAGTGGAAACAAACCAAATGTCTATCAACTGATAAATGGATAAACAAAGTGTGATATTTCCATGCAATGAACTACTATTCAGCCTTAAAAAGGAAGGAAGCAGTGACATATGCTACAACATGGATGACCTTGGAAACATGCTAGGTGAAAGAAGCCAGACACAAAAGCCATATGCTGTATGATTCAATTTATATGAAATGTCCTGAATAGGCAAATTCACAGAGACAGAAAGTAGTTTAGTGGTTTCCAGGGCCTGTGGGAAGGGGAGTATGTGGAGTGACTACTAATAAGTATACAAGGTTTATTATTGGGATGAAAAGAATGTTGTGGAATTTGGCCAGGCACAGTGGTGCACGCCTGTAATCCCAGCACTTTGGGAGGCTGAGGCAGGTGGATCACTTGAGGTCAGGAGTTGAAGATCAGCCTGGCAAACATGGCGAAACCCCGTTTCTACTAAAAATACAAAAATTAGCCAGGTGTGGTGCTGTGTGCCTGTAATCCCAGCTACTTGGGAGACTGAGGCAGGAGAATCAATTGAACCCGGGAGGTGGAGGTTGCAGTGAGTCGAGATCGTGCCACTGCACTGCAGCCTGGGCGACAGAGGGAGACTCCATCTCAAAAAAAAAAAAAAAAGAATGTTGTGGAATTTGATAGTTGTGATGGTTGCACAATTCTGTTAACATACTAAAAGCCACTGAATTGACACTTTTTTTAAATGGGTGAATTCATGGTATAGGAATTATATCTCAATAAAACTGTTATTTAAAAAATTCTGGCTCTACCTCTTACTGGCTGGGCGATTTTAGGCAATGAACCTGAAGCCAAGGCATCTCAGCTATGAAACAGGAATAATAATACACTTTACAGGGTGTTTTTGACAAATGAGATTGTGAATTTGAAAATGCTTCTAAACTGTAAACCTCATATATTTTTGGACTGTCAGTGGCTTATAAGTTCATTATAAATCGGATTTTTAATCTTCTCCTCCTGTGTTTTTCACAATACTAACAACGTCTGGGTACATAGTGATCACTCAAATAAAGATTTATTGAGTTGATTCAAATGTATTCCAGTTTTATTCAATTGTGGCAAATGAAACTACGTAACAAGAGGTCTACTCTTTTAAAAGTTTTTAAGTGTACAAAACAGTATTATGAATGATATGCACATTGTTGTACAGCAAATCTCTAGAACTTTTTCATCTTGCATAACTGAAACTATATCCACTGAACAGCAACTTCCTATTTTTACTTTCTCCCAGTTCCTGGCAACTACCGTTTTACTTTCTGCTGTATGAGTTTGACTACTTTACATACTTCGTATAAGAGGAGTCATGTAGGATTTGTCCTTCTGTGATGGACTTACTGCACTTAGCATAATGTGCTGAAGGTTCATCTATGTTGCAGGCTGCGTCAGAATTTTCTTCCTTTTAATACTGAATCATATTCTACTGTATGAATATACTGCATTTTCTTTACGCATCCTTCCATCGATGAACATTTAGATGGTTTCCATCTGTTGACTATTGTAAATAATGATGTAGTGAATATGGGCATGCAAATATTTTTTCACGACCTTGTTTTCAGTTTTTTGAATAAATACCCAGAAGTGGGATTGCTGGATCATACGGTAGTTCTATTTTTAATTTTTTTTTTTTTTTTCGAGATGGAGTTTTGCTCTTGTTGCCCGGGCTGGAGTGCAATGGCGTGATATTCCATTCACTGCAACCTCTGCCTGCTGGGTTCAAGCGATTCTCCTGCCTCAGCCTCCCAAGTAGCTGAGATTACAGGTGCCCGCCACCATGCCCGGCTAATTTTGTATTTTTGGTAGAGACAGGATTTCACCATGTTGGCCAGGCTGGTCTCAAACTCCTAGTCTTAGGTGATCAGCCTGTCTCAGCCTCCCAAAGTGCTGGGATTAGAGGTGTGAGCCTCCACAGCTGGCCCTATTTTTAATTTTTTGAGGGCCTTCCATATTATTCCTCATAGTGGCTGCACCACTTTACGTTCGCAGCAACAATGCACAAGGGTTCCGATTTCTTACATCCTTGCCAAGATTCGTTGTTTTCCTTTTTTTTTTTTGAGACAGAGTCTCACTGTGTCTCCTAGGCTAGAGTGCAGTGGGATCTCGGCTCACTGCAACCTCTGCCTCCTGGGTTCAAGTGATTCTAATGTCTCAGCCTCCTGAGTAGCTGGGATTTCAGGCACCTACCACCACACCCAGCTAATTTTTGTATTTTTAGTAGAGATGAGTTTTCACCATGTTGGCCAACTGGTCTTGAACTCCTGACCTCAAGTGATCCTCCCGCCTCAGCTTCCCAAAGTGCTGGGATTACAGGCATGAGCCACTGTGGTTGGCCATGTTATCATTAAAAAAAAAAAAAAAAAAAAGAAAAGAAAAAAGAAAATAATGGCCATTCTAAAAGGTATGAGGTGATACCTCATTGTAGTTTTGATCAGCATTTTCCTGATGATTAGTAATGTTGAGCATCTTTTCATACACTTTCTGGCCATTTATATGTCTTTTTTGGAGACATGTCTATTCAAGTACTTTTGCCAATTACTAAATTGCATTATTTATTTTCTTGCTGTTGAGTTTATTGAGTTCCTTATATGTTTTGGATATTAATTCCTTATAAGAAACACCATTTGCAAATATTTTCTCCATTCTTTATGTTACCATTTTTACTCTGTTGATTGTTTCCTTTGCTATGCAGAAAGTTTTAAGTTTAATGGTGTCTCACTTCTCTGTTTTTGCTTTTGTTGCCTGTGCTTTGCTGTCATATCCAAGGAATCATTGCCAAGACCAATGTTATGAAGATTTTCCTCTGCGTTTTGTTCTAAGAGTTTTATAGTTTTCACCAGACGTGGTGGCTCATCCCTGTAATCCCAGCACTTTGGGAGGCCAAGGCGGGCAGATCACGAGGTCGGGAGTTTGAGACCAGCCTGCCCAACATGAGGAAACCCCGTCTCTACTAAAAATACAAAAATTAGCAGGGCGTGGTGGTGCATGCCTGTAATCCCAGCTACTCAGGAGGCTGAGGCAGGAGAATTGATTGAACCAGGGAGGCGGAGGTTGCAGTGAGTCGAGATCCGACCACTGCATTCCAGCCTGAGTGACAGAGTGAGACTCCTGTCTCAAAACAAAAACAACAACAAAAAACAAGAAAAAAACAAAAAACCCAGAGTTTTATAGTTTCAAGTCTTATGTTTAAATCTTTTATCTATTTTTTTTTTTTTTTGAGATGGAGTTTCACTGTGTTGCCCAGGCTGAAGTGCAGTGATACAATCTTGGCTCACTGCAACCTCTGCCTCCCAGGTTCAAACAATTCCCCTGCCTTAGCCTCCTGAGTAGCTGGGATTACAGTTGCATGACACCAGGCCTGGCTAATTTTTTTGTATTTTTACAAATTTTTAAAAATAGTACAATAGTAGAGACGGGGTTTCACCATGTTGGCCAGGCTGGTCTTGGACTCCTGACCTCAGGTGATCCACCCACCTTGGTCTCCCAAAGTGCTGGGATTATAGTCGTGAACCACTGTGCCTGGCCGTAATTCTTCTTCTTCCAGTGTGGCTGAGGGAAGCCAAAAGATTGGACATCTCTGGTATAAGATTACAGTTTAGTTTCACTCTTTTGCATGTGGATATCAAGTTTTTTCAACACCACTTTTTTTGTTTTGAGAGAAAGTGTCTCTCTTGTTGCCCAGACTGGAGAGGAATGATGCAGTCTCTGCTCACTGAAACCTCTGCCTCCCAAGCTCAAGCGATTCTCTTGCCTCAGCCTCTTGAGTAGCTGGGATTACAAGCATGCGCCACCACACCCAGCTAATTTTTTGTAATTTCGGTAGAGACAGGGCTTCTCCATGTTGGCCAGGCTGGTCTCGAACTCCTGATCTCAGGTGATCCGCTCTCTTCAGCCTCCCAAAGTGCTGGGATTATAGATGTGAGCCACTGCACCTAGCCCTCTTTCTTTTTCTTCTTCTTTTTTTTTTTTTTTTCTGAGATGGAGTCTCGCTCTGTTGCCCAGGCTGGAGTGCAGTGGCACATTTTGGCTATAAAATTCCCTCTGAGTACTGCTTTTGCTGCATCCCATAAATTTTGGTGTGCCATGTTTTCATTTTCATTTGTCTCAAGATATTTTCTAATTTCCTTTTTTATTTCTTCTTTGATCCATTGGTTGTTCAAGAGTATGTTAGTTTTCAAATATTTGTGAATTTTTTAGTTTTCCTTCTATTATTAATTTCTGGTTTTATTCCATTGTGGTTAGAAAAAATGTTTGTGTGATTTCAGTCTTCTCACATTTGTTAAGATTTGTTTTGTAACCAAACATGTGATCTGCTTTGGAGAATGTTCTGTGTGTGCTTGAGAAGAATATGTGTTCTGCTGCTGTTAGGTGGAATGTTCTGTATTGGTCTGCCAGTTTAGTTTAGTTTATAGTGTTCAAGTCTATTGTTTCTTTAGTGGTCTTCTGTCTGGATGTTCTGTGTATTGTTTAAAGTATGGTGTTGAAATCTCCAATTATTAATGAGTGGCCATCTGTTTCTCCCTTCAATTTTTCTATTAATGCTTGCTTCATATATTTGGATGCTCTGATGTTGGATATATAAATACATATATATTTTGAGAGGGAGTTTCACTCCGTCACCCAGGCTGGAGTGCAGTGGCACTTTCTCAGCTCGCTGCGACATCTGCCTCCCAGGTTCTAGTGATTCTCCTGCCTCAGCCTCCCGAGTAGCTGGGATTACAGGTGACTACCACCATGCTTGGCTAATTTTTGTATTTTTTTATAGAGACAGGGTTTTGCTATATTGGCCAGACCCGTCTCGAACTGCTGACCTCAGGTGACCCACTTGCTTCGGCCTTCCGAAGTGCTGGAATTACAGTTATGAGCCACTGTTCCCAGCTGGGTTAATATATATTTATAATTGTTATGTCTTCCTAGTGAATTGACTCTTTTATCATTATATAATGTCCTTCTTTGTCTCCTATGATAGTTTTTGACTTAAAGTTTATTTTGCTGAAGTATGGCTACTCCTGCTCTCTCTTAGATAACATTTGCATGGAATATCTTTTTTCATCCTTTCACTTTCAGCATATGTATGTCCTTAAATCTAAAGTGAGTCCCTTATAGACAGCATATAGTTGGATCATGGTTTTTTTTTTTTTTAAATCCACTTAGCCACCAACAGAATTATAATTTTTAAACATTTCTTTGAACTTGGTTAATCTGTAAATCTGGATGCTTTTACATCCAAATATTTATCAGAACTAAAGACCTGTAGTAATGATTCCCCCCTTCATTTTGTATGCGTATTTTCTCTTTATTTATTTATTTATTTTTTTAACAGAGACAACCTATTTGATTTCTTGACAAGACCACAATCTGATCCCAAAGATGTGCTCCACAAACCCAGGCAACTGGGTCACCTTTGATGATGATCCCGCTTTTCAGTCTTCTCAAAAGTCAAAGAATTTTCCTCTGGAGAACCAAGGTGTCTGTAGACCAAATGGACTGAAGCTGAACCTTCCTGGCCTCAAGGAATTTCCCAGTGGATCTTCTTCCACCAGCAGCACCCCTCTCTCCTCCCCCATTGTAGACTTTTATTTCAGTCCAGGACCTCCAAGTAACTCTCCTCTTTCTACACCTACCAAAGACTTCCCAGGTTTTCCTGGCATCCCCAAAGCAGGGACTCATGTGCTTTATCCTATTCCAGAATCATCTTCAGGCAACCCACTCACAATATCAGGAGGAGAATCTTCCTTACTGACTACCGGACCAACATGTTCATCCCATGCCTTGTTGCCCAGTGACCACTCATGTACACATCCAGCTCCCAAAGTAGGGCTTCCAGATGAAGTTAACCCTCACCAGGCTGAAAGCCTAGGATTCCAAAGTGATGATCTCCCCCAGTTTCAGTATTTTCGAGAGGATTGTGCTTTTTCAAGTCCATTTTGGAAAGATGAAGGCAGTGATTCCCAGTTCACCCTTGACCCACCAGGAAGCAAAAAGATGTTCTCATCAAGAGACAAGGAGATGCCTAATGATCAAAAAAGCCTAAATAAGTGTTCACTCAACTATATCTGTGAGAAGCTCGAGCATCTCCAGTCAGCTGAGAACCAAGACTCACTTAGAAGTTTGTCTATGCACTGTCTATGTGCTGAAGAAAATGCCTCTTCCTTTGTCCCTCACGCACTCTTCAGGAGTCAGCCAAAAGCTGGATGGTCTTTCATGCTGAGAATTCCTGAGAAGAAGAATATGATGTCTTCCCGGCAATGGGGACCAATTTTTCTGAACGTTTTGCCTGGAGGAATTTTGCAGATGTATTATGAGCAGGGATTAGAAAAACCATTTAAAGAGATACAGCTTGATCCATATTGTAGGCTTTCTGAACCCAAGGTTGAGAACTTCAGTGTAGCAGGAAAAATCCATACTGTGAAGATTGAACATGTGTCTTATACAGAAAAAAGGAAATACCATTCTAAGACAGAAGTAGTTCATGAACCAGACATAGAGCAGATGCTAAAGTTGGGGTCCACATCGTACCATGACTTCCTTGACTTTCTGACCACTGTGGAGGAGGAGCTGATGAAGTTGCCAGCTGTTTCAAAACCAAAAAAGAACTATGAGGAGCAAGAAATTTCCTTGGAAATTGTGGACAACTTTTGGGGTAAAGTCACAAAAGAAGGAAAATTGGTTGAAAGTGCTGTGATAACTCAAATTTACTGCCTCTGCTTTGTGAATGGGAACCTGGAATGCTTTTTAACCTTGAATGACCTTGAGCTGCCGAAGCGAGATGAATCCTATTTTGAGAAGGACTCAGAAAAAAAAGGGATTAATATTCTTGACTACCATTTTCATAAGTGTGTGAAAGTACAAGAATTTGAGCAATCAAGAATCATTAAGTTTGTGCCTCTGGATGCCTGCCGGTGTGAGCTGATGCGTTTCAAGACTTTGTATAACGGGGATGATCTTCCGTTTTCCTTGAAGTCTGTAGTGGTTGTCCAGGGAGCATATGTGGAACTTCAGGCTTTTGTCAACATGGCCCCATTGGCGCAGAGGTCATCCCATGCTGGTTCCTTAAGGTCCTGTGACAATATAATGATACACTTTCCTGTCCCATCGCAGTGGATCAAGGCCCTTTGGACCATGAACCTCCAGAGGCAGAAGTCTCTGAAAGCCAAAATGAACCGCCGGGCATGTCTGGGGAGTTTACATGAACTTGAATCTGAACCTGTCATTCAAGTCACTGTGGGGTCAGCAAAATATGAGAGTGCCTACCAGGCAGTGGTATGGAAGATAGATCGGCTTCCAGACAAAAATTCAAGTAAATATTCAATACCCCAAGTTTATTTTCATGGGAAATAGCTTAAATATTCTCACCTTCCTCTTTGGGTTGAAACCAGGTAGAGACAGATGGCAATTTGTCAGCTGAGGCCACGCTTTGGGGTGGGAGATGGAACATTTAGCTCAAGAGCTGGTTTGTTTCCTTTTGCACCTATTTCTACCAGATAAGTTTAACTGTTTAACATTTTTTTAATGTCATATGAAATACCATGTTAGGCTAGGAATTTGTTGTGGAATGCGGCACTAAGAGAAAATTCATTGATATCCATGGTTGAGATTAACCCACCAACTTCAAATGTTAAAAATGTTTCTAATATAGCTGAGATTCCCTAATTAATCTTTAAAGATCTGTCATCCATGAATATGCCTGAACTTTTTTGCATTCTCAGCCGATACCACTTCTTCCTTAGGTTTGCTCCCTGCTCTTTGAAATAAGACTGCTTTCCTTTTTACCCAAACTGATTTTTGTTGACTGAATTCACCCATTTGGCCATCTCAACTGGTATTGTTTTTGTTTTTGACATGGGATCTCACTCTGTTATCCAGGCTGGAGTGCAGTGACACGATCATGGCTCACTGCAGCCTCCATTTCCCAGGCTCAAGTGATCTTCCTGCCTCAGCCTCCTCAGTACCTGGGATTACAGATGCATACCATCGTGCCTGGCTAATATTTTGTTTTTTAGTAGAGACAGGGCCTCCCAATGTTGCCCAGGCTGGTCTTGAATTCCTGGGCTCGAGGGATCCTCCCACGTTTGCCTCCCAAAATGCTAGGATTACAGGTGTGAGCCACCTCATCTGGCCTCAACTGGTTGTTTTAAAAGAATGAGGTGGACATATTTGAGTGTTAAAATTCAGTTGATTTTAAAATTTTGTAAAGAAAAAATTATCTAGAAGTCAGAACTTGAAAAGACAGTTATAGTACCACATTTATTTCGGAGCAGTAAGTTAGTAGTGGGCATAATACAATAAAATCAAAAACCAAATTTTAAAATTAGAGCTCTTCCCTATTTAGTTGAGGTTTTTTGTTTTGTTTTTTTTCTTTTCCCCAGCAGAGCACTGGTCACTGGTCTCTAGAGTTAAACTGGGGCAGAGTTGGGGACCTGAGTTGATGCATTCATCCATCCATCCATTCATCCATCCATCCATCCATTGATCCAAATCATTTTTTCTTTTTCTTTTCTTTTCTTTTTTTTTTTTTTTGAGACAGAGTCTCACTTTCTCACCCAGGCAGAGTACAGTGGCACAATCTCAGCTCACTGCAACCTCTACCTCTTGGGTTCAAGCGATTCTCCTGCCTCACCCTCCCGAGTAGCTGGGACTACAGGCAGCCACCACCATGCCTGGATAATTTTTGTATTTTAGTAGAGACAGGGTTTCATCATATTGGCCAGGGTCGTCTCAAACTCCTGACCTTGTGATCCTCCCACCTCGACCTCCCAAAGTGCTGGGATTACAGGCGTGAGCCACTGTGCCTGGCCCATCCATCCACATCTTTACTGAGCACTTACTGTGTACCAAGTACCACATCAAGTGCTGGGGGTAAAGATAAATAAAAATCTGATCCCTGTTTCCAGATGGCTCACAGCTGCTGTGGTTCTTCAGAGAAATTTAAGCTCATCTAGAACCCTCCAGGCTGTGGACTTCAGAGGAAGCATTTTTCTTTGGGGTGGCCTTATGGCAGTATTTCTCAAACCTGGCTACATTATTATTATTATTATTATTATTATTATTATTATTATTATTTTGAGATGGAGTCTTACTCTGTCGCCCAGGCTGGAGTGCAGTGTGATCTCAGCTCACTGCAACCTCTGCCTCCCAGGTTCAAGTGATTCTGCGGCTTCAGCCTCCCGAGTAGCTGGGACGACAGGCATGAGCCACCGCGCCTGGCTAATTTTTGTATTTTTAGTAGAGACGGGTTTTCCCATGTTGGCCACACTGGTCTTGAACTCCTGACCTCAAGTGATCCACCCACCTTGGCCTCCCAAAATGTTGAGATTACAGGTGTGAGCCACCATGCCTGGCCAAACCTGACTACATTAGAATAACTTGAAAGCTTTTAAATAATCTCAATGTTCGGGCTTCACTGCATGCTAATTAAACCAGAATCTCTGGCAGGGGTCCGGGAGGGAGCCAGGTACCAGGTATTTGTTTGAAGATCTCTCCAGATATAAGGTGTAGCCAGAGGGAAGAACACTGCTCTCCAGGTGTTGTAAAGTTGTAGAACCAGAAGAGCAAGCCCCAGACTACAATTGACTTGAGGGGCAGCACTGCCCGCACCCTGGAGGCCATGGGACCTTGTCCATGACTCTTTGTTGGTTTAACATCTGTTGACTGATGAGAGCTTGAGCTATGGGCAGGATCCTTCAGGTGAGAGAAACAGGCGTGGTAAGCTGAGGAGCTCCAGGACCCTGTGCGGAAGGAAAGTTCCTACATTGTCTTTCTTCCTGATACCCCCACACCTGTCTTCATTAATGCCAAATTTCACCCCACAGCATTCTCAAGAATCATATTAATTATGTTCAGTTCCCCCAAACTAGCAAGGATAGCTCAGCCTTAGGGCAGAGTGAGGGGGTGATGGTGCAGCGTGGTCACAGTGAATGGCCTCAAACAGCACATTCTGATCAACTCTGCTGTGATGGGAGGGAAGGTCGGTATCTTCTATGATACCATGATATAATCCACTGAGATAATGTTTCCTGCTTTCTGTTTTTTTTTTTTTTTTTGAGATGGAGTGTTGCTCTGTTGCCCAGGCTGGAGTGCAGTGGTGCTCACTGCAACCGCTGCCTCCTGGGTTCAAGCAATTCTAGTGGTTCAGTCTCCCAAGTAGCTAGGATTACAGGCCCACACCAGCACACCTGGCTAATTTCTTATATTTTTCATAGAGATGGGGTTTCACCATGTTGGCCAGGCTGGTCTCGAACTCCCGACCTCAGGTGATCCACCCGCCTCGGCCTCCCAGAATGCTGGGATTACAGGTGTGAGCCACCGTGCCTGGCCCCTGCTTTCTTTTCTAACTTAGCTAGAGAGGCAAATTGAACCATTTGCATCTTCATGCCAGAGAAACCAGTTTGGAGGTCTTCATACAAGGTTCCAAATGGTCTATTCTAAAAGTTATTTGTGCTAGTGTTGGGTTAGAAGGTTTAAACAAAATCAGAGTATTAGCTTTTGTTTTGCTAAACAAAAAGGGAAAGAGAGGCAGGCAGAAAGTCAGGCAGGCTGGAATGCCTATTGGAACCTCCTGGATCTGCAGGTTTCCCCTGAAATCTGGGTGATAAACTAACTCCTGTTGTTTTCTGTTGATCCTAGAGATGGTCACAGGGACTGGAACAAAAGGTCCAAAGCAGTTTTTGCATAGACTTGAAGTGGTAATTATGCTTTTGAGAGAGAAGCACAATAGGCTCAGGCTGTGGGCTTGTCCACGTGGTGTCAGAGGGACAAGAGCACAGGCCCCCTTTGTAGTCCATTCCTATTGCTCTACTTAGAGCAGGTGCTCCGGGAGGCCCTGAAGGAACTAAGCACTTGGCTAAAGCCTGGCCAGGGTAACCACACTTAGTTTTCAAACTGAGAAACCATACCAATCACCTTTTCTAACTTTGGGAGTGCAGACATGTATGAAGCTTTTTGTGAAAATGATCCTGTTTATAGCACGGCATTTTTTTCAGAGTTAATAGGGTAGTTAACTGATTCAATCAACAAGAATGTATTGAGAAGGAGGCTCACTCATTTACTCCACAAACATCTGCGAAATTTCTTCTAGGTATAGGCTCTGTGCTGAGTGTTTAGGAGATACAGACACAGACATGATTCCTACTCTATCAGAAGCTTAACAGTCTAGAAGGTGAGACAGACTCTGAAGCAGCCACCCAAATGCACTGTGGAAAAGTGCACAGCTCCAGGCTTAGACAAACATAGACACTTAGGGATCCCAGAGGAAAGGGTGATAAACTGCCTGGGGACTAGGGATGGCTGGGAGAGTCAATAGAGTTTCCATCAAAGAAAGAAACAGCAGAACCACAGGTGTGTAGATGGGGGCTCTTACCTAAGTTCTGGGGCTGAGGGAGTGGTGAGTGAAGAGACCAGTGTATGAAGACCTTGTGGGCCATGCTGTGGGGTGTGAAGTTTATCCATCAACAGGGCCTCAGGGTTGTTTTCAGGCATGACTGCTACAGAATCATATCTTGTTTCAGAAATGCCGGCATGCAGTGCAGAGGAAAGATTTAGGAGTAGGTTATAGACACAGGGAAGTTGGGAGGAGGTGAGGGATGCTGAGCAAAGGCAGTGGCAGTGAGAGAGGCAAGAGATGGGTGAGCGAATTCAGAGGAGATGCCCCTCAGTGATGATAGATTCTCTATGGGCATGAGGGAAAGCGAGGGGATGGGACAAGGTCAGGGGTCTGGCTTTGGTGGATACATGGGCAATGGTGCCATTAGCTGAGATAACCTGGAATCTTCTAATCACCTATCCTTTTGCAATCTGTTTCCCAGCCCTGGCCACATGTTAGCATCATTAAAGCTTCAAACACATACCCATATTTGGGCCCTATCCCCTACTAATCAGGCTCTGTGAAGATGAGGCCCAGGTATTGATATTTCTAAAGGCTCGTGCAGCCAGGGTTGAGAACTACTGACCTGATCCCCTCGGCAGGGATCATTCCTCCCTGCTCTGCATATGTCTGTGTCTTCTAGAGCTCTATTATTGCTCTCCCATGAGTATTTATTTATTTATTTATTTATAAGACGGAGTCTCGCTCTGCCACCCAGCCTGGAGTGCAGTGGCATGATCTTGGCTCACTGCAACCTCCATCTCCTGGGTTCAAGAGATTCTTCTGCCTCAGCCTCTCGAGTAGCTGGGACTACAGGTGTGCACCACCACGCCTGGCTAATTTTTATATTTTTAGTAGAGACGGGGTTTCACCATATTGGCCAGGCTGGTCTCAAACTCTTGACCTCGTGACCTGCCCGGTTTGGCCTCCCAAAGTGCTGGGATTATAGACATGAGCCACTGCGCCCGGCCTCCCATGAGTATTTATTAGCAGTGGAGCTCACCAAGAACAATGTACAAGAATGGACATTTCCAGGGAAACTGACTGGACCTGATCTTGGCCTTCAGGAATTCTTTTGTAAAACTGTCATATCACCAGGCCCACACAGGACAACATTTTACAGGCATTTCAGTCAATTACACAGTGGTAATTCACTGAACAAAGCCTTTGGGATCACAGCTGCTTTATTGAGGTCAGGTCTGTGCACAAAGAGGAGGCCCAGGGAAAACACAGTGGGGCTGTGTCAGGTGGCGTCCAGAGGGCATGGTGCAGCTGTAGGCCTGGCTTGGGGCAGGACACATCTGGGATTACAGGGCCCTGCACCAAGCTTCTCCACTGAGGGGGTGGGGAGGGCAATGCAGAGAGTGAGAGGGTGCCAGGGCAGGCTATAACCTAATTTGCCTCTTGAGAAGGATGGTAATAATAAGATTGGAGCAGAAAGGAAATCTTTGTCCTAAGGCAGTTCTTCTCAAACTTGTGTGTGCCGAGGAATCACCTTGTTAAAATGTGGATTCTGACTGAGCAGGTGGGATCTGGAATACTGTGTTTCTAACAAGTGCTGATGTGATGCCGATGCATCTGGCCCAAGGAACACACTTAGAACAGCAGGATCCCAGAATGCATCTCTATTTTTCTGTATGACTTTTAGATCAGTTGTGTATTTAGAGAACAAAATTTTTTAAAAGCTCTTTAAAATTTTATCCTTTTCAAGACAGTTTCTGAAAAACATGCGTTATTTGAAAAGATACTTCAAAAATGGAAACAGAATGAATAGCACTGGAGTGCAGTGGGGAGATCTCAGCTCACTGCAACCTCTACCTCCCAGGCTCAAGCCATCCTCCTACCTCAGCCTCCCAAGTAGCTGGGACCACAGCATGTGCCACCATGCCTGGCTAATTTTTTGTATTTTTTGTAGAGATGGTGTTTTGCCATGTTGCTTAGACTGGTCTCGAGCTCCTCAGCTCAGGCAATCCACCCACCTTGGCCTTCCGAGTGCTGGGATTACAGGTGTAAACTACCGAACCTGGCAAGAACATACAAACTAGTCTACTATGCTCTAATTATAAAACTTTTTTTTTTTTTTTTTTTTTTTTTTTGCCTTCCTGGGAATTTGAGGGATCAGGATTGACATTTTTTATTGGGGAAATCACCTGTGATTTCTGGAAAAGTGGGAAGGGGTACTGGTCCCTTAATGTCCCTTCTAACCAGCTTGTCAATGCTTAGTATTCCTTCAACAGTGGGCAGGTCTTTCATTTTACAACAAAGGTTTGCCTGAGGCACTAGCTCACAGACTTCATTCACACTAAGGTGTGAATGACAGCAGAGGAGCTTAGGCTTTGTTGGGGTGGTAGAGAGAGAGACAGAAAGAGAAAGGAAGAAAAAGAAATACAGCTGAAGACAAATGAGGATGCTGGTTAGCCAGAGGAAGTGTATATGGTGGCACAGAATTATTAAGAGGAATGAGAGTGGTGGAGGATCAGTTAAATATATCTACCTCTAACTTCCAAATTTTTCTACTTTTCTCTTTTTCTCTCTGCCCTGTCATCAGCATATTCGTTGCTCTCTCCTCCTCCACTTCTGTTATCCTCTTGCTATTCATTCCTTTCGGCCCTCTAACAGTTCAGTTTCAGATATAAAATATTTTGGTTCAAGAGGGACTGGATATCAACTAGACCTAAGATTTTGTGATTTACTGATTCTCCGTCCTAAGGAAAGGAATGATGTTGAGAGAACAATGACCAAAGCTGGACAGTTCCCCCTGGTGGTCAGCACTGAGACAACATGATTTTCCTTTATCTTTTATTCATTAACTGGTGAATTTGACGAATAATCCGTGAAGCCCCAAACATGACAGACATTGTGCTAAGGACAGACATGACACCTGTCCCTGTGGAGCACAAAGTCTGAAGAGGGAGTGTGTTACTAAACATTGTAGAGCATTTAGCATTTTCAAAAGCCATAAAAAGCCAGAAAATTTGAAAGGAAAAGGCTTTCTTTTACCATTTTAAAGAAAAGCAGGTAGAAAGGTTTTGTTTCTGACACTTTTGTAGCACTGAGTCTTCAACTTGGGTTTAGTTCTTTTCTTCAATTTTCATCATAAAATTTCCCCAAATAAGTTTTTCTTATAAAGTGTGAGTATCAAATCAGATCATGTCTAGTATAATTTTTGACTCTGAATGTGTAGCATTCACAGTCTCTTTATTAGCAAAATTATAGTAATTAAATAATGCTGGCTTTATAATTGAATAGCACTTCACAAAATAATATGTCTAGCTCATCTATATTGCTATAGAATACGACAGCCCCAGTGCTGTATGTGCATGAACTGGTTAATCCTCACAACAGCCCTTATAAGATTCAGGTTATCCTCATTATCCACATTTTCAGATGGAGAAACTGAGGCTCAGAGAGATAAGCAATTTGTAACCCTAGCCTTAATCACTTTGCCGTAACAAGACTGAGGAGTGCCTACAGTAAGTGTAAATGAACTTACTGTATCCTCACTGCAGGCAGAGGACTAGAAAGAGTAATGGAGTGGAATCTCTCTGGGTGTGTGTGTATGAGAATGAAGTTATCACTTGCCTGCAGTGATCCGAGTTGTTAAGAGCACCTCAGAGGCCACTGTTGTCCTACCCTTTCTGTAAGTGGTAGAGATGGCTAATGAGCATCTGTTGGTTAATTGATTGATGACTTCTCAAGGCTTTTTACAGCCTTAGAATTCTATTAGTCACTCTACAAGAAACAGGTTGTATGGAAGGAAAGGTAATTTATCTTTTAAGAATTAAGTGAAATCCTTTAAATTCTTGTTTTTGTGCCTAAAGCTATATTCTGATGGGAATGCTGTTTCTCCAGCTATGTCAGTGGTACAGTAATTTAATTTGGTTCTTGAAATTACTCTTATGTCATACATTTATTTAAGTAAAGATAGCCACATTGAATATGGAGATGCCATGAACAATGCAACAGGATCACAGAATGTTTGTAAAGCTGCTACAGTGATTACAATGAAAATATTTTTCATTTCCTTATAACACACACACACACATACTCTATGACCCCCATCTAAAATCTTTGAATATATCCAATATCTCTGGGTCTGGCACTGAACCTGGCCTGGCATAGCATAGATGCTCAATAAGTGACAAATTGAGTGAAAACCAATATTAGATTAAAATATTCAAGGCCAATATGCCCATTTCCACTCTCTATAGCTGTTCCAGTCAAAGTATTTTGGAAAGATGAGTGAGAATTACAGTAGGGAAAAATAATTTGTTCCACTGAAAAAAGAATTCTTGGCCTGGAACATTTTCTGAAAAGTTAAGTTTAGCTTTTAAAAATCAGAATTTAAAAATATGACTTAGGCCGGGCGCGGTGGCTCAAGCCTGTAATCCCAGCACTTTGGGAGGCCAAGACGGGCGGATCATGAGGTCAGGAGATTGAGACCATCCTGGCTAACCCAGTGAAACCCCGTCTCTACTAAAAAATACAAAAAACTAGCCAGGCGAGGTGGCAGGTGCCTGTAGTCCCAGCTACTCGGGAGGCTGAGGCAGGAGAATGGCGTAAACCCAGGAGGTGGAGCTTGCAGTGAGCTGAGATCCGGCCACTGCACTCCAGCCTGGGCGACAGAGCGAGACTCCGTCTCAAAAAAAAAAAAATATGACTTAATTTGGGCTGAAGTTTATTTTTGAGTTATCTATAAATAGATTGTAATAAAATGAATAAATTAATAATTTTATAGATGTTCAGTCTACGAGAAAGAGGCTTGTACATGGTCTTTGAGGCATTGTGGCCAAATGATTATGCTGCCATTAACGGTAGTAAATTATTACTTTATCTTTCAGAACGAGAAAACAAGTTTTAGTCAATACTTACCCTATATTGTTTAAATATAAACAAATATCCAAGCACACTCCTAATATTAAACAATATTGCGCTATATATTAGTACTAAATCACTATTACCCCTTCTATATTAATATACTTAATATAATCTGTAAATATAGTAATATTTCTAATTAATATTAGTAAATTTCTAATTGAAAACGTTTTTAGGAGTCCATCTGTGCCTGCGTATAGTAATATATTTTTTATTTTTTCTATCTTTAAATTTTTACCACTCTTATTCAAAATAGTAATAAAGTCATACTTGTTTTAAAGCTAGCACTTAAAAATCGCGGACAGCTTTCCCCTAGTTAGTGCAAAATTGTAGATTTTCATGGTATGTTGTTTAAATGGAATTTGCACTGCTGCAGTGCTAATGAAATTCCTGAGAGATGAGTGCCTTTTATGTTTAAGAGAAATGTTCAATGGCCATTAAAATAGTTTGACTATTTGATTTTTTCTTTCCTCAAGGTCTTGATCATCCTCATTGTCTGTCATACAAATTAGAGCTTGGATCAGACCAAGAAATTCCCTCTGATTGGTATCCATTTGCTACTGTTGAGTTTTCCGTGCCTGACACCTGTGCCTCAAAGACAGAGGTCAGGTCTCTGGGGGTGGAGAGTGATGTCCAGCCACAGAAACATGTTCAGCAGCGAGCTTGCTACAACCTCCAGGTACATCCCAGAGCTTCCAGAACTGTGACCTGATTTGGCTTTAAATATTTGCTTTGCTGTCTTTTGTGATCGTGTATGTGTTGTGTGTGTATATGTGTGGTGGGATTTGCCCTAGAGAGGATCTCAGCTTTGGAAACTTGATGGCCACCATTGAGCTTAGCACTTCCTCTCCATTCTGGAGAATGTTGGGAACGCTTAATAATTTAGCTCTCAATGAAAAACAGTATATTAAAAATGAATCTACATTTTAGAAGTATAATTATAAGAAAATTATGATGTTAGAGCACCATTTCTCAAAATATGTGCTGCAGAACACGTGTCTCAAATAATTATCCAAGAAAAAAATAAGTTAGGGAATGCCATATACTAAATTAATACTAAATAAAGGCCCCCAAGAAGTCCTGCAATAAGGAAACTTGTTAAACTTAGTTAACACAGTTTTTCCCAATTCATTGGCTATTGTGTCTTGTCTATGTGGCTGTGTGTATATAAAACACTTATCCCTATCTTGTGGAATAGTATTCTGTGGAGCATGCTTTAGGAAATGCCGAGTTTCTCTATTATGGTAGTTTTCAGGTTTTTTTTTTGTTTTTTGTTTTTTTTGTTTTTTTAAGATGGCATCTCACTGTGTCACCCAGGCTGGAGTGCAGTGGCATGATCTTGGCTCACTGCAACTTCCGCCTCCTGGGTCCAAGCGATTCTCCTGCCTAAACCTCTCAAGTAACTGGGATTACAGGCACCCACCACCATGCCCAGCTATTATTATTATTATTATTTATTATTATTATTATTATTGTATTTTTAGTAGAGATGGGGTTTCGCCATGTTGGCCAGGCTGGTCTCAAACTCCCGACCTTAGGTGATCTGACTGTCTCGGCCTCCCAAAGTACTGGGATTACAGGCGTGAGCCACCATGCCTAGTCTATTGGTAGCTTAAAATTTTATTTAAAATTTTTAAATAGAGATGAGATCTCACTATGTTGGTCAGGCTGGTCTCAAATTCCTGGTCTCAAGTGATCCTCCTGCCTCAGCCTCCCAAAGTGCTGGGATTACAAGTGTGAGCCACCATGTCCAGCCTGGTATTATGGTGGTTTTAAATGTTTGCCATCAGTTCTTCTGCATTCTTAGGCAGATGAACTAAAGGAGGACATATACTTACATCTGTTTCTAAACTTGTTTTCCCTCCTTATCCTCAAGTTTAGTACATATATGCATGTCCTCTGCCACATATTTCCCACAGTATCTTGAAATAGTGATGTATCTTGCTGGTCTTGTTTAAAAGTTTTTTTTTGTTTGTTTGTTTTTGTTCTTTTTTTTGAGACAGAGTTTTGCTCTGTTGCCCAGGTTGGAGTGCAGTGGCACGGTCTTGGCTCACTGCAACCTCTGCCTCCTGGGTTCAAACAATTCTCCCGCCTCAGCTTCCCGAGTGGCTAGGATTACAGGCTCCTGCCACCACGCCTGGCTAATTTTTTGTATTTTTAGTAGAGATGGGGTTTCACCATGTTGGCCAGGCTGGTCTCAAACTCCTGACCTCATGATCTGCCTGCCTCGGCCTCCCAAAGTGCTGGGATTATAGGTGTGAGCCACCACACCTGGCCTAAACGTATTTTTTAACTAGAAAACATTTCAAAATCACAAAATTAAACATTGCATTACAGACAGGTGGTTCAGTTTAGAATTTATGTTTCCCTTCTGACTTTCACATGAGCAACATTTTAAAATTTCTAGTATCATTTATTTTATTTTAAAAATTTAAATTTTGCCTGTGACACAGCCCTCAGGAGGTCCTGAGAACATGTGCCCCTCGAATAGCATTTTAAAATCTATGTGTTGCTTGACTTGCAGCAATGATTAATGCCATTCTGATTTCCTACTCATTTATTTCTATTAAAAACAGTGGTATTATAGATGACATCGTTAATATCAACTGGGTTTCCTATACTATAGTAATGTGAGTCAGGATTTTTCTTTATTTTTGGACTATCTGTTTAGAAGTCTATGTTTGGGTCCAGTTACCTTTTTCTGCTGATAAAAGTAGTGATAGGTAGTGCTGTGACCTGAAGGATGTATTTCCCCAGCAGGTGGGAATTGCCTCCGCTGAAGATAGCTGCCTTCCCTGAGGTCATGCCTCCTTCCTGGAATCTAGGCAGGGGTGTGCAGACCCCTTTGCATCAACTTGGGCTAACTCTGTAGGTCAGCCCAGCTTCAGCTCTCCAGGGCATGGGCAGAAGCCTTCATTCTGATTACATGGCAGCCCAGCTTCTCTCTCTGCCCATTTAGCTTCATTTCCTGCAATGTTTCCATGAATGTTGAACTCAACAGCACTCTCCAGTAAACTTTCTGCACACGGATCTCCATCTCAGAGTCTATTTCTTGGGGAACCTGACCTGTAACACTAGGTATATAAGTATTATGTGTGATTGAAACGTGAGTTAAGTTCACATGGAGACTATGTTTATATTTATTTTCCTATTCACAAAACGTGCCAGCTTCACACAGTTTTGGTGGACAATTAAAAATTACTTTACAAAGTATCTCTAGCTTTAATGACATTTACTAGTTGATCTGCACCTGGTGGCAGTTTCAAAATGTTTTCTTCCATTCAGTAATTCTCTGTTACAGTTTCAAAGTGCCAGATACCGCTCCACGTGCAGGGACACAGTGGTGTGAACAGAGAGACAAAGTCCCTGTCCTCATGGAGCATAGTTTCTAGTGGGGGTAAATGTGAAAACAGTTAGTAAATAAATAAATAATATGATTTCAACTAATGACAAATTCTAAGAAGATAATAAAATAGGGTAACAGGATAGAGAACGACTGGAGGGCTTTATCTGGGGTAGTCCTGGAGGACCTCCAGGAGGATGTGACATTTGAGCTGAGACAAAAATGATGAAGAGCAGATGGTTTGGCCCAGCTGGTTTACTATTAGTTTGCTGCAAAAGTAATCACGGTTTTTGCCATTAGTTTTGCACCAACCTGATAGTTTGTAAGCTGGTTTGTTTCAGTTAGATAATTTTGGGTGCATTATAAATCTCAAGGGGGCCAATGGCTAGATATACGATACAGCCATGTATTCGGGGGAGGGATAATTGATCATATGTCTAGTCAGACCTGTAAATGTTTTTCTCAACATATGTATTCTGTACACATTTTATAAAAACTACGTTTGACTTAGAAGACAGTTTTGGTGCTCTTGAAGATTTGACCCTGGCGGGGAGGATTTGTGGGGGGCTCTGTTGTTCAAAAGAAGAGCAGAGTGCCTCACTTGGAAGCTGCTGTAGGAGGGTAGAGGGCTGTGTCTGTGTCCAAAGGGTGAGGTTTGTGCAGTCTGTGCCGCATGTATAAAATAGGACTGAAGAGGTGTGACTGCTGCGTTGCATTTGTTAATGCTGCCTGTGTTTTGCTTTTGCATAACAGGTTGAAATAGAAAAGAAGTGGATTAAAATCGATGGAGAAGACCCAGATAAAATTGGTGACTGCATAACTCAGTAGGAGTAGCGAGAGTTCATGATGACAGCCCACTTGTCAAATACGTAATTCACCGAAACACACCAAGTCCTGCCACTGTAGAGTGGAAATGACTTCTGCACAGTGGTTTTAAGACAGGTCTGATGGCTGTGTTTAGAGAAGTTTAGACCTAAAACTGAACAATCTGTATTTTATGCTTTTCATATGTTTTTGTCCTAGGGGTTCGATCTAAAATGTTTCTATAATTTGTGTGATGTTTTGCATCCTATTGAAACTCAAAGGCACTGTTACTCGTTGTGTGACCCTGCAGCCAGTTTGAGTTTTGATTACTCAGTGGCGGATTGTTTTGCTCCCTGGATTACTGACGTGCCGTCTTTTTTTTTTTTTTCCCATCTCTTCTTGCTGGTTAGTGCCTGTACTAGAGGGTAAGGGAATCAAAGGAGACATACACCAAAATACTTAATTTTCCCTCTTGCTTGTCTCTGAAATGTGGCTAGGTGTAGAATGATGTTGAAACCACAGGCTAAAATGTAGATTTGGAAGTATCTGTGCTTTTGAATTACTTATTTTCCTGTCCTCTTACCACATTGGTAAGTAATAATTGGCTATATTTGGTACCTGTCTCTCTCCTACTGTACTGTCATTTTCAAAATGTGTTTGTATTCTGGTATGTGCTGCAAAGAAGCTATTTCTGTTGTCCTACATATTTTAGTATAAATCACTAAGATGTATTTCCTTTCACTTGGCAGGATTCCTTTCAAAATGGAATCTGAGTATTAGACACTAGTTAAAATATTTATATATATTAAAGATGAATTTTTAAAATTTATAAATACTATTTTCCAAAAGTACAGACTCTAAGGATATATTTTGATAAAGTATTATTTGTAATGAACACAAGCCTCTCTTGAGTAGAAGTCTAAATCACATGATGATTATTTTATACTAGTTCTGCTATCATGCTATTTTATGCTAATTCTGCTTATTTTAGAGTATTTTTCATTAAGGTGAGCAAAGTGAAAGATACTTGGTATTTTACCCAGATTTCTAAGAGGCAACATTTTTATTCTTCAGAGTCAGGTAAATGATTATAATGGTTTGGTTTCTAATGAAAAGTCAATAGCATTAGCAGCTATAATTCCATTTATAATTTCCTTTTAGCATTTACAGTGAAAAGTGAGAATTTTAAAATGTATGGAATCTATTTTCCAGATATATTTTAGTCTGAAAACAAACTCCCCATGTGGTATTAATATACCTTCAATTTATGTTGAAGCTTAAACATAATTAGGAGATTTTTTTTCTATTTGCTAGATTTGTTTTGAGTCAAAATTGATTTAATGTTTTTCCAAACAACATTTATGTGTTGGCCTACAGAGTTTATTTCATGTGTTTTATTTAATATTATATTACATTCATTGTAATCTGTTCAAAAACAGATTAAGACAAACATTTATGATGGTCTGTATCAATCAGCAGATTTTATTGCTTTTCAGTATTTTACTGTAAAGGCAAAGGATGCAAAAGGTGATGGTTGGTTGAAAGGAATTGCTATTACTGTTTTTATTTTTTACTTTTTTTGAAACAGAGTCTCATTCTGTTGCCCAGGCTGGAGTGCAGTGGCATGATCTTGGCTCACTGCAACCTCCATCTCCTGGGTTCAAGCGATTCTCCTGCCTCAGCCTCCCAAGTAGCTGGGATTACAGGTGCAAGCCACCAAGCCCAGCTAAAATTCTTTTGTATTTTTAGTAGAGATGGAGTTTCCCCATGTTGGCCAGGCTGGTCTCGATCTCCTGACTTCAGGTAATCCACCAGCCTCGACCTCCCAAAGTTCTGGGATTACATGCATGAGCCACCATGCCCGGCTGCTATTTCTCTTTTTAACTACATTTGATGCCTTGCTTATAATATCATACGCTTGAGGCTCACTGTTGATGTAGAGTAGGGCAAATCTGTGTATGTCATTTAAAAAAATTCCACCATCTTTTCTTATCATCTGGTGTGGGCGCACTCTAGAGTGACTTCAGTCTGCTCAGAACAAATATGGAGGCAGGCCAAAACTGATGCTACCTACGGTCCCAGTGAAGTTAGCTGGGTTAATTACTGCCATTCCTTTCTGAGTGTGTTTTATGGCATCCTGCGACAAAGAACTCACAGTCTGATTAGGATGAACTTAATGACTATTTACACCTCAAAATATATTCACCAGAGGGTTCACTTAATTGCCCCCCATGCTTCACAGGTTGACTAGTATCCCTCCCTGCCAGGGTTATTCACTCACAAGCCACCGGGCCTTCAGGATATCTCGAGATTCAGTGTTGACAATATAATAGCAAAAGCTGGACTAACGCCCAAATGGAGTGTCTGTGGCAATGCAGAGGCTGATAGCATTAACAGCGTAACAGCGGGGTGTTACGGCATAATTGTTAATTCGCACATCTATTAGGATCCTTAAATATTCATTACTTAGTGTTAAATTAACATTCTGTGTAGAGAGGGGAGGCTTATTCAATTCTTCTGACCTCAGAACTGGCAAGAGGTCAGAATTGACTACAGAACTCTAGGTGAAAAATCAGGTAGGATTCAAATTAAGTAGAACTGCCCTTTTCGGAACAGTGATCTTCAAAAAACCCTTGCTTTTAAGGCAGGGAAGCGGGGAAGGAAAGGAATGAGGGAGGAAAGATTCCTTTCTAGCATTTATTTTGCTTTAGATCACTCCATTGTGAGTTTGACCATTTTGGAGTCAAATGAGCAGACTTCCAAGGAGCTGACCAGTTTGTGACTAGTCTGCTCACTTTTCCAGTTACAGGATCACATTAACAGTGTAAACGAATTCATGGGTAGATCATTTGTGCAGATCTAAATTTAAGGACATTTCCTTTTTCTGTGGGAATCACAAGAGTTCATCCATTAAAAAAAGAGATGTAAAAAAGATACTTTCCAGCACATAAAGGCTGGAATTTTACAACCTGATGTATATATTAGACAGTTCTAGGATGTTAGTTCCCTTCATTCCAGAGCTATGCTTGTGATACAGCTCCTTTTCTTATAAATTCAGTTAGAAGGCCTTTCTTAACAATGACTATTATAATGTTTTACTTAAAGTATGGTTTTATATTCTGTCAATGCAAATACAAAACAGGTTGAGCCTTAATAATCATGTAACAAAATATTTTGTAGATTAAATATTGATTTTCAAAATTAAAATGTATTTCAAATGATTCTTACTGTGCTGTGAATGTATATCTTCTTTTGCAAGACCTGGGGCTCTTTTTTTTTCTTAAGGTATGAAATCAATTTCAATAACCCTAAACAATTGACTGTCAGGCATATGTCAGACTCCAATCTTAAGGAGTCAGTGACCATGACCTCTTGGCATATCCTGGAAAAATGACATCATCAAAGTATAGTTGATAATGTTATAAAAGATTATTTTAAAAATAGGGTATAATCATGACTCATAAAGATATGAGGCTGGGTGCGGTGGCTCACGCCTGTAATCCCAGCACTTTGGGAGGCTGAGGTGGGCGAATCACGAGGTCAGGAGATCGAGACCATCCTGGCTAACATGGTGAAACCCTGTCTCTACTGAAAATACAAACAAAAAATAAATTAGCCAGGCATGGTGGCGGCGCCTGTGGTCCCAGCTACTCAGGAGGCTGAGGCAGGAGAACAGCGTGAACCCGGGAGGTGGAGCTTGTAGTGAGCTGAGATTGCGCCACTGCACTCCAACCTGGGCGACAGAGTAAGACTCTGTCTCAAAAATAAAATAAAATTTAAAAAAATGAAATGAATACGTGCATAAGATTACTACCACTCAAAGCCTTTCACAAATTTTCCTTGAAAATGGGGAAAACTTTGTCCACAGTATTCCATGGAATTTTCAAACTTTGGCAACTTGTAGAGTACTCCTGTAGAATTAATGTGCACCTAAAAGCCATGTTTTTAAAGTTTAGAAAACCAGTTTTGCATAATTGTACAGAATATATTTCAGGTAAGGTATACGTGTGGGTGGTAGGGAGTTGCGGGGGTGGAGGGAAGTTGTGGGGGAGTGGAGGGAGGTCATAGGAGATATGAAGGTAAATCAGTGCTTATAAAGGACCGACCTAACAACCTCTCCACCCTCCTTTTTACAAGAAATCTGCCTTGTGTTGAAATTAAATTTTTATTTAGCTACTAAAGTTAATATTTCAAAATGGCATCAGTACTTCATAGAAGACAGAAATGAAGCACCATTTTAACCACTGCTAGGACTCACAAGGCTTGGCCCTAGTTCTTCAGGACCGACAAAAGGATTGAGTGGCAAAAACTGACCGTATTTGTAACAACAGTCCTCAAAATCCCATCAATCAATTCTTTCCTGTTTTGTCTCAACTCTGGCTAGACTGTCCCACCACTTTTTTGTAGACACAGGGTAGATTTTGATGTTGTCTGTCCTAGACCCTACCCATCCTCTGCAGCTACTGTATTCCAAGGAACTTATACGCTTAGCCAGGGCCCTAAAACATAGGGCTATATGTATTCTGTTGAATCATATGTAATCGCTAATATTTACCTTTCTTGATGGGAATTTCACGGGCTCAATCTAATTATCCCTATATTTCCCTGGGTCATATGATACAAGCATTTTTCGTTATCCTGCTTAGAAATGGTATTGAAATATGAATTTGACTCTAATTTTTAAAGGAAGACAGAGTTGCTAGTCAAGAAGCAAATAGTTGAATTACAAAAAACCGTAGATACAAGCTACAAGTAATATTCTGCCTTTAAAATCATGTTTCATCTGTAAGGAAAAGGAACTGATTAGATTAATTGCCCCATGTTTTAAAATATTTCAGTTCATTTCCATGAGACTTCCTGGGGAAGAAAGGCACAGCATCATTAGACTCTGGGTTTTGCTGCTTCCCCTTCATGTATCTGCACTCGCACAGCCTTCCAAACTTCAGAGGGAAGAGTGGCTTCTTTAAATAATATGATTGTGTGTGTTGCCATTTTGTTGAGAAGCTCCTTTTGTGGAAGCCAGCATCGTGAACTCCATGAAATGTAATTTGCAGTACATTCTTGAAACAGAAGAGGGTGCTCTCAGGCAAGCTGATGCTACCCAGTGCTAGAAATTTAAATTTGGTGCTGCTTGTATTATGATTAGTACAAGATCTTGGGGGCATTTAATAAAGCATTTCAAAGCATGTGAGTCCAGTGGAGTATAATTAAAATTAATGCAGTAGACAAACACATTAAAGTATTCTTAATGTCTAGTCTAAAAATGCTGTCAAATACAATTTTACATATCCCAAAGAGTTAAATACTATGCTTATCTCTAAACATTTCTAACTATTATAGAGAAAGAAAAACAGTGTCTTCCTTCTCCGCAGGTTTCAAACAAAATTTTTCTAATGAGAGTTAATAAACTCAAAATCTTCTTTCTTTAAAATATTTGTAAGATATTATCATTAATTCATCCTGTTTTGGCATGTGTCAAGGTCAATGTGGTCTCTAAAAATCTCCAGTCCAGGATTGTACTTTCAGCTTCTTAGGTAAGAACAAGCAAAGATATATGCTGACATTTCAGGAGAATATTTCATGCTGCCTTGACTCAGGGACAAGCCTTGGTACTCTTTTAGTCCTCAGGAGGCAGTAACGAACAATGTCCTTTTCAAGATGGGCTCTGTGTTTCTCTCAGAAATCTTCCTGGGTGGATGTTGTCATTCTTTTATAAAGCCAGTTAGGACACTCTCTTTCCAAAAGCCTTATATCATGAGTAAGTCTATGAGTGTAGCTGAACGCATGCAGCATTCCCAAAGCATTCTGAACTACAGAAGGCTTCCTTAACGCATTGGCTGCCAGTTTGCCACTCTGAATCACCTCAAAATGCAGTGTGACCTTTGTTCCAAATAATCATCTTGCTGGTCATTCTAATTTTTTTAAGTGCTTACTATATGTCTGCAGTTTTCTAGGTACTAAGGATCAGCAACTACAAAGATAGTTAATTCCTGCTCTTATAGAGAGTATATAATAGTGGGGGAAGTCAGATGATAAATATCAAGTTGTGATTATTGCTATGCAGAAAAATAAAGCAGGGTAAAACAATAAAGAGGCGTAGAAGCGTGCCATTTTAGATAGGTTGGTAAGGAATGTTCTCTTTGATGAGATGACATTCTAGCAGCGAGACCTGAAAGAAATGAGGTAGAGTGCCTCCCAGATGCCCAGGGAAGAGTGTGTCCAGCAGAGGGCTCTGCTAGTGCACAGGTGTGGGACTGGGGTGCTAACCCATCAGAAGAACATCACAGAGGACAGATGGCCGCTGGGTGGCTATATCGGAGTGAGCAAGGGGGTGGGATAGAGGTGGAAAGGGATCAGAGAGATCGTGGGGGGGTGGGGGGGAGGCAGACCACCTAGGGTTTTGTGGGCCATGGATTTTATTCTGAGATGGGAGCCCCTGGAAGGCTTTGTGCAGAGGAGGGATAGAACTTTGTTACATGTTAAGATGATTCTGTGGACATAAAAAGGAAGTAAAAGCAGCAGCAGAGAAAGTAGTTAAGAGTCTATTGCAATATCTCAGGTGTCTTAGTCCTTTCTTGCTGCTATACCTGAGACTGAGGGATAGCAAAAATTTTTCACAGCAGAAATTTCTCACAATCTGGAGGCTGGGAAGTCCAAGATCAAGTGCCAATAGATTCAGTGTCTGGTGAGTGCCTGTCTGTTCCTCATAGTAGGCACGTTCTTACTGTGTCCTCACATGACAGGAGGGGCAACAGGGCTCTCTGAACCCTCTTTTATGAGGGCACTAATTCCATTCATAAGGACAGAGCCTTCACACCTAATTACCTCCTAAAGGCCCCACCTTTCACTACCATCATCTTGGGGGTTAGGTTTCAACATATGAATTTTGTGTGGGACACAAACATTCAGATGACAGCATCAGGTGAGAGGTGATAGAGATTGAGAGTGGTGACAGGAGATGAAAAATGGTTGAATTCGGAACATATGTGAAACATGGAGCCAATAGTGTATGCCGATGGATTAGATGTGGGGCGTGAGGGAAAGAAGGGAACCAAGACCACTGCCAGATTTTTGGCCTGAGCAATGAAAGAATGGAGTTGATTTTATGGATGAGGGAAAGAGTGTTGTAGGAGCAGGTTTTGGGGAGAAAGATCAGGAATTCATGTTTGGATGTGCTAACTTTGAGATGCCTATTAGATATGCAATGGAGAGAGCAAGCAGCAATTGAATGTACAAGGCAGGAAAGAGGGCTGTGATAGAGACGCGCCTCTTAGAGATATCAGCACTTCCAGCCATGGGACTAACTGGGATCACCTGGAAGTGAATATAGACTAGAAATGGGCTGAGAATTGAGCCCTTGGGCTCCCTGGAGTTTAGAGGTCAGGAAAAATGAGGGCAATGCCATAAAGGACACTGAGGAAGAGTAGCTGGAGTAGAAGAAAAAAGAGAATGGTATTCATTCCAGGGGTCAAGTGAAAAAGGATGTAAAGAGTTTCCTCAAATGCTGCTGCTAGAGTAAGATGAGAACTGAGAGTTGACTACTGGGTCTAGCAACATGGAAATCGGTGACCTTGACAGAAACAGTGTCATTGAAGTGACAGCAATGGAAGCAAACTCAAGCAGATTTGGACCCAGTGAGTAAATGGCTTTGTAGGGGAA
Source organism: Rhinopithecus bieti (assembly GCF_001698545.2). Classification (NCBI taxonomy): domain Eukaryota; kingdom Metazoa; phylum Chordata; class Mammalia; order Primates; family Cercopithecidae; genus Rhinopithecus; species Rhinopithecus bieti. The sequence continues at coordinate 869,075 of NW_016804504.1, forward strand.
GCAAAATTTCCTTCTACCCTCTTCAGTTCTGTGGTTGGTCCGAGAATTAAACTGACATAAGACAGATTAACAGGAGAAAAGCATATTGATTTTATTAATATTTTTTACATGTACATGGCAGTCTTCAAAAGGGAAGTAAAGACCCTAGGATGTCATTAGGCCATGAAGCTTATATACCTTTTCACGCAAAGAACAATTAATTATGGGGATGTGACAAGACAAAGGGGCTTGGGCTCGGGGCATTAAATTGTAGGACAGTGCCTAGAAAATACGTGGGGGAAACTAGTGAAAGATAGGGTCGTTTTAGTAGTTTGATGTGGAGGTCCATTTCGGCATCAACTCCTAGTGTTTGGTGATAAGTATGTTCTTCTCTTCTTAGTACAGGAAAGGCACCTTTTTCATGGAAAATTTTATGATACATTTTTAGGTAGAAATGAGGAGGTCAGAGAGCCTGTGCTAGTTTGTTTTGCATCGCTACAAAGGAATACCTGAGACTCAGTAATTTATAAAGAAAAGAGGTTTAATTGGCTCACAGTTTGGCAAGCTGCTCAAGCATGGGACCAGCATTTGCTTGGCTTCTGGTGAGGCCTCAAGGAGGTTTTTACCCATGGCAGAAGGCGAAGCGGGAGCATGCACGTCACATGGTGAGAAAGAAGCAGGAGCGACAGGAGGGTCTTCCAGGCTCAAATCTGCATGAACGAACAGAGTGAGAACTCACTCATTATTGCAGGGGCAGCATGAAGACATTCATGAGGGATCTGCCCCCATGACCCAAATACCTCCAACTAGGCTCATCTCTAACATCGGAGGTCACATTACAACATAAAATTTGGAGGGGAAACACATCCAAACCATATCAGAGCCCTTCTGCATGTTCTGTTTCTCAAGCACCTTCAGCTTAAAATAATCAATATGCCAAAACAGCATATTGTGGGATGGCATGAATCCCTTCAGACCCCTTTTTTCTGGAGATAGAGTCTTGCTCTTGTTGTCCAGGCTGGAGTGCAGTGGTACCATCTCAGTTCACTGCAACCTCCACCTCCCAGGTTCAAGTGATTCTTGTGCCTCAGCTTCTCAAGTAGCTGGGATTACAGGTGTGCGCCACCACTCCTGGCTAATTTTTGTATTTTTGGTAGAGATAAGAGTTCACCATGTTGGCCAGGCTGGTCTCAAACTCCTGACCTCAGGTGATTCACCCACCTCTGCCTCCCAAAGTGCTGGGATTACAGGCGTGAGCCACCATGCCTGGCCCCCTTCAGCTGTTCTGAGGAGTTTTGCTGTCAATATGAACACTGGGACAGTAGCTGGGGAGGATGAGATCTTAATACTTCCCTGACATCCCTTAAGACCCAAGTGTTGATACTTTGTCTGCTTTCTGGCTCCTTCTTTGTCATTACTATTATTTTTATCTTCTTGATGTTGACTCTTGCTAAAAGTTTTTCACTTCCTTATTGTTAATGCGTATGGAAAATGATTCCTTGTTACCTTTTAGCACATGTCATCTGAATCATTTGCTGTTTCCAGCATAGGTGCTTTGACTATGCCAGCTTGTATTTCTTCAGAATTTTCATTAACTGTATGTGTGGTGTTGTAGGCATTACATATTTTAAAATAAATTTAGCCATTGCTTTAATCACATCCTGCAATGTTTTAAAATTTTTCTTGGTTGAATTTCACCAGGTCAATGTCATTTCATATTAGGATGGTAATCCCATTTCAAATTTTGTTATCAAATTCAGAATAATTATAAACCAGTTGCTGGTTTCATAATCTTAAGAATGCCTTCAAAGTTCCTGCAGGATAAAAAAGCACACCTATTTATTCATAGTTTTTGTATCTACCTAGTAGTTTCAACTTTGATTCTTTATTATAGTTGATATAGTAATATTCTATGTAAATAATTATCCAGTAATTAAGTGAATCTTAATAAAAGTAAAGTATCTGTGAAAGGTACAATTTAGGCAACTGTGAAATCATACTATTAGTGGGATATTTTATTGTTTTATTATTTTAAAACTGTTTGGTATGGTTAAAATAAGGAGGTGATTAAATATGATTTCATGACTCACATGGCTTATTGTCATACAAAGGGATTTTTTTTTCCACAATGCTTAAAGAGGGAGAATCACGAGAACAAATCTCATAGGGAATATACTCGATAGATGAAGTATATCAACCATGTAATGAGTGAGTTCCAAAGTTACTAAAGTCTAGTTCACCAGTTAGGATGAATGCAGGCTCTATGGAAAGTAAAAGTTAGTGGAAGTGTGAGGTATGACTGTAAGAGAGGATTTTGGGAGAAATGGCTTGACCAACACAACAGAGATCCATGCAGACACAGGAGGTCCCTCCATGCAACAATGTGGGTGTTGCTGCTGAGGCTTCGGAGATGACCCCAAAGGCTAACAGAACGTAGCCCTGCCACACCTGGAGCTCACGTTTTTTGGAGAAGCAACTCAACAGAGTGCAGTCATGCCATGGTCTAAGCTCTCAAAGTGTCTGCCAAACTATTAGGTTTGTAGGTAAGTCATGCATTACTTACCAATGGGAAAATGTACAAAATGAGAAATGTGTTGTTAGGAGACTCGTTGTGCAAGCATCATAGAATTTACTGACACAAACCTAGATAGTACAGCCCACTACACACCTAGGCTATACGGTATGGTCTATTGCTCCTAGGATACATACCTGTTTTCAGTAACAGCATGTTACTATACTGAATACTGTAGGCAGTAGTAATACAATGGTTTTGTGTATCTAAAGATATCTAAACAAAGAAAAGATACAGTAAAACTACGGTATTATAATCTCTTGGGACTACTGTTTTATAAAGGGTCCCTCATTGACAGAAACATGGTTATGCAGCACACCACTGTATTTTGGAGTCCAGTAGTTGAAGTCAATAGCTCACATATGGGGTCTGATAAGGTGTGATATAACATTTTCGAAGGAAGTGGGAGTACATTGCAAGTTCTTGTCACAGTAAAACATATGTCACTCATAGAAAACTATATATGTGTTTGGAATCATTTCAAAGCTATGTAACAAAACAGTTCACAATTATAAGAATAAACTTCAACTTAAAATATTATTACGCAAAATGGTAAATATTTAATGTATAAAGTAATGAAACAAAATTTACTAAACAAAAATATTGTATCTTGCAATTCACACTCCATTTTAGACTTTTAAATTTAAAGAGACAGATAAAAACTCCAAATGGTCACACAGAATGACAGAATTGAAGTAACCTAAGTTTGGCTGGGCACGGTGACTCATGCCTGTAATCCCAACACTTTGGGAGGCTGAGGCAGACAGATCACCTGAGGCTAGGAGTTCAAGACCAGCTTGGACAACATGGTGAAACCCTGTCTGTACTAAAAATACAAAAATTAGCCATGCATGGTGGTGGGCATCTGTAATCCCAGCTACTTGGGAGTTTGAGGCGGGAGAATCCCTGAATCCAGGAGGCAGAGGTTGCGGTAAACAGAGATTGTGCCACTGCACTCCAGCCTGGGCCACAGAGTGAGACTCTGTCTCAGACAAACCAACAAACAAAAAAAGTGGCCAGGCGCAGTGGCTCACGCCTGTAATCCCAGCACTTTGGGAGGCCAAGGCAGGTGGATCACTTGAGGCCAGGAGTTTGAGAACAGCCTGGCCAACATGGTGAAACCCCATCTCTACTAGGAAAAAAACAAAAAACAAAACAAAACAAAAAACTAGCCAGACATGGTGGCAGGGTCCTGTAATCCCAGCTACTCAGGAGGCTGAGGCAGGAGAACCGCTTGAACCAGGAGGGTGGAGGTTGCAGTGAGCCAAGATCGCACCACTGCATTCCAGCCTGGGCGACAGAGCAAAACTCCATCTAAAACAAAACCAAACCAAAACAAAATAAAAGAAGTAACCTAAATTATATTTCTTCATCTTTACTGTCACAGTTTATTTTAAATATATCATTTAAATCCAAGAATACATGGTACCAAAGGAATGAAGACACACGTTGCACCTAGACCATTATGAATCCCCAGATGACTGTGGGTATCAGTCCACATGTGTCAGAGGTCCAAGTGTATAACTGGGAGGCCTCCAAATTAACCTCTATGTAGGATACAATGTTTATTAATACGCTAAGAATCTAAAAAAAAAAAAAAAATGTGATTTGAATCTTTCATGTGCATTATTAAAACTCAACAATAATTGCACCGATTTGTTTAGAATGTATGCCAATATTTAATAAAAAATTGGTGGGGAGGGGAGATAGAGTATTTAACTATGGACATTCCTTTGCCAGAATTGCCAGAACATGGTGATAATCAAAAGCAGACAGATTTTCTGTTGTTTTATCATTGTGTTTAAATTATCAAAAAACAATGCTTCTCATTATTGCCTGTGCCCAGGACTGCCCACTTCCCCATACTTGGTACACCACTGGATGATGAATACTTCCACAAATTGGCAGTGATCCAGTGGTGAAAGAAAAATTAATGATACAGCAGGTCCCGGTGGCTCACGCCTGTAGCCCCAGCACTTTGGAAGGCTGGGGCAGGTGGATTATCTGAGGTCAAGAGCTCAAGAGCAGCCTGGCCAACATGTTAAACCCGGTCTATACTAAAAGTACAAAAATTAGCCGGGTGTGGTGGTGCACACCTGTAGTCTCAGATACTCTGGAGGCTGAGGCAGGAGAATCGCTTGAACCCGGGAGGCGGAGGTTGCAGTGAACTGGGATCGTGCCACTGTATTCCAGCCTGAGTGACAGAGTGGCGTCGGCACTGACGTGGACGAGGTGGCGGGAGCCTGTGTGGTGGGCGGTGGGGCGTGGGCGGCGGGGAAGAAAAAGAAAATTAATGATGCAAAGGAGAGAGGGAGACAATTGCTAGGGCCATATCTCTGAGCAGATGAGAGGAGAAGGGACCCAAGGCACCAGCAGAGGGACTGACAGACAAAAGCACAAACAGTTCATCCACGGCAATGAGGCAAGACAGAGTCTATGGGTACAGATGAATGTAGGCCTATTATCTAAGGTGTTTTCTTAGTTTTTTCCCCAGAAGTGGAATGCGGGATTCAGAGACTTTTCACCGTCCCAGAGACGGAGAATCCTGTTTCTTTAAGGACACTTTATTACCTACTTTAATTTTCTTTTTTTTCCCTTGGGTTTTTTTTGTTTGTTTGTTTGTTTTTGTTTTTGTTTTTGAGAGGGAGTCTCACTCTGCCACCTAGGCTGGAGTGCAGTGGTGCGATTTCAGCTCACTGCAACCTCTGCCTCCTGGGTTCAAGTGATTCTCCTGCCTCAACCTCCCAATTAGCTGGGACTGCAGGTGCCTGCCACTATGTCTGGCCTATTTTTATATTTTCAGTAGAGACAGGGTTTTACCATGTTGGCCAGGCTGGTCTCAAACTCTTGACCTCAAGTGATCTGCCCACCTCGGTCTCCTAAAGTGCTGGGATTACAGGTGTGAGCCACTGCACCCAGCCTAATTTTGTTTTCTTGAAAAGTTTGATCACTTCTTTTAATACATGTTCTTTACTGGGTTTTTTTTTTTCTTTTTTCATGACAGAGGTTGCTGTGGATGTCACTGCTATTAATGCTTTAATATTAACTATACTGACTCAAAAAGGACATTATTATGATTTTGGAACTGAGATGATCAATTCCCTCTAACAGGGAATAAATGGTTAAGGCAGCTCTGATTTGGGAAATCCATTTGTGAGCACTCTAGAATTCAGTTTCTTTTTCTGCTTTTCATCTCTGAGAGAGACGTTATAGAGCTGTGAGTGGCCGGGCGGGGGTGGGAGATGCCACCTCAGAGCAGTGCTTGTCCTTTTCCATAGAGTTTTATTTTGATATTTTCACACTGCTCAGAGAGAATTCCACCCAAAGGTCCTCAAGTGCCATGAAAAGGACAAGGAAAGAGCATCTTTGAACAGTGGCATTGTTAAATGCCAAGAGCCTGCCTCTCCAGTGGATAATTTTGAGATATTCTGAAACACTTTTCAAAGGCTTTGCTAAGTAGTCATTGTGGAAAAGGACACATTCTATATTAAACTCACGCTGGGATCAGAGATGGCCTTGGGTAAGATTGTGAACTAGACGATGTTTGTAGCCCTCTTTTATTGCCTCTTCCTCCGTCAGTGATGCTCCAGCCCCTTCCCCCGTACCTCCTCAAGGCTTTTAGAGTCTCTCCCCGTCCCTCTTTTTGCCTTATGTGATTGAGGGCCATGGAAGGGTAGATATCAGTAACTTAGATCTTGGTGTTCTTCTGTTGCAGGATTTTCCAATGGAGCTACTTATTCCTCCAAACCCCACAGACCTTTAACTGCTTCTCTGCCTTCAGTGTGGCTGTCCTCCATCCTCCAGTCCACCCTTTGTGCTGCAGTCAGGAAAGGACACATTATCTTGCATTTGCTTACCAGGGAGACTTAGCTTTCACTACAGCTTGCCTTATTCTCTATCCTTTAGCCAAACCAAACAAACTGCTCTCATTTCCTCAAACCTATCATGTTCTCAAACCCCCCATGTTCTCAAGCCCCAAGCTTTGGCTGATACAGTTCCCTCTCCCTGGAATACTCTTCCTTGCCCCCTTCCTCTGTCCCTTACTCATTCCACAGACCTCAGTTTAGGGGGCTAATTCTAAGAAGCCTTCCCTGGCCCTCCCCATTCAGGTCAGCTGAAGCACACACACACTAATCCTGTTATATTGTAATTACTTGTATTTTTTTTCTTTTTACCCACCCTCTTTGGGGTTTTGACTGGGGTGGCTCTGCCCACAGTTATTTCTCTTTTTCTGGAAAGAGAACCTTCTGCAGGGGTGGTGGTAGGTGATGGTAGGAGCAATGCCAGTGGTATGGGGCTAATCCCCTGGCCAGAGATTATGACCTATGTGTTCAATAAGAAACACTACATGAATGAATGATTGGATAAATTTAGATAAATGCACTACTTTTCTCCCTATGATAGTTGCATTTTAATCCCTAATTTTCCCCCACCTATAGGCTAGAAATTCCATTTTATAACAGCTTAAGAATAAGTTCATATCAATAACTTTTAATGAATGTTTTTCATATTTGAGGTACTATGCTAGGAGCTCAAGGGGCATATAAGAATGAATAATACACAGCCTAAGTCCTCAATAAATTTAAAATCTATTACACTTATGGTTGCAAATGCCCTTTAAAAAGTAAACACACACACACATATCCGAGGGGTTAGAAAATATTAAAATGTTTGTTTTAAAATTTGATTTAATCTTGGTTTTGAAAGCTGGTAAAAGCGAAGAGGATGCACCCTTAGCTTTTTGGCACCTATTGCTTGTCTGGGATTGTGTTTTCTCATTTAACACCCAGCAACTTATCAAGGAAGTGTTATTTCTCTCTCTCTTTTTTACTTTTTCTTTTTGAGACAGAGTCTTGCTCTGTCTCCCAGGCTGGAGGGCAGTGGCCTGATCTTGGCTTTCTGAAATCTCCCCCTCCCGGGTTCAAGTGATTCTTGTGTCTCAGCCTCCCAAGTAGCTGGGATTACAGGTACGCACCACCATGGCTGGCTAATTTTTTGTATTTTTAGTAGAGAAAGAGTTTCACTCTATTGGTCAGGCTCGAACTCCCAGACTCAAGCAATTCACCCACCTCGGCCTCCCAAAGTGCTCGGATTACAGGCGTGAGCCGCCGCGCATGGCCAAGGAGTGTTATTTCTCATCGTGAAATGAAAACATCTGTCTCTTGTTAAAGGTATCTTGGAACCCTTGTGTGGCTGTAGATGGCTTTTTTTCTTGTACTTGAAACAATATCCCATGCTTAATTTCCTTGATCTGTCCACATAACAATAAAATGTAACTTCAAATGGAAAACGTTCACATAAAGAATCATTCACTAGCTCATCCCATGTAAACACATATAAGCAAACACAAGTGTTTGTTAGGAACCTTTTATGTAGCCAGTACAATCCTAGGTACTATAATTTAGGGAATAAATGGAACTCTACAAATTACAGTGTACTTAAATTTATGGGACCATGACATTGCCACTTTCAAAGCCGAAAGAAAATGCAATCACAAGTAGGGATGATAGTGGTAGGAAAGGGGCCACAGTGGTTTTCTGTGGTGTTTGGATAGAACAGAGTGGTTATTGTCTAAAAGTTTTCTGCCTTGATGACCCTTTCTTGGTCCCTTGGCTAGAAAAAGCAAGCTTTTTTATGTTTCCTCTCTGTGACCATTGGTATTTCTGGGTTGCCAGCTTCCCCAGCACCCAATCTAGGATATGGGAGGCAAAAAGAAAATCGGAGAACTCACTGCTATGTGGCCCTTGGGATTGCGTGGTCTATAATTGATCTGCCATATTCTCCCCACTTTTCAGAGTCTTCTTATGTTTAGATATATAACATTTCAGCTGTTCGTAGCAGGATGAATAGGACGAAGTGTGTTTATTTTATGTTGTCCCTGCCTCTCCCAATATTTGAAGCATCTAAGACAATAGAATAGAACAGTCAAGATGCTGCCACTTACCTCTTATAAAATGAGATAAACTAGGAAAGAAGAAAAGCACAGTTCTTGCGGGAAGAAAGCTGGTTGGCATTCTGCAGGTCATAGCCTTAGGTTCAGATTATTTGTCTTTATCTCCACCTTGTCTAGGTTGGAGAATTAACTGGAGACAATAAACATTATTCTTGCTAATACTTTATGTTCATGTATGATTATATGCACTATGATTAAAGAAATGAAAGTATAACCATTTGTTAGCTAGGAAATTACTGAATCCTTATCAAGACCTTGATGAGAATGTTGAAAAAGTAGTGATGAGGAAAATTGTGTTTGAAGTCATCCTACATAGTTTTCATGGGTTAATTATAATTAGTAATATGTGCACAATATATACATCTCTCGAATATTAAAATATTTTGAAGTAGGCAGTCATATACTCATTAACAGTGTTCCATTGCATTGTGTCATACAGGTCACTTTAACTGAAATCTTGTTGGAGTGGGAGGAGGAATTCATCATGGTGGAATAGAATCTGATGTTCAAATAAAGCAAGTTGATTTTGGAGCTGTATTAGAAAATGGAAAATGTTACAAAAGTGCAGAGTATAAAATAAATCAGAACTGCTAACACTGTAACCATTTCAAAGTTACAGGGTGAGGCAGAGATTATCCGGATTTTCATTTCCTATAAGATGTAAAGGATGAAACAGAGTCAGAGAAACACAATACTGCTGGGTTTAATGCACTGGTTGCAAAATGTTCAGAAGTTAATTATGAATATTTGCTGCCTTAAGTCACGCTCAAATACTAACTTGCATTTTAATCACTAAGAAATAATTATTTACAGTCTATACAATTATTGAAATACTTTGTAATTGACTGTAAAGTTTAATATGTGAAAAATAATGGGCTGTCTCTAAAATATTTTTCTTTATTTTTTTCTTTTATGAGACCGAGTCTCACTTTGTCACTCAGACTAGAGTGCAGTGGCATTATCTTGGCTCATTGCACCTCTGCCTCCCAGGTTCATGCCATTCTCCTGCCTCAGCCTCCCGAGTAGCTGGGATTACAGGTGTGCACCACCACCCCGGCTAATTTTTGTATTTTTAGTAGAGGCAGTTTCACTATGTTGGCTAAGTTGGTCTTGAACTTCTGACCTCAGGTGATCTGCCCGCCTTGGCCTCCCAAAGTGCTGGGATTACAGGGGTGAGCCACCACTCCCAACCTTTCTTTAGATTTTTATCCAACAAAAGGACTTCATAAATATGGCTTTTGCTCACAATAAGCAAAGTGAAATTCTTTTTTTTTTTTTTTTTTTTTAAGTATCGTCATTTATTTATCTCTAACAAAAGATAAAATACAAAACAGACACAACAATGTCAGCCTTTATGTTGAACCACCCTGTTTGGATAGGAAAATAAAAAATTTTTTTGCATTTTTGAAGTAAATAAAAATTAAATCTATTTGCATTGTTAATTTCATACCAATCTAAAGCTGGACACTATGTATATCCAAAGTACTTGACAATTTGACTCAGTTACTCTCACACCACCCTTTCTGAGATGCAGTATCCTATAGGTGGTTTTTGGTAGTTTAGAAAAGCCAGTGAGCTGTTAAAAGTTGATATACTGAAGTCGGAGGTTTTGTTAGGCTGTTTTCACTGATTCCACTCTGTCAGTATTATCTTCACAGTGTTCTGAGTACAGGCTTCAGGATCATGGCAATCTATTACTAATATCCCTACAAGCTATCCTTGTAATTCTTTCAAGAAGCCAACTTCAGGTTTTGGTTTTAGCAAAGTGAAATTATTTCTTTACTTTCAGAAGAGTATCACTAACACCTCCAGGCAAAAGTAATGAGAACATACGGGGAGGAAAATTAATCTGATTATTAAGATTTGCTTAAATGTTGCAAAAACTGGTATTATCAGTTATAAATATATATTATATATTATGGTCTCTAAACAAAGTAGGAGAAAAATGAAAATCTGATGCTCCAAATTGTGTTGGCCAGTTAAGGAGGAGCTTTATGCTTTGGCAGAGGTGTAATTTCAAAGGAATAAGTACTTAAAAAAGGACTAAGTTTCGGCATTTCTTTTCTATTCTTTATTTACTAACAAAAAATAGTCACTGTAAAATTGCCTCATTGAGGCTGTAGGATCTTGAAATTTCAACTTTAGTGTCAAAAGTACCTTGTGGGCTGGATGCAGCAACTCATGCCCAGCACTTTGGGAGGCTGAGGTGTGAGGATTGCTTGAGGCCAGGAGTTCGAGGCTGCGGTGAACTATGACCATACCACTGCACTCCAGCCTGGGTGACAGACCTAGACCCTGTTTCTCTCTCTAAATAAAGTGGTTTGTGTATGCAACATACTTCCTCTCTGAGTTTAAAAAACTGACAAAAGAAATGTAACCATTATGACTATAATATTCTGCGTGTTTCATGATAATCTGATAAGCTATCAAACATAAGTGTTAAAAGATTCTTTTACATACTTTTCAAATGCTCTTGTGACTGGTGAGGGCATTCAAGACACTTGAGATTACAATGAGGGACAGTCCAATCAGAGAATGGGCACTGGTTTAGTTATTTCACACGGTGTAACAAATTACCCAAAATGTAACTGCAAATAAAATTACAAATATTCATGATCTCATACAGTTTCTGAGGATTAGGAATCTAGGAGATGCTTAGAGGGTAGATTTCGTTCAAGATAACTCAAAGATATGTAGTCAAGCTTATCAGGGCTTCAATCATCTGATAATTCAACTGGGGAAGGATCTATTTCCAAGCTTACTTATGTGACTGTTTGCAGGTTTCTCATACTTGCTGACTGTGAGTTGGAGTCTCAGTTCCTTGCCACACAGACCCCTCCATAAGCTATGTGAGTATCCTCATGACATGACAGCTGGCTTCCTCCAAAATGAGAGAGTGAGCCCAAGAAAGAATCCACAGCTATGAATAACCTTATCTCAAAAGTGATATGCTACTACTACTTCTTTATTTTGCTGGTAAACCAGACAAACCATGGTACAAGGTAGGAGGGGACAACATCAAGTGGTCAATACCAGGATGCAGGGATCACTGGGGGCCATCTTGAAAACTGGCTACTACAGGTCCATGTGGCAGATTTGCAACTTGGATTCACCTAGAACTTGTGTTAAAGCATACCTCCTCTAGTAGTCATTGCCTGTTACTGGGAAGAAATGACTAGTGACCATTCAGACAGACTGCAAAGGGCAAATGGAAATTTGCTGACATTTCTCTGCTAACATTACATAGCCTTTCCATAACTTGAGTATACTGAGTGTACTAAGAAATAACAATTCAGCTTTTAGTTACACTTTTTATGGGTACCAAGATCCAAGAATAATTTGAAAAATATACATGATCTACAGTATAGTTCTGAGAAGGGTAGTATGCATAATAAAGTAAAACCGTATGCTGTCACAGAAAGTTAGGTGATTACCAATCCTAAGCATATAGAAATAAAGCTTTAAAACCTTGCTATGAAAAAGATGGAAAACAAGAGACCCTTTTAGCTTTCTTATTTCCCAGCTTGAATAATTTAATTGGATTTTATAATATCAGTAGGAATCAATGACTGCTTTTAGGTTTTCCTACTTTGGGTGAAAGACTCCTGGTAGTAAATTGCCAGGTAGAGAGATATAACCATTAAAAATTACCATATATACTTCTTGGCTTTTTGTAAAAGAAATTTCTAATAGTTTTCAATGTAGGAAACTTTTCTAAAGATTGTCATATAAATCAGCTACTTGAAACTCACAAACCATAAGGTACCTGACCCAGGCAAATCACATACAGAGTGGTAGGGGATAAACAGCTCTACTGCACTTACTTGCAGAAATAAATACATAAACAGCCAATTTTAAATCTAATAGGGTTTTAAATCATCAAATAACTTATCCATCTGGTTAGGTCAAGACCTATTTGCAGGCTAGAAGGGCTCTTTAGAAGAGTTGTGGCCAAGTGCGTGAGTCATGCCTATAATTCCAGCACTTTGGGAGGCTGGGGCTGGTGGATCACTTTAGACCAAGAGTCTGAGACCAGCCTGGGCAACATGGTGAAACGCTGTCTCTACAAAATATACACACACACACCCACACAAAACAGCTGGGCGTGGTGGCACACACACCTGTAGCCTCAGCTCCTTGGGAGACTGAAGTGGGTGGGTTGCTTGAGCCCAGGAAGTAGAGGCTGCGGCGAGCTGTGGGCATGCCTCTGTACCGCAGCCTGGGCAACAGTGTGAGACCCTGCCAAAAAAAAAAAAAGGCGGAGTTGTGGCAACAGATGGTGACTTCTTCCCTTTTCGAATCCTCCAGGTTATCTGTGCTTACATCTTTCCTCAGCTTAGCTAGGTAAGGTACTCCCCAAGATGCTCTGCCCTTCAGGCAGACATTGTAGGTAGACAGCTGGTGATTTCTGCCTAAGGAGGAAAAAGGAGACAGGAAGGTATTAGCTGCTGACTTTATTTTAGCAGTGGTTTTCCACCTTGGCTGCATATTAGAATCAGATTCTGCCGAGTGGGATTCAGGCACTAAACTTTTTTTTTTCAGCTCTCCGGGTGATTTTAATGTGCACCCCAAATTGAGACCCTTATGTCTTATGTCAGTGGGTCTCATTACAGCGCCCATCGGAATCACCTGGAGAGCATGTTAAATTTACAGAATGCTAGGCTCCATCCTCCAGTCTGATTCAGGAGAGCTGGGGTGGGACCCATCATTTGCATATTTAACAAGTTCCCAGATGCTGCTGATGCCGCTGTACCACGCCGACAAGTCTTAGAAAAATTTGTCTCTTGTTATATTTTTATACAACAAAAAATGGAGTTCAGCTGTGAGTGGGATGTAGGGGAAGAATGAAAATTGGTAAATGCAGAGGACAGATACCACTAGTCTCCCCTCTTTGCTTTCCCCATCTTCTTCAAAGTTGAAGTTAGACTGAGATCTACCCCTGCATTGCCCCTCCTCGATTTTCTTCATCTTTCGCAGATTGAGGAAACAACCTCTGAACGGCCCCAAACCGGCTAGACCCAACCTAACCATCCGTTTTAGCGGGTCTCTTTTCCCACACAGGCGGACCGCCTCTCCGCCCTGGCCCCGCCTCCAGTTAAGCCGGCTCCATCTATTAACGTTCTCTTCTGCCCAGCCACACCCCCGGCGTTCTCCGCGGTTGCGCAGCGGCCTTACATCGTTTAAAACGTGCCCAGTGTTTCCCTCCGCGTGCACTGAGTGCCGCGCAGGCGCAAAGGGCCAGGTGCTGGAGGTGCTGTCATGGCTTGCTTCAACCCGGTGGTAAGGAGGACCTCAAGCTCTGTGTAGAGGGAGAGCCCTGGGAGTCCTGGTTCACAGCAGCGGAACTCTGCACACCCTTTTGTTTCCCCCTGACACTTGACAGATTGTCATAACCCCTCTTCTTTAGAGGCTGGGGCTCTTCCTCACCTCTGTGTTGGAGGAAGCTGATGAGGTCCAGTAGTTCAGCAGGAAGTTGGGCCAGCTCCGCTGAAACAAGTGCCCTTTTCCTCTTTTCACCAAAACTGAGGCTATCTAGTTGGGGTGTTTAGAGGTGGAACTCCCCCTCAACCCTCCTGGTTTCCTAGACGTTAGAAAACCCCCAAGTTCGGTTGTGTTAATTTTACCGTGGACATTGTTAATTCCAAGCTGTATTATTTACTGCTTGAAATAACAATGTGATTCTCATGTTACCTCCCCACGTTTTTAGTATCTTTCCCTACCCGCCCATTTCTTCGTCCTTTAACAACTTAATGCTTAAGTGTACAACCTACATTACCCTCCTATGCCTAACGGACACTTAATTTGCACAGTGAGAATTTCTAGTCTCAGTGGCACTGAGGAGACCATCAATCTTAAAAACCTGAATCAAAGAACAAAAATGAAGGATTCATCTTTATTACCAGTTCATCACAACAGACTTCACATTTCGTGAAAGGCAATATGCTTGTCCAGATCTGTGTAATTTTATGGGTTCCGGTTATCATATATGCAGTATAAAAGCTCTGTTTAATTTAGAGACATGCTACTTTAATTATATCTGTTTTATGATAGTGTTTTAAGATACATAAAATACCTATACTCTGCCTGAATATAAGCTTACTAGGTATGCCAATTTACCTGATTGTGAATTTTATGCTGTAGTGTTTGTTTTAAACAGAGGAGTTAAGATGGACTAGACATAGTTTTAATAAAGATAACAGGGAAAGCAATACAAAGTCTGTGGTCCTAGAAGAGAAAATATGTTCAATACCTGTTTTGATTTTGAAAACTGTGTTCTAATGGGTACTTTTGACTACTGCTGTGTTAAGATGTTTTTAGCCCTATGAGTTTTTTTCCCTCAGTGTTAAGCTTGATCACACTAGCTGGGACTACCACTGAAGTATCAATTTAGTATGCCTTTATCAGGATAAACTGTTTTAGAAGACGCAACTAATTTAGGGGCATTTAGTCTTAATGCATGTGCTTGTGAATAACATTATTTAAATGTTACTGATTGGCCTATTCATATAGGCTTACCCTGGGTCTTTAGAAGGATTAGTTTAAAGCATAGCTTCAAATACTAAATACTCTTGGGGGCTGGGCATGGTGGCTTAGACCTGTAATCCCAGCACTTTGGAAGGTCGAGGTGGGCAGATCACTTCAGCCTAGGAGTTTGAGACCAGACTGGCCAACATGGTGACACCCCATCTCTACTAAAAATACAAAAAATTAGCCAGATGAGGTAGTGCACGCCTGTAGTCCCAGCTACTCTGGATGCTGAGACAGGAGAATCACTTGAACCCAGGAGGCAGATGTTGCAGTGAGCCCAGATTGTGCCACTGCACTCCAGCCTGGGTGACAGAGCAAGACTCTGTCTCAAAACAAACAAACAAAAAAAACAACAACAGAAAACCCTCATAGCTACTCTTGGCATGAACAGGAGTATTTAAGAGTATTTATTTAGTGGATAGTATGAAAAGGCAATCCTAGAGTGCCACAATTTTCATTTTCATTTTGGCCTCATTAAGCGATTTGAAATAAGAGCAACTCAGCTAAATTTCTGCTTGCTGTTTCTTGCCCGTGGACCTCCCACTAGGTCAGTATTGTCAGCACATAGCATTGCCGTTTTGGCCTGGGGGCATAGTTTATATAGATTTGAAGGGCTGAGTTTTTTCACATACCTTCTTTTGTTTTGCTATAACTAGTGTTTAATCTGGGAAGAAATCTGCTTAACTTTGTTGTCATGGCATGTTTGACTAGGAGGTATTTTAGAATGTTATTTGGTCTCTTCAGTATGCACACTGGATGGGTAAGGTCGTTCGTGCCCTTCTTAGGTTCTAGTAGGAAATCCATTTTGGAGCAGTTGTATTTGACAATGGTCCAGAATATATATTTTTTGGACTTTGTGTATTTTGGAAGTGAGATGGGCTTTGATTGCTCTATTTTAAGTGCTTACCCAGTCTTCTGGCTTGGAGTTTATTTATATTTGTGGAAATAATACAATGAACCCTAAAAAATTCTCCTTTGGCCACTTTGATAAAAAGGTAAATTGAAAACAGAAGACCTATTTCCAGCTGACTTACATTAATTTCTCTTTTAAAAGGAGTTGGGGAGGTTAAATATTGACACAAAAGGCAAGTAACATGACAATAACCATACATCTTTGAGATTATTAGCTCATATGTTATTGTAGTCCTGTAATTCAGTCTTGTAGATAGGCTGAAACTATAGGTCTGAAGCTAACACAGTTTATGGAAAGCTAAGACTATATTGGGAATATGAATGTACTTAGTAAAAGTTTTTATGGTAACTTTACAAGACTAGAAGGTATACACTGCATATCTTTTAAGGCTAAATATGTTCATACTTGAGAAGTCAAAACTTGTAACAGGCTGGGTGCGGTGGCTCATGCCTATAATCCCAGCACTTGGGAAGGCTGAGGCGGGTGGATCATGAGGTCAGTATTGAGACCAGCCTGACCAACTTGGTGAAACCCTATCTCTCTAAAAATACAAAAATTAGCCAGGAATGGTCGTGCACCTGTAATCGCACCTATTCAGGAGGCTGAGGCAGGAGAATTGCTTGAACCCGGGAGTGGAAGTTGCAGTGAACTGAGATCGTGCCACTGCACTCCAGCCTAGGCGACAGAGCATGACTTCGTCTCAATAAATAAATAAATAAATAAATAAAATAAAACTTTGACAATTGCTTTTATGTAGCCTAAACTCTACAGATCTGTAATTGAAGATGTAATTGAAGGAGTTCGGAATCTATTTGCTGAAGAAGGTATAGAGGAACAAGTTTTAAAAGACTTGAAGCAGGTTTGTAGCCGATACAACTTTTTCTTCCTGTCTTTTGTTGTTTTTTTGGCATACAAAACTGATACAGTTCTGATCTCTCAAATTATAGTTTAGTACTTACCCGTTCATTGTGCCATCAGGATGACAAGTTAGTTTTTAAGAAACTGAAAAAAAAGAAGTATCATTATATATGTATACATATTTTACAGCAAACTTTTTTTTTTTTTCCTCTGCAGCTCTGGGAAACCAAGGTTTTGCAGTCTAAAGCAACAGAAGACTTCTTCAGAAATAGCATCCAATCACCTCTGTTTACTCTTCAGTTGCCACACAGCTTGCACCAAACATTGCAATCGGCAACAGGTTGGATACCGTTAGTAAATGAGTACTGTTAGTATCTTCAGAATAAATTCTCATTTGGGGTTGTTTTTCAGTTCGACAGGGTAATGTTCTTAGGGTGAGAAGGCTCGGACACCTAAATCATTTCTATTAAATGAACACAGTATAAATCATTGCCGCATGTAATTATTGGTTAAAAACTCGGGTTATTCAAACTAGTTTTTATTTTAAATATTAAATTTTACAAAGATGATAAAGCCTTTCTTTAGAGGAAAGTCACACAGTTTGTTGGCTGTTGGGAACACCCATTGGTAATTTCAGATAGTTTGATTGTGTCTAGTCAAGGATTACAAGTGGCAGAGGGAAAGGTGAGAGCTCACAAGTTTGTGTGTTCTCTTTCTCTTATTTGTTTATTTTTTTTGTGTTATAGATCTGATGTATTGGGAGCAGAATGGAGAGTTCAGAATATGGAGATTATTCAGGCTACCTCACTGTTTTGGATATATAAAATGATGGCTAGAAATTGATCATGTGCATTTATCTTTATTCTTGGACTTAGCAAATCTAGACTTCTGCTTTTAAGGGAAATATTTGTGCACGTTATGCTTATCAATTTAAACTGGAAGGGACTAGCTAATAAAAGATAAAACTTAGAGTTTTCTATCTTTGTATGCTTGATTCCTTTCTTTCTCCTCTGATTCTTATAATCTTTATGTTACTCGTGTGTATACATAAATGTATACTCACATACAAATAAGTTTTATTGGGTTTAGCTGAAATTCAACAGAGTAGTCTGCAAGAAGTAAGGGTAGATTTTGGATTAGATTATCAATAATAGGTAGATAGTTCTTTGCATGCTTGGAAAAATTCACATGAACATTACATGGGCCAAGGTGAAGAGAACATTGTAAGGATGCTTGTACTTCTTCTATTACAAAGTGGGAGAATTTACATGTGGCAGCAATTCTAACATATAAAAATGAATAAATTAACAATGAATGTTGAATTACCAAATACAAGTTTTATTGAATACTGCGTTTATAAAGTATACTTTTGCTCTGTAAGAATTAGTCTTGGCAGTTTTAATTGTTGACACATTGAAACATTTTTCATCAGTTGGGTTTTTCGCAATGCTTTAATTTTTAACTACTATTTCATTGGGACATCCCCTTCTCTGTTTAAATAACATTCCTTTGGACTTTTGTTTTCTTAATCACTGTTTTATTTATTACAGAATGCTAATTTTTTTTTAACTTATGGTTGGCATGAGGGTGTGGTAGATATGGAAGAGGAAAATACTTGACTGTCTTTTATCAAAAGAGGCCGAGGTGGATGGATCACCTGAGGTCAGGAGTTCTAGACCAACTTGGCCAACATGGTGAAATCCTGTCTCTACTAAAAAAGAAAAACACAAAAATTAGCCAGGCGTGGTGGCTCATGCCTATAATCCCACCTACTTGGGAGGCTGAGGCAGGAGAATCACTTGAACCCGGGAGGCAGAGGTTGCAGTGAGCTGAGATCGCGCCACTGCACTCCAGCCTGGGCGACAGAGTGAGACTCCATCTTAAAAAAAAAAAGCATGGTGAACACTTCTAAGATTCTGTCATTCAAAATTGCAATACTAGATTCTGCCGCAAGATGGTAATATTACCAGTGATTTAAATAACAAAATAGGCTTGCAACTCATGTATCTAGTTTGTTTTTACTCAGTACCTTATTCTGTATCTTAGCAGTTAGAATAATAGAAATAATTACATTTTAAATAGTTTTTCTCCTTATTCTCTTCCACATCATTTATAATGAAGAGGCTTAAGAGGAAGTACATGTATCCCTTAAAAGTGCTTTATAGTCTTGTTCCTGTCTCTCTTCATCTTTAGGTACCCAACAATAAGATTCTTGAAATAAATAGTCTCATAAAATTGAAGTACTTCTTAATTATATCTTCTCATGGTTTGCTTTTAAAAGCCTGATTAAAATAACTTAAACTTCTAGAACCTTTTTTTCTCTTTTGATAACAAGTTCAAATTAAATCTATAATTCAAGAAGTCATTTGCCTTTGTCTGTTCCATCTTAAAACTTGTCTGCTCTGTCAAAATCACAATAAGATACCATCTCACACTAGTCAGAATGGCTGTTATTAAAAAACTGAAAAACAGATGTTGGTGAAGCTGCAGAAAAAAGGAACCACTTATGCACTATTGATGGGAATGTAACTTTGTTCAGCCGCTGTGGAAAGCAGTTTGCAGATTTCTCGGAGAACTTAGAGCTACCATTCAACTCAGCAGTCCTATTACTAGGCATTTACCCAAAAGAAAATAAATTGTTCTAACAAAAAGACACCCACACTTGTATGCTTATTGCAGTACTATTTACCTTAGCAAAGATGTGGAATCAACTCAACCCATACATGGTGGATTGGATAAAGAAAATGTGGTACATGTCTACCATGGAATACTATGCAACCATAAAAAAGAGAGAGATGTCCTTTGCAGCAATATGGGTGTTGCTGGGGCCATTATCCTAAGTGAATTAACACAGGAACAGAAAACCACATACTGCATGTTCTCACTTATAAATGGGAGCTATACATTGGGTACATATAGACAGAAAGGTGAGAACACTGGGGACTCCAAAAGGAGAGAGGGAGAGAAGGGGCAAGTGTTGAAAACTACCCGTCGGGTACTGTGTTCACTATTTGGGTGACGGGATCAATAGAAGCTTAAACCTCAGCATCATATGATATACCCCTGTAACAAACCTGTACACATATCCCCCAAACCTAAAAAAAAAAAAAAAAAAACCCCAGAAACTGGTTTGCGCTATCATATGTTCTTCGTTTTTTATTTGTTTAGTAATTTCCTGTATCTTCAGTTCTCAATTTTGTTTGGTCTCAGGACCCCTTTAAGCTCATAGAAATTAAGGACCCTAAATAGCTTTTAAAATGTGGGTTGTAAGTATCTACTATATTAGAAATTAAAACACAAATTTAAAAAATATTGATTTATTAAAAAATTCAATTACATGTTAACATAATAGCATATATTTATGAGTAATAATTCTTCTAGAACAAAAAAATTTAGAAAGAAGAGTAGCATTGTTTTACTTTTCTGCAGGTCTTGTTAATGTCAGCTTAATGAGGTCTGCAGAAATGAGCTGGATTCTTATCTATTTCTTTTCATTTAAATTTTATTGTATGTATTTAAGGTGTTCAGCATGGTGCCTTGAGATAGATAGATAGATAGGTAGATAGTGAAGAGGTTGGTATAGTCTAACAAATTCACCTGTCTGTCATCTTACATAGGTGCTCATTTTAGGTACTTTTAGTATGCCTGAAGTCTTCTCTTTTAGCAAAAATCCCAAATGCAGCACAATATTAAGTATAGCCCTCATGTTATCTATTAGCTATTTAGATTTATTGATCCTATGTATCTGTGGCTTTGTATCCTTTAACCTACATCTTCTCATTTTCTCCCTTCCTGCCCCTCGTAGCTGCTATTTTATTCTCTATCTCTGTGTATTTCACTGTGTTTTTTTTTTTTTTTTTTTTTTT
>NW_016804504.1:892788-942155 GCF_001698545.2 Rhinopithecus bieti
TGAGCGGTTTTATTGAGTTTCTTAGTCCTGAGTTCTAGTTTGATTGCACTGTGGTCTGAGAGACAGTTTGTTATAATTTCTGTTCTTTTACATTTGCTGAGGAGTGCTTTACTTCCAACTATGTGGTCAATTTTGGAATAAGTGCGATGTGTTGCTGAGTAGAATGTATATTCTGTTGATTTGGGGTGGAGAGTTCTGTAGATGTCTATTAGGTCCGCTTGGTGCAGAGCTGAGTTCAATTTCTGGATATCCTTGTTAACTTTCTGTCTCGTTGATCTGTCTAACGTTGATAGTGGGGTGTTAAAGTCTCCCATTATTATTGTATGGGAGTCTAAGTCTCTTTGTAAGTCTCTGAGGACTTGCTTTATGAATCTGGGTGCTCCTGTATTGGGTGCATATATATTTACGATAGTTAGCTCTTCTTGTTGAATTGATCCCTTTACCGTTATGTAATGGCTTTCTTTGTCTCTTTTGATCTTTGTTGGTTTAAAGTCTGTTTTATCAATGACTAGGATTGCAACCCCTGCCTTTTTTCGTTTTCCATATGCTTGGTAGATCTTCCTCCATCCCTTTATTTTGAGCCTATGTGTGTCTCTGCTTGTGAGATGGGTATCCTGAATACAGCACACTGATGGTCTTTTATTTTATTTGAGACAGGATCTTGCTCTGTCATCCAGGCTGTAGTGCACTGGAGCAATCACAGGTCACTGTAGACTTGACCTTCGAGGGTCAATTGATCCTCTCACCTTAACTTCATGAGTAACTGGCACTACAGGCACAGCCTATCATGGCTGGATAATTTTCAATTTTTTTGTAGATACTGGGTTTTCCTGTGTCATCCAGGATGGTCTTAAACTCTTGGAATGAAGCAGTCCTCCTGCCTCGGCCTCCCAAAGTGCTGGGATTACAGGTGTGAGCCAGTATGCCTGGCTTATTTATTTTTACTTTTGTAGCCCAAACTTTTGGTGTGATATCCAAAAAATCATTGCCAAGGGCATTGTCAAAGAGTTTTCCTCTGTGTTTTGTCTTGGAGTTTTATGGTTTAAGGTCTTGTGTTTAGGTCTTTTATCTATTTTGAATTGATTTTATGTAAGGTATAAAAATAAAAGTCCATTTCATTCTTTTGTGTGTGGAAATTCACTTCTCCCACCAGCAACCATTTATTGAAGAAACTATCCTTTCCCCATTGTGTCCTCTTAGCACCCTTGTTGAAAATTAGTTGACCATATGTGTTTGGGTTTATTTCTGGGCTCTCTGTTCTGTTCTGCTGCTGTGTGTGTCTGTTTTTACGTCAGTACCATACTGTTTTGATTACTACAGCTTTGTAATGTAGTTTTAAATGAGAAAATGTGATATTTCCAACTCTGTTTTGTTTTGCCTCTGAATTGCTTTGGTTGTTTGATGTGTTCTGTTGTTCCACATGAATTTTAGAATTTTTTTTTTTTATTTCTATAAAGAAAGTCATTGGAATTTTGATGGAGATTTTGTTGAATCCATATTTTGCTTTGGGTAGTATGGTCATTTTAAATGACATCAGTTATTCCAGTCCATTAACATGGGTATTTTCCCATTTATTGGTGTCCTTCAGTTTCTTATATCAATGTTTTATAGTTTTCAGTGTATGTATCTTTTTTTTTTTTTTTTTTTTGAGACAGGGTCTGACGCTGTCATCCAGGCTGGAGTGCAGTGGCACAATCTTGGCTCACTGCAGCCTCCACCTCCTGGGCACAAGCCATTCTCCCACTTCAGTCTCCCAAGTAGTTGGGACTACAGGCATGTGCCAGCACATCTGACTGATTTTTGTATTTTTTGTAGAGGTAGGGTTTGTCCATACTGCCCAGGCTGGTCTCAAACTCCTGAGTTCAAGCAATCTACCCACTTTGGCCTCCCAGAGTGTGCATATCTTTCACCTTCTTAATTAAATATATTCTTAAGAATTTTATTTTTTAAGATGCTATTGTAAATGAGATTTTTAAATGATTTTTTTGGATAGGTAGTTATTTGTGTACAGAAATGCCACTGATTTTTTATGTTGATTTTGTATCCTGCAACTTTACTGAGTTCATCCTCTTTGAAGATTTGGTAGAATTCAGCCTTGAAGCCATCTGGTTCTGGGCTTTTCTATGTTGGGAGGTTTTTAATTACTACCTCGGTCTCTTTATTTCTTATATCTGTTCCTAAATTCAATCTGTTGTGATATGTTGTTTTTGTGAAAGTATATGAAGAAAATCTAGCCTTCCACAGATACGTAGTTGGAAAAAGGGAAGCATTTTAATAGTATTTTCAGATAATTGATACTACCCTAAAACTTAGGAAATGGTACTTTCTGAGAGGTTAGCTGCATGATGGAATCTGGAACCACAAGGAACTTTTTGGAATATTTCATTAGGGTTTATTGGTACACCTCACACTTTGAATGGCTCTTTAACACATGTGTAATGTTACAGCATACATTGGCTATTTGGAAAATATTGATTTGCTGTCATACAATTGAAACATTGTTCATTATACAAGATAAAAAATCATATTTGTTGATACAACTAAGCATCTCATCCATTGTGGTTGATATGAATTTTCCAAAATTAAATTTTTGCTTGAAAACTTAAGTTTTACCATTGGCAAATACATGCTGTTAGTTTTTCTTGAAGTGATGGGCATGCTTAGTTTATGTTTAAAAAAATGTCTGCCAGATACCCAGTTTGAATAACTATAGTTGCTGTCAGTTATTCTTTCAAGTAAAAATGGTGTTTCTTGAAGAAAGAGGCCATGTTTTTTTTTTTATTCTTTTCAACTTTTATTCTAGATTCAGGGGTACACAGACAGGTTTGTTACATGGGTATATTGCATGATTCTGAGGTTTGGGGTACAAATGCATAGTACCTCCAGGTACTGAGCGTGGTATCCAGTAGTTAGTTTTTCAGCCTTTATCTTCCTTTCACCCTCATCCCTCTCGTAGTGCCCATTTTCTCTTGTTGGCATCTTTATGTCCATGGGTACTTAATGTTTAGCTTCTATTTGAAAGTAAGAATATGTGGTATTTGTTTTTCTGTTCCTGCATTAATTCACTTAGGATACCAGCCTACAGCAGCATTTGTGTTGCTGCAAAGGACGTGATTTCTTTGTTTTTATGGGTGCATGGTGTTCCATGGTGTATATATACCACATTTTCTTTATCCAATCCACTGTGGATGGGCACCTGGGTTGGTTGCATGTCATTGCTATTGTGAATAGTACTGTGATGAACATGGGAGTGCGTGTGTCATTTTAGTAGAAAGATTTCTTTCTTTTGGATATATAGCCAGCAATGGGATTGCTGGGTCAAATGGTAGTTCTATTTTAAGTTCTTAGAGAAATCTCCAAACTGCTGTCCACAGTGGCTGAACTAATTTACATTCCCACCAACAGTGTACAAGGGTTCCTTTTTTTCTGCAGCCTTGCCAGCATTGGTTGTTTTTTGACTTTTTAATAATGGCCATTGTGACTGGTGTGAGGTGGTATCTTCTTGTGTTTTGATTTGTATTTCTCTGGTGATTAGTGATGTGTAGCATTTTTTCATATATTGGCTACTTCTATATAGTCTTTTGAGAAGCATCTGTTCACGGCTTTTGCCCACTTTTTAATGGGATTACTTGATTTTTTGTTGAATTGTTTAAGTTCCTTATAGATTCTAGACATTACAACTTTGTCAGATGAATAGTTTGTGAATATTTTCTACCATCCTGTAGGTTGTCTGTTCACTCTGTTGGTAGCTTCTTTTGCTGTGCAGAAGCTCTATAGTTTAATTAGGTCTCACTTGTCAATTTTGTTTTTGTTGCAATTGCTTTTGAGAATTTTGTCGTAAATAATTTCCCAAGGCCAATTTCTAGAATGGTGTTTCCTAGGTTTTCTTTTAGAATTCTTATAGTTTGAGGTCTTACATTTATATCTTTAACCTATCTTTGTAACTGAATGCAAGTTCATTCACTCACTATTTGCAGAGTCTTGTTAACAAGAGGGAGGTGTGGTAGAAAGAAAGTGACTTTGCAGCTGGGGCGTAGTGGCTCATGCCTATAATCGCGGCACTTTGGGAGGCTGAGGTGGGCGGATCATGAGGTCAGGAGTTTGAGACCAGCCTGATCAACATGGTGAAACCCTGTCTTTACTAAAAATACAAAAATTAGCCAGGTGTGTTGTCAGGCGCCTGTAATCCCAGCTGCTCAGGAGGCTGAGGCAGGAGAATTGCTTGAACCCAGGAGGCGGAGGTTGCAGTGAGCCAAGAGCATGTCACTGCACTCCAGCCTGGATAACAGAGTGAGAATCCAACTCAAAAAAAAAAAAAAAAAAGTGACTTTATTTCCAAAGCTGGCAGGGAGGAAGTGGCTTGATTCCTGTCCAAAGCAATCACTTTGAATCTTGATGGGGGAGGTCAAGGGTTTAAAAAGGTAAAACTTGGCATGGAAGGCATGCAAGAATTCTACTGAGTACAACGTCTGTGTGTCTTGTTCTGTTGGCTTTCTTGGGTTGCAGTCCACGTGGATTGGGGACTGGAGTCATCTCAACAATGGCAAGGTGGTGGACTAGCTGCCTTGAGTTTATCACTGCAGTTTTGCAGCTGGGTCTCCAGGCTTGGTCTGTTTGTCTCAAGATTAGCCCCTAGAACTTCTAACTAGGCACATAATTAGATATTAGCATACAGTTAGATAAATGTGAAGGGAGTATGTATATACAGTGAGAAGGGGAAGGACATGAAGTCTGTTTTCAGGCTAAGGGAAAAGGCTTCTGTTGTTTGCTTCAAGGTTAAGTCTTGAATCCAAAGGGAAAGGAAAAAGAAAAGTTTTAAAATGTATTTTGAAGTTAAGCTGCCCAGTTACATCTTGAGTTAATTTTTGTATATGGTAAAAGGTAGGAGTCTAGTTTATTCTTCTGCATATGGCTACCAGTTACCCCAGCACCATTTATTGAATAGGGAGTCCTTTCCCTATTGCTTATTTTTGTCAACTTTGTCAAAGATCAGATGGCTGTAGGTGTGTGGCTTTATATCAGAGTTCTCTATTCTGTTTCACTGGTCTATATGTATGTTTTTGTACTGTTGCTATGCCATTTGGTTATTACAGCCTTATAGTATGTGTTGAAGTTCTGTAATATGAAGCTTCCAGTTGTATTCTTTTTTGCTTATGATTATTTTGGCTCTTCAGGCTCCTTGTTGGTTGCATATGAATTTTAGAATAGTTTTTTTCTAGTTCTGTGAAAAATGACATTGGTAGTTTGATAGAAATAGCATTGACTCTGTAGATTGCTTTAGGATGTATGACCATTTTAATGATATTGATTCTTGTATTCCATGAGCTTGAGTGTTTCTCCATTTGTTTGTGTCATCTGTGATTTCTTTCAGCAGTGTTCTGTAGTTCTCCTTGTAGAGATCATTCCTTTCCTTGATTAGATGTGTTCCTAGGTATTTTATGTCTGCGTGTGGCTATTGTAAATGGGATTGTGTTCTTGATTTGGCGTTCAGCTTGAACGTTGTGGGTGTAAAGAAATGCTACTAATTTTATACATTGGTTTTGTGTCCTGAAACTTAACTGAAGTCATGTATTAGTTCTAGGAGTCTTTTGGTGAAGTCCTGAGGGTTTTCTAGGTATAAGACCATATTATCAAGGCCGGGCGCAGTGGCTCAAGCCTGTAAGGGAAGCCGAGACGGGCAGAGGTAACGGGCGGATCACGACATCGTCAGGAGATCGGAGACTCAATCCTGCGTAACACGGTTGAAACTCGGTCTTACTAAAAAAATACCAAAAACTAGTCCGGGTGCGAGTAATGGTGGCAGGGCGCTGTGGTCCCAGCTCCGGTCGGTGAGGCTGCTTAGTAGGCAAGGGAGAATGCTCAAACCCGGAAGAGGCGGAAGACTGCAGTTGGTAGCTGAGGATCACGGGGCCACTGCACGTCCAGTCCGGTGCGACATGGGAGCGGACTACTGCCTCAAAAAAAAAAATGACCATATTATCAGCAAAGAGAGATAGTTTGACTTCTTTTCCTATTTGGATGCCTTTTACTTTTTCTCTTGAGTGATTGCTCTATACTTCCAGTATTATATTGAATAGGAGTGGTGAGATTGGGCATCCTTGTCTTGTTCTGGTTCTCCAGGAGAATGCTTCCAATTTTTGCCCATTTAGCATGTTGTTGGCTGTGAGTTTGTCATAGATTGCTCCTATTATTTTGAGGTATGTTCCTTCAATGCCTAGTTTCTTGAGGGTTTTTCTTTTATCCTGAAGTCATGTTGGCTTTTGCCAAAAGCTTTTTCCATGTATTTTGAGATGATCATAGGTTTTTGCTTTTAATTCTGTTTGTGTGTTTTAATTCTGTTTATTGTGTTTGTCAATAAATCATATTTATTGATTTGTGTGTGTTAAACCAACTTTATAACCCAGGAATGAAGCTTATTTAGTTGTGGTGAGTTAACTTTTGATGTGCTGCTGAATTCATTTTGCTAGTATTTTGTTGAGGATTTTTGCTCTATGTTCATCAGGGATATTGGCCTATACTTTTCTTTTCTTTTCTTTTTTTTATCATGTCTTTTCCAGG
Organism: Rhinopithecus bieti; assembly: GCF_001698545.2. Taxonomy (NCBI): domain Eukaryota; kingdom Metazoa; phylum Chordata; class Mammalia; order Primates; family Cercopithecidae; genus Rhinopithecus; species Rhinopithecus bieti. The sequence continues at coordinate 899,347 of NW_016804504.1, forward strand.
TTTTGGTATAAGGGTGATGCTGGTTTCATAGAATGAGTTAGAGAGGAGTCCCTTCTCAACATTTTGGATTAGTTTTCAGCATATTTGGAGTAGTATCAGCACTACTTTGAACATCTGGTAGAATTCAACTGTGAGTCCATCTGGTCTGGGGCTTCTTTTGGGTGGTAGGTTTTTTTATTACTAATTCAATTTTGGAACTCGATATTGGTCTGTTCAGAGTTTTAATGTCTTCCTGATTCAATCTTGGGAGGTTTTGTTTCTAGGAATTTATCCGTTTCCTCTAGATTTTCTAGTTTTGTATGTAGAGGTGTTCTAATAGTCTCTGAGGATCTTTTGTATTTCTGTGGGATTGGTTGTAATGTCGTCTTTGTCATTTCTGACTGTGCTTATTGGAATCTTCCCTTTTTTTCCTTTGTTAATCTAGCTAGTGGTCTATCAATTTTGTTTATCCTTTCAGAGAACCAGGTTTTGGTTTCATTGATTCTTTTTTTCCCCCTTAATGATCACTGTCAGAAAATCATTGATTCTTTGTATGGATTTTTGGATCTCAATTTTGTTGTGTCTCACTCCAATTGTAGTTATTTCTTTTCATCTGGCTCTAGGGTTAGTTCTTGTTTTCCTAGTTCCTTTAGGTGTGATGTTAAATTGTTAATTTGAGATCTTTCCAACTTTTTGTAGTAGGCATTTAGTACTATACAGTTTCCTCCTAACACTGCTTTTGCTTCATCTCAGAGATTTTTGGTGTGTTGTGTCTGTTTTCATGTATTTCAAAGAATTTTTTGATTTGTGCCTTAACTTTGTTGTTTACCCAAAAGTCATTCAGGAGCAAGTTTTAAAATTTCAATCTAATTGTGTGATTTGGAGAAATATTGGTATAGTTTTGTTTTAGTTGTTTTTTACTTCCAACTGTATTAATGTCTTTTTATTCTCTTGGTAATGTCTTCCAGAGTTAACTACTTCTGTTGTAGGTGATAAAATGTAAAAGGCCCTACTTCAGATGTTGATAATGCTATGAGGGTGGTCTCTTCCTTTACTCAACTGAGAATTAAAACTTATGATTCTTTTTTATATCCCAGTCCCAGAAGTAATTCCTTCTATAGAAGTTATCTACTGATAGTCTTATTCATCCTAGTAGTGGCTTAAAACCAGGCTCTAACCTCTACAGGAACACTATAGCACTATAGGATGCATTTAGCATAAACATATATTAAATTAAAAAGGATTCAAGTGCATTTTATTTTTAGACAACCTACATGACAAGTTTTGTTTTGTTTTGTTTTTTGGAGACGGAGTCTTACTCTGTCACGAGGCTAAAGTGCAGTGGCATGATCTTGGCTCACTGCAACCTCCGACTCCCTGGTTCAAGCGATTCTCCTGCCTCAGCCTGCCAGGTAGCTGGGATCATAGGCATGTTCCACCGTGCCCAGCTAATTTTTGTATTTTTAGTAGAGACAGGGTTTCACCATGTTGGCCAGGATGGTCTCCAACTCCTGACCTTGTGATCCGCCCACCTCGGCCTCCCAAAGTGTTGGGATGACAGGTGTGAGCCACCATGCCGGCTGACATGTTTTTCTTAAAAACAATGCTTCCACTCCAAATACATAGTGGTCAAAATAAATGAAGAGCTTGAGATGACATCAGTCTAATTTATCTTAAGTCATTGTGTCCTGTGGGTGATAGGCAGCAGGCAGTTATGAAGACAGGTGATAGAACTAAAGAAATTGTCAATTGGTTAACATTTTTCCATTTCTAAACCATCTTTAAAGAAAATCATATACAGGGTTACACCATCCTCATGGCAGAGCACCCATGCCATCTGGATTCACATTTTTACCAGTAAAAAACTGGTAGTTGTTGAAATTAATAAGATGTGCTTGGTTTGTTCTACAGCCTCTGTCATAAAAGATTTTACTGTTTAGGTCTCTGTTCTTCAAGTTGGTCTTTGATTGATTTTATGTAATCTTCGATGTATTTCTTGTAGGCTTCTTTTGTGAAGTTTGTTTCCTGCAAATGATGGTTTATGACAGTATCAACATAAGTGATTAATGTGCTTTCGGTACCTTCACCCTCAGGGCTTTCTGCGGAGGCATTTCTGTCAATGTCACCCACTGTCCTACTGACCATCTTCCTCCCCACCCCCATCCCACTTACATGCACAGACCGCTTGCAATCTCCCAGATATTGTAAATGTTGGAGAACAGCTCATCATGGCTAATAAGGTCCGGGTAGATAATCATGATGGCGGCTGAAGGGAGACGCAGTGGTGCTGGCTTAGCAGGATTCCAGAGATCAGAGTGAACATGATGCAGCTGGAGCAGTGCTTGGTGGGAGTTAGGAGTGGGTGGAAAAGGGGATTTCTATTTTTATTCCTCTGTGGTCCATAAGTATGGTTGGTATGATGTTCATTTTTTGGAATTTATTGAGACTTGCTTTATGGCTGAGCCTATGGTTGGTTGTGGAGTATGTTCCATGTGCAGATGATGGGAGTATTATTCTGTGGTCAATGGGTGGAGTATTCTGTAGATGTCCATGAGGTCCAATTGGTCAAGTTTAAATTCAGAATTCCTTTGTTAGTTTTCTGCCTCGATGATCTAATGTTTTCAGTAGGGTGTTGAAATCCCCCACTATTACCGTGTGGCTGTATGAGAGTTTTGTAGGTCTAGAAGTACTTGTTTGTGATTCTGGGTGCTCCAATTTTGGATGAGTGTATATTTAGGATAGTTAAGCCTTCTTGTTGAATTGAAGGCTTTATCATTATATAATGGCCTTCTTTGTCTTTTTTTTATTGTTGTTGGTTTAAAGTCTGTTTTGTCTGATATAATAATAGTGACCTCTGCTCTTTTTTGTTTTCTATTTGCTTGGTGGATCACTCTTCAGCCCTTTATTTTGAGCCTATGGGTGTTGTTACATGCATCTTGCTTTTTATACAACTTACCACTTTGTGTCTTTTTAGTGGAGTGTTTAGACCATTTACATTCCAGGTTAATATTGATATGTGAGGTTTCTTTTTATTCAGATGGACTCTTGCTCTGTCACTCAGGCTGGAGTGCAGTGGCACAATCTCAGCTCAGTATAACCTTTGTCTCTGGGTTCAAGAGATTCTCTTGCCTCAGCTTCCTGAGTAGCTGGGACTGCAGGCGAGCATCACCACACCTGGCTAATTTTTGTATTTTTAGTAGAAACAGGGTTTCACCATGATCATGTTGCCAGGCTGATCATGAACTGCTTACCTCAAGTGATCTGCCTAGCTCGGCCTCCCAAAGTGTTGGGATTACGGGCATGAGTCACTGTCTCTGACTGATATGTAAGATTTTGATCCTATCATGAAATTCTGAGCTGGTTGCTTTGTAGTTTCTATTGTGTGGTTACTTTATAGGGTCTGTGTGCTTAAGTGTGTTTTCATGGTAGCTGGCATTGGTCTTTTGTTTCCATGTTTAGAGCTCCTTAAAAGGACCTCTTGTAATGGTGGTCTAGTCGTAACTAATTCCTTTAATGCTTGCATGTCTGGAAAAGCTTTTATTTCTGCTGTGCTTATGAAACTTGGCAGGGTATGAAATTCTTGGTTGGAATTTCTTTTCATTAAGAATACTGAAAATAGGCCCCTAGTCTGTCCTGGCTTGTAAGGTTTCTGCTGAGATGTCTGCTTTTAGCCTAAAGGGTTTCCTTTTGTACATGATCTCACCTTTTTCTCTAGCTGCCTTTAAGATTTTTTCTTTAGCATTGACCTTGGACGGTCTGGGAGGGCGGGGGCCATGAAGAGTGGGGCCACACTGGGCACATCCATCTACAGGTCCCTCAGTGGCAGGTACAAGCACTGATGCTGAGGGAGAATCCACTGGGCAGCCACTAGGTGCCCAGAGGTGTATCTAGGCCTGAAACTGCGGAACCTCCTTGCCCCAGGTTCTCTGCACAATGATGGGGGGCAGCCTAAAATTCTAATCCAGGGTAGTGAGTGCTCCAGATACCTGGAGATCTGCCTGGGCATGGAGTGGAGAGGGCCTCCCTGCATCAAGACCTCTGCATAGGAGAGGTGGGATGACTCAGGCTACTGGACCAGGCAAGCAGGTGCTATGAATACCTGGAGATCTGCCTAGGTGTGTAGCAGACAGGGCCCCCTTGCACCAGGATCTCTGCACAGGAAGGGTGGAGTGGGTCAGGCTGTTAATCAAGGTGAGTGGGTGCTCCAAAGGTCTGGACATCTGCCTGGGCATGGAGTGGAGATGACCCTGCTGCACCATGATCTCTGTCCATGAAAGATGAGTGATTCAGGCTGCTGGTTCAGGCAAGTGAGTGCCCTGAATGCCTGGATTTCTGCCTGAGGGTGGAGCAGAGTGGACCCCACTTCACCTCGATCCCAGGGGAACAGGCAGGGGTACTAAGTGATGGCACATGTAGTTCAGTTTCAGATTGCCAAGCTGGCCATGGTTGCAAGTCTCATTGCCCAGGAGAAACTGCAGCGGTAGCAGCTCTCCTCCCACTCCAAGCTTGCAATAGGGAAGAGTATAATTCCAGTACCTACTTCTGAGGTGCTTTCCACCTCAGAAGTGGTGGAGGCTGTGGAGACTGCTATCCTGCTCCCGAGCAGGTGCTCTAGTGTCTGGCCCAAGAGTAAAATGCTTGTGTGGCCATGCAGCTGGGTTGCTTAGAATGGCTGATTTTGTATGCACCCAGATTAAAAATGGCATCCTGTGCTTGGTCCTATGTCTGGGAAAGTGTCTGCAGCTTCTTCTAGTGTTTTTCCCTCATAGTGTCTCCAGCCCTCTCCCCAGGTTAGCTTCAGGGCTTGGGAGAAAAAAAAAGTTCTCCCTCAGCCTGAGTTGCTCTGATCTCCAGTGGAAAGGTAAGTCACTGAGGGAGGCTGTCTTTCTCCCTCATGTATTGGGGCTTCACTTACTTTCATCAGCCAAATGCCATCACAGTGACTGTTTGGCGGGATTCTCGTCTCTGGGATTTGGAGTATCCTGCATGATTCCAGTGGATTCCCATTTTCCTTCTTGAATTAAAGCTCACACCATTGATTTTTATTTACTGTTTTGTTATATCTAAATGACGGAGGCCTGCTAACAGGCGTTAATCTGCCACCTTAGGAAAAAAAGGCTATATTAACTCCCAGCTTAAACAATGGCACAAATGCTTTTCCTTGTACTTTTTGTACTTTTGTATGCTGCAGAAATGCTTTATCTTTCTATTTCACCTCATAAAATATTAAAAGGAAGTATACTTGCTAGTTGAAATTTAGTATAATTAATAATTCTTAGATTATGCAAAGGACTTTCTTATCTTAAGTGAAATATCTTTGTGGTTGTTCATGCTGTTTTTGTCTGTTGTGTTATTTTAATGGTGAGTAGCAATGGAGAATAAAGAGACCACTTGCAAGATTTGGTGCTACTACCTTAATTCATGCTAAGATGTCTACAGTTTTACTTGTTATTGCTTTTGCATCATCAGTTCAAATGCCAACAAAACCAAATAAAATACTAAATGAGAAAAGGCTTACTTTGTCTTGGTATTATGAAAATAGTTTTGACCTTATGAACACACTGAAAATGGTCTTAGGTACCCTCAGTGGTTTGTATATTACACTCCGAGAACTGTTGTTCTGCACTTAGGGTGACTATATGTAATTTATAATCTAGTTTTGAGAGAGAGAGAAATGGGATTCTACTAATAATTATCTCAGAATAACTAACAGATGTAAACTGGGACTGTCCTGGGCAAACTGGGACGTGTAGTCACCCTATGATTACCTTATTTCTAGGGGACTTCAAGTCAGCTTCTGTATTTGGTCTTCATGTCACGTGATCTTTTTGAAATGATACTATCAGTCATGATGGAAGGAAGGGAAGGGAAGAACAGGGACACTGAGACTTTTGTGGTGGCTTTCATATTTGAGCATTAAAACTCCTAAAATATAGGTGTTAAACTATATGTCCAATTGTTCTTCAACTTAGATGTGTTGAAAATTTCAGCAATATGGTTGGTTCTTTAGGTGATTTGAGAGTTAGAATATTGTTTGGTCATCAGGAGACATCTTTTATGCTAATGAGTATTCACAAAGAAGAAATTCACCTGTTTCTGTATTTCGTGAATCATGTAATTTTATTTGGATTGGTTCAAAGAAGATCCAAGAATCACAAAACTGTAACTGCCACAATGTATCAAAGGATTTTTGATGGTGAATAAGAAATAATACACTTATGAATGTGGATATTGTTATGCCATGTTAGTGTATTACAACATTCTTAAAATTATGTTTGTGGAATTGAATTCTTGCTATGTTAAAATTTATTGTTAAATTTACTATTTCTAATGAGAACAAAGGTACAATACACCAGAATCTCTGGGACACAGCTAAGGCAGTGTTAAGAGGGAAATTCATAGCACTAAATGCCCACTTCAAAAGTTAGAGAGATCTCAAATTAAGAATGTAACATCACAATTGAAAGAATCAGAGAAGCAAGAACAAATCAGCCCCAAAGCTAGCAGAAGACCAAAATTAGAGTGGAACTGAAGGAAATCAAGGCACAAAAAACCATTCAAAAGATTAATGAATCCAGGAGTTGGTTTTTGAAAAAATTAATAAGATAGATAGACTGCTGTCTAGACTAATAAAGAGAGAAGATCCAAATAAACACAATTAGAAATGAAGGGGTGTTACCACTGACCTCACAGAAATGAAAATAACCATCAGAAACTATTGTGAAAAACACCTCTATGCACACAAACTAGAAAGCCTAGAAGAGATGAATAAATTCCTGAACACATACATCCTCCCAAGACTTAACCAGGAAGAAATTGATTCCCTGAATAGTTCCTTATTGGAACTCCAAAATTGAATCAGTAATAAATAGCCTACCAACCAAAAAAAGCCCAGGATGTGATGGATAAACAGCTGAGTTCTACCTGATGTGCAAAAAGAACTGCCACTATTCGTACTGAAACTATTCCAAAGAATTGAGGAAGGACTCCTCCCCAGCCAATTCTGTGAGGCCAGCATCATCCTGATACCAAAGCCTGGGAGAGACACAACAGAAAAGAAACCTTCAGGCCAATATTCCTGATGAACATTGCTGCAAAAATCCTTAACAAAATACTTGATACTTGTAAACCAAATTTAGCAGCATATCAAAAAGCGAATCCACCATGATCAAGTAGGCTTTATCCCTGGAATGCAAAGTTGGTTCAACACACTGAAATCAATAAATGTGATTCATTACATAAACAAAACTAAAGACAGAAACCAAGTGCTTATCTCAATAGATGCAGAAAAAGCTTTAGATAAAATTCAACAGCCTTTCATGTTAAACATTCAAGAAATTAGGTATTGAAGAACATACCTCAAAATAATACAAGCCATCTATGACAAACCTACAGCCAACATTATACTGAAGGGGGAAAAGCTGAATGCATTCCCCTTGAAGACAGCACAAGACAAGTATGCCCTCTCTCACCACTCCTATTCAACATAGTATTGGAAGTCCTAGCTAGAGCCGTCAGGCAAGACAATGAAATAAAGGACATCCAAATAGGAAGAGAGGAAGTCAAACTGTCCCTATTTGCAGATGACATGACTCTATATGTAGAAAACTCTATAGTCTTGGCCAAAAGCTCCTTCAGGTAATAAACAACTTAAGCAAAGTTTTAGGATACAAAAATCAATGTGCAAAAGTCACTAGCATTCCTATATATCAACAATAGCCGAGCTGAGAGGCAAACCAGGAGGGCAATTCCATTGCCACAAAAAGAATAAAACACCTAGCAATACAGCTAACCAGGGAGGTGAAAGATCTTTACAATAAGAATTACAAAACACTGCTCAAAGAAATCAGAGAAGACACAAACAAATGGGAAAACATCCCATGCTCATGGATAGGAAGAATCAATATTATTAAAATGGCCATACTACCTAAAACAATGTACAGATTCAATGCTATTCCTATCAAATTCCAGTGAAATTCTTCACGGAACTGGAAAACACTATTTTAAAATTCATATGGAACTAACAAAGAGCGTGAATAGCCAAGGCAATCCTAAACAAAAAGGAAAAGCTGGAGGCATCACATTACCTGACTTAAAACTGTACTACAGGGCCATGGTAACCAAAACAGCATGGTACAGGCACAAAAACAGATCCATAGACCAATGGAACAGAATAGAGAGCCAGGAAGTAAGGCTGCGCATCTATAGCCATCTGACCTTTGACAAAGTCAACAAAAGTAAGCAATGGGGAAAGGACTCTCAATTCAATAAATGGTGCTGGGATAACTGGCTAGCCATATGCAGAAGACTGAAGCTGGACCCCTTTCTTATACCACATACAAAAATCAACTCAAGATGGATTAAAGACTTAAATGTAAAACCCCAAACTGTAAAAACCTTAGAAAACAACCTAGGCAATACCATCTTGGACGTAGGAACAGGCAAAGATTTCATGACAAAGACACCAAAAGCAATCATAAGAAAAGCAAAAATTTACAAGTGAGATCTAATTAAACTTAAGAGTTTCTGCACAGTGAAACAAACTATCAACAGAGGAAGCAGCCTACAGAATGGGAGAAAATATTTGCAAACTATGCATCTGATAAAAGTCTAATATCCAGCATGTATAAGGAACTTAAATTTACAAGAGAAAAACAAACAGTCCCATTAAAAAGTGGGTAAAGGACATGAACAGATACTTTTCAAAAGAAGACATGCATGCAGCCAACAAGCATATGGAAAAAAGCTCAATATTACTGATCATTAGAGAAATGCAAATCAAAAACACAAGGAGATACCATCTCACACCAGTCTGAATGGCTATTGTTAAAAAGTAAAAAACTAATAGATACTGGTGAGGTTGCAGAGAAAAGGAAATACTTATATACTGTTGGTGGGAGTGTAAATTAGTTCAGCCATTGTGGAAAACAGTATGGCAATTCCTCAAAGAGCTAAAAGCAGAACTGCTATTTGACCCAGCAATCCCATTACTGGGTATATACTCAGAGGAATATAAAGCATTCTACCATAAAGACGCATGCGAATGTTCATTGCAGCATTTTTTCACAATAGCAAAGACAGGGAATAACCTAAATGCTCATCAGTGACAGATTGGATAAAGGGAATGTGGTACATATATACCATGGATACTATGCAGCCATAAAAAAGAATGAGATCATGTCTTTTGTGGGAACACGGATGAAGCTGGAGGCTATTATCTTCAACAAACTAATGCAGGAAAGACAACGAAATACTGCATGTTCTCACTTACAAGTGGGAGCTAGATGATGATAACTCATGAACACAAGGAAACAATAGACACTGGGTCTACTTGAGGGTGGAGGGTGGGCGGGGGCAGAGGAGCAGAAAAGATAACTACTGGGTACTGGGCTTAATTCCTGGGTAATGAAATAATCTGTACAACAAACCCCTGTGACATGAATTTACCTGTGGAACAAACCTTCACATGTACCCGTGAACTTAAAAGTTAAAAAAATGTAGTATTTCTAGAACATGTACGTGAAGATCAAAGTTATGACACTTTTAGTTTGAGTAAAAATACATACTCATTTAAAACTTAGTTATTAAAACCATCTTGAATATTAAAATTTGTTTCACATTTAAAGGTATAACGTGAACATGTAAAAATAACTTGTTATTTTTATATGATTTATATGAGAGATTCAGTGCTACCTTGACTTACTAAGGACAATCTAGGTGTTTTGTTATGGATTTCCAAAGTACAGTGTAGTTGATCACAAGTTATTTTTATATGTTCAATTATATAACTTGTTAGTTTAGTTTCAAAATTAAGTAGGAGCTGCATGAAACTTCATTATAAAACTGTTCAATGCTTTTATTCCAATGTCTATAAAGAAACTTTAAAAACTCTCTTATAGTCCTGTTTGATTTATTTAAATATAGAGAATTATCTTACAGGATTTATTGCAAGTATTTAAAAGAGGATGATTGTTGCTGTTTTTTCTCAAGGAATTCGTTTATTTGCTTTAGACAATGTGTTAACAGATTTTTGTTTCCTCTCAGGCTATTACTTAAGCTGTAGCAGCTTAAGCTTTGCTCACTTCGGCTAATGAAGACTAATACCATTGTGTTCCTGCCAGTTCAATTCTTTCTAATTTAGCTTTTCTAAGATAATGCCTGTTAATAAGCAAAGTCATAGATGAACAGAGGATAAAAACAATTCTGTGCTTCATTAACCATCAATCTGTAGCCTTTCTTCTGTTGTCTTAACGTGGAAGGAATGGTTAGTTTAAAAAAATGTTAGCTTTTATGAGTTGTTTGTTTATGAGTTGTTTTATGTGATGGAGCGATTCTAATGTCAGGAACAGATCTTTGGGGCAATTTTCCTTAATGCAATATGTGAAAAACAAGCCATAATAAATATTATATTAACACATAAACATGCTAAAGTTTGTGTTTTTATTAAAGATGAGGGAAAATGACATTCTAACAGCCATATTTAGTCATGTTTAGGTAAAATGAACCTTGAGTATCTAAGGTATATGATTACATTGATCAACTAAAATCCCTCTACTGTAGTTACTATTTTTTTTACACTTATTTTTAAATGATAGATTACATTTACAACTAGCTGGTCAGTCTTTGAGATGTATTATAAATGAAAGGCTGGTTAGCACAGAAAACTGGTAGATAATAAAGGAAAGATATATGGGATTGTAGCTCTAATGTAGGTCGAGTTGTCAATCTGGGGATTTGTTTTTAGCAGTTGTACCTGTTTTACTGCAGAGACTTGAGGAGACATGTTCTTATTCTTTTGTTCCTAAAACTATTCAGGTGTGCTTGCTTACTTGCCCAAAGTACTATAAATAACTTTTCATAAAATAATGAATTGGAATTTATTTTGAACCTATACAATTTAGAATGGGTTTATGTTGTGTTACAAATTTATGCTCAATATTATAAACTCTTGGAAATGTGCCTCTTTAATAAATATTACTTTTTCTCTCCAGTGAAGGGTTGTAAAAGAGATTTAGTGCTGCCTTGACTTACTAAGGACAATCTAGGTGTTTTGTTATGGATTTCCAAAGTACAATATGGTTGATTACAATGAGATATTTTCTTTCGGCACTTAAAGGAGTTTATTTGTAAAGTCTTTATCTGAAGTTGTTGCAAAAAATATGATTACTTTTTACTTCACTTGGAATCAGGAAGTTTAGAATTCACCATGGTTTAACCTGTTAGTGATAGAAAATATTTTTAAAAAATAAGCTATATTTAGTGATTTTATTAAACTGGTAAATTCTAATGAATGCATATTTATTTTGTTTTCTATGCAGCATCATTAGTTATTCCTGCTGGTAGAACTCTTCCAAGTTTTACCACAGCAGAACTGGTATGTAGCTTACTTAAAATATATTTTAAAAGATATGCCCCACTGTTAGTGAGTGGTGGCAAAATGCTGAACGTAGATGTAATTTCTTACCCTCCAGCTGAAAGTGAAAAAATGTGGCTGGGCGCGGTGGCTCACGCTTGTAATCCCAACACGTTGGGAGGCTGAGGCAGGTGGATCACCTGAGATCAGGAGTTTGAGACCAGCCTGGCCAACCTGGCGAAACCCTGTCTCTACTAAAAGTACAAAATTAGCCGGGCCTAGTGGCGGGCACCTATAATCCCAGCTACTCAGGAGGCTGAGGCATGAGAATTGCTTGAACCTGGGAGGCGGAGGTTGCAGTGAGCCGAGATCATGCCATTGCACTCCAGCCTGGGTGACAAGAGCGAAATTCTGTCTCAAAGAAACAAAAACAAAAACAAAAAAAAGAAACAAAAGGTGTGGTAAAGAGTGGGGCGACAGAATAACATCTATACCATAGATGTAATAAAACTCAGAAGTTTCAGAATTGACATTTTCTTGCCAACTTTTCCTGTCTTTCAGAGAGGTTGTTAACATCTTCCAAAACTATACCTACAAGGTTAGGAAATGTCTGAAGTTATGTTGTATGAGGTTTTAATACACTGTATAATGTTATATGCTTGTTACATCCTAAATAGATAATTTTGAGTTTTTTTTTTTTTCTGATTTTTTTCCCCTCCAGAATGGAGCAACATCATAGTTTTACTTTAATTAAACTGGAATATTTTTGTCATTTTGTATGCTTGTGAAGTATAGCTTGTTTATATTTTTCCCCTTAGTACTTGGAGGCAGAAGATAAATGTACACATTAACATAGAAAACCAAGTAGTTTTTTGGGTAGAGAAGAATAGCAGCTTTTCACTTTTATCTTTCTTCCATAGTACTGAGAGTATATACTAACCGTTTTTAATTTTCTTTCTGCCCATAGGTTGCCTTTCTAGGGCAAATGCTTAGTAGGCTAGTTATTTCCATTTCTTCACTAAGAACAGCCAAACCACATACCTTAATAGGATTTTTGGAAAGAATGGTGCTGCTTTTGATAGGAGACCAATGAAGAAATACCTCTGCCTTTGGAATTCAAGGAAATATTTTTTTCCTGTTTAAATAAATAATAAGCTTATATTAATAAAAAGTAAAAATAGGCTGAGCACAGTGGCTCACACCTGTAATCTCAGTGTTTTGGGAGACTGAGGTACTGGGCACCATAACAAGACCATATCGCTGCATTTTTTTTTTTTTTTCTTTTGAGACAGAGTCTCACTCTGTCATCCAAGGCTGGAGTGTGGTGGCATGATCTTGGCTCACTGCAACCTCTGCCTCCCAGATGATTCTTCTGCTTCAGCCTCCTGAGTAGCTGAGATTACAGACGCCCACCACTATGCCCAACTAATTTTCTGTATTTTAGTTGAGACGGGGTTTCACCATGTTGGCCAGGGTGGTCTCAAACTCCTGACCTCAAGTGATCCATCCGCCTTGGCCTCCCAAAGTGCTGGGATTACAGGCGTGAGCCACCGTGCCCGGCCTGTACAAAATTTTTTTAAAAAAATTAGCCAAGCATGTTGGTGTGTGCCTGTAGTCCTGGCTACTTGAGAGGCTGAGGCAGGAGGATCACTTGAGCCTAGGAATTGGAGGTTACAGTGAGTTATGACTGCACCACTGCTCTTCAGCCTGGGCCACAGAATGAAACCCTGTCTCTTAAAAGTAAAAAAGCAAAACATTTATAAATAAAAGAAAGAGCTCTGTAGTCTTATACTCCAAGAATAAACATTTTAACTGTTTGATGTTTATCCATCCAGACTTCTTTCATGAAAGCTATATTAGTTTTCAGGGTAAAAAGTATGAAGACTCTTTTGACTTACTGTAATTTCTGTTTCCTAATTTAGTAATATAGACGTACTGCTTTCAATTTCAGTTAGTACACATTGGCCTTAGTGGATGTAACACAGTTTAATTAACAAACTTTTGTTGGTGAACATTTAAATTATTTCCAACATTTTTCTAATATAGTATTCCATTGGTTATGCTTGTATATATTTCTGTGTGTTTGTGTGATAATCAAGATAAATTTCTAAAAGTAGAATTCCTGGGTCAAAGATCATATGTATTTTCAATTTTGGTATATATATTGCAAAAATTACCCTCCAAAAGGATTGTACCAATATACATTCATACAAACAGTGGTTTGAGAAAACCAATTTTTATCACATTCTCAACAACACTGTATGTTATCAATCTTTCAAATGTTTGCAGATCTGAGAATCAATGGCCCTGCAAAGCTATGTCTTGGGCAAGTTTTTTGAGTCAATGTTTATACTGTTCATTAGGACTTACTGACTTCATTGCTAATAACTGTAGAATAGGATTCCTCTTGATCCTTAATGGGATGATCAATATCGAAAAACTATTTTATTCAAAGAACTCAGCCCTAATGTTAAATGTTAAGTATTGTCAAACTATTGTCCAGAATCAGATTTTTTGACTCCCTATGAGATCAGGGAAAAAAAGATACAAGTAAAGTCCTTTTCTAACTTTCTAATATAAATTTCTTATATCTAGGGTACTTCAAACTCCAGTGCAAACTTTACTTTTCCTGGTTATCCCATTCATGTACCAGCAGGTGTGACACTACAGACTGTATCTGGTGAGAGTATATTCTAAGAATATTTTTGTTTTTAGCAGGTACTATTTTTTGGACATTAAGCTTCATGATTTTTTAATAGACTATATACCAGAAGTTATAAGAACTTTTAATAAAATAGATTTTAGAAGTAATGATAAATGGTGGTTTTTATTGTTACGGAGACAGTCTACCACAAAAGACGCTGTACTAGGCCTATCCTGTATTTCATTCCCAGTTCTCTTTCCCAACATTGTATAGGGGTTCTTTGTATGTATTTTTTCTAATTCAAGTCAGTTATCTAAATTTTAACAAATACAAAATAAAATAACTTACCTGCATTCCTGCTAGCTCTAATTACGGATTAAAGATTAGGTTGATCAACCTTTGCCCCCTTTCTTATTAGAGATTGCGTGGTCTGATAGAACAAACAACAGTTTTGAGGTTAACCAGTCTCTGCTTTTCAGAGCACCATCTCTTGATTTTGAAGAGGATCATACCTCTTTTTTGGGTTGTTGTAAAGTTTAAGTAAAGCACCTAACTCAGTGCTCAAAAATAAGTCCTTTTTTTTTCTTTTTTTTTGAGACGGAGTCTCGCTCTGTCGCCCAGGCTAGAGTGCAATGACTTGATCTCGGCTCACTGCAAGCTCTGCCTCCCGGGTTCACACCATTCTCCTGCCTCAGCCTCCTGAGTAGTTGGAACTACAGGTGCCCGCCACCATGCCCGTCTAATTTTTTGTATTTTTAGTACAGACGGGGTTTCACCATGTTAGCCAGAAGGTTCTCCATCTCCAGACCTTGTGATCCGGCCGCCTAGGCCTCCCAAAGTGCTGTGATTACAGGCATGAGCCACCGCGCCCAGCCTTTTTTTTTCTTTTATAGTGTTATTTTAAAGGAAGAAAGGAGAAGAAATTTGATTACTTTTGAAATCATTAAACTCTCTTTTGGATAGCATTTTCTTGTTATATGGCATTTTAAATATATGAGGTTATATTTTACATGATTATGTTTGTTAAAATCCAGTTTTTAGTTGATAACATTAATTTATCAAACAGTGGAAGAGGTTCATGGATTAAATATTGGTGGCCTTTTTATATCTCAGAGTGTGACATATAAACAATTGTGGGAGAAGTCTGGAATTAAAGCAAAACATACATAATTAAAAAATAAGAATTTGTATATTGATTGTAGAAAATCCAAAAATGTCTGAAGAATAAAAGAAAAACCCCTAGAGATAACCGCCATTAACATACCAGTATATTTTTTTCCAGCCTGTTGTGGATGAGATTTTTTTTGTGATTGTTGTCAAAGGAAATTTTAATTCTATTATACTTACAAGTTTGTTTCCTCCTTTTTAAGGTCACCTTTATAAAGTCAATGTACCAATTATGGTGACACAGACTTCTGGAAGAGCAGGTATTCTTCAGCATCCAATTCAGCAAGTATTTCAACAGCTTGGCCAGCCTTCAGTAATACAAACTAGTGTTCCACAATTAAATCCATGCTGTCTTCAAGCAACTACTGAAAAATCACAGAGAATTGAAACTGTGCTACAGCAACCCACAGTTCTACCTTCTGGGCCAGTAGATAGGAAACACTTAGAAAACGCCACCAGTGATATACTTGTATCTCCTGGAAATGAGCATAAAATTGTGCCTGAAGCTTTGTTATGTCATCAGGAAAGTTCTCAGTATGTCAGTCTTCCAGGTGTTGTATTTTCTCCACAGGTCTCTCAAACAAATTCTAATGTGGAGTCAGTGCTCAGTGGTTCAGCTAGCATGACTCAAAATCTGCATGATGAGTCCCTCTCCACGAGCCCTCACGGGGCTCTCCACCAGCATGTGACTGATACTCAGCTTCATATTCTTAAAAATGGGATGTATGGATGTGAATCTGTAAAGCAACCAAGAAATATAGAGGAACCCAGCAACATACCTGTATCAGAGAAGGTATAGTTCTGTGTCCAACTTCTTGGTATCAGGGGACAGACAGTGGCCAGTGATTGGATATCCTGAGTATTTTCAAGCTATAATGTTAATCAGAATTATATATATATTTTTTTGTTTTTTCCTTTAGAAGATTATTTCTTTTTTCTATTGATTAAAAAAATTTTAATTGTGATAAAATACACGTAACTTAAAATTTACCAACTTAACCATTTTTAAATGTACAGATCAGTAGTGTTACATACATACACATGTGGTACAAGCAAGAAGATTGTTTCTTTATTGTTGTTTTAATATAACCATCAGTTCTTAAAATATTCATGCTTAGCATTTCTAAATTTTCATTTCAATAGATGAATTAGAATACTTCTTTAGAGAAAATGCATTTGTTTTAAAAGGTAATCTATTTACCAGTTTCTTACATTGGGAAACTTGTTTTTTGTCTGCAGATAAAAATTAAAAGACCCAGAAATCCATACCAGTAGTTTATGGAATGTTTTGAGATAATTAGTTATCAAATGTAATATACAAAAGAAGCCCACAAAGTATTTTTTTTCCTGCTCTACCTAATTTTTCTGAATTCTTACATGGAAACTTTTCCCTACATGAGGGATTATGTTGCTAGTAATTTTGTTTCTCCCTGCCTACTAAAGTACTAGTTTCACTTAATTTCTTTTGGTATTTAAACTATGAAAATTAGCTTCTAGTTAACTTTTGATACCAAAATAGGTCTGAATTATTAATTTTCAAGGAATTAATAGTAATGGCAGAAAGATTCTTGGAGAATTTTGGATTATAAAAATTAAAAAAATTACATTCTTTTTACAAATATGAAATACATCTTGTGGCTAATTCTATTTATACAATTTAGGACATGTGAAAAATACTTAAAGGTTTTTGCCCCAGCTAATGGTTTAGCCATCATCCAGAGCCACTGTACAAGTCTGTAGCAATGAATAGTTAAGCACCACCTTAATATTTTATCTTCAAGATATTTAAATTTTGCTACTTAGGAAAAGATACAGGGCATAGTGAAAGCCCATGAACAAAGAAAATGACGATCAGAAACTATTTGACCTGTTTTATAATGTTTCAGATATTTAATGAAACCTGTTCAAGATCTCTGAGCAAATCTGTTGTTAGTTTTGCTGTAAGTGTTCATATTAAAATGTTTTACTGAGTTTTTAAATTTTTTTAATATAATATATATAACATTTAGTAAATAAATGTAGGCTAAACTAATAATTATGAAATATTTGGTTTTGAGGTAAAACTAACTACAAATGTAAAATGTTTGTTTTCATCACTACTACTTTTGGAGGTACTTTTTGCCTGGATTCTGTGTGAACTTTGCAGATGTTTGGTGTGATGAGTCAAGGACTTATTCTACTGTTATGTATTGTATGTCATCATGTCCTTTTTCTGATATGGGGAAATAGATTAGTTAAGGGATATTAATCAAGGATTGATTGGGGTAGTGGTTGAGAACATAAGCTTTGAAACCACAGTAGGTTCAAATTCTAGGTTCACTACTTGCAAGCAAACTGTGTAACATTACTCACAGAAATTCAGTTTTAGTCTTTAAATTGGCCCTAATACCAACCTTGTAATTTTGAGAATTATCAGAGATAATATATATTGAGTATTTAAAGCTTCTGGCACCATAGTAAGCTTTAGATTAGCGCTATTATGCTCTATGAGCTTGTAATATATTGGGTAACTTTTCATGTAACTTGTTTGTTAGTTTTAAAAAAGGTCTATATCTAAAACACAAAAATCTAAACATATAAGAGTATATATAAAATGCTGATTTATTTATTGTAAGTTATCTTTGAGATAGTAAGCAGTTTGGTAAGTTTATGCTGAACTAATTTTCAAAGACTTTACAAGCAGTTTTTCTTTTTATAAGTAGCTTAAAGCAAGTTATAATGAACTCTACTCATTTACTTTTCCTATGTTGTAAACTACTGGAGAGTTTATGGATCTATAGGTTTAAGAAGTAAGGATCTATGTGGGTTTAACATTCTGTTTCACAAAATATATTCTTGATAACTTTTGATTCTGCCCCTTGTAACTTCTGTTCTATTTTCTTTGTCTGAATTTGACTCTTCTGGGTACTTTAAAGATGGAATCATACAATGTTTGCCCTTTTGTGACTGTCTTATTTCACTTAGCATAATGTTTTCAAGGTTCATATTGTAGCATGCGTCAGTTTCATTCCTTTTTAAGGCTGAATTATGTGAGTTTGATAATTTTTAAATTTTGTAAATATTCCTGGAATCTGTTTCTTTTTCTCCACTGCTAGTGCCATTGCCCTAATTATTTCTCATGTGGGATAATTTTATCTAGCTAATTTATCAGTGTGTAGTCTCTTCTACCTCTTACTCTACTCCTGCCAACCCATCCATCCTAGAGGTCAAAGGCCTAGGCTTCAGGGATCAGAATTGTTTTGAATCCCTTCTCTATTCCTTAATACTTATATGACTTAGATAAGTTACTCATTTGTAAAATAAAGATAATAGTATCTACCATATAATTGTGGTACGATTAGTTAAGACAATCAATGTAAAGTGCTCAGCAGCACACTGGCACCGTGGTAAATGCTCAGTGCATGTTAGCACTCTCTTCCTGGTGGCTTCCAGAGATCTGTCCCAAATGCAGCCTGATTGTGTCTTTCTCCGCTTAACACATCACTGACTGCCCTTCACCTATAATAAATAAACTTCAGGCACCTTAATATACATACACAAAGCATATTACACGTTCTTTCTCTGCCAAAGTTTCCTATTTACTCTTCCTTCCTCACATGAATATTCTTTATTGGGAACTGGTAACTGTGAGTGATTCTTGGTTTTTAACCTTGTTGTTTCCTACTTTTCTTTTTGCTTTTGCCATCCCCTCTATTTGATGCCTGGAGTTTCTTCCCACCATCCTTTCCTCTGGTTAATTCCTGCTTATTCATTACTTCCTTCAGAAATCTTCAGTACTTCTCCACCTAATTTTTCCTTCATTATTAAATTGGATGTGGCTCTTCTGTTTTGTCGCCTGAAGCATGTCTATCATAATATAGTTCAAAGATATATTGATATGTTTTCTTTGCATTGACAGGTACATTTATCTTTGTATGTGCAGTAATCTAAGAATATATACACACTTGTGTGTACTAGAGTATAAGCTTTTAAGGATGGGATCTAGAATTAGTTTATTTGGCTCAGTGGTTCTCAATCCTGGCTGAATGATAAAATCACTGGGCCATTAAAAGAAAGTGCAGGTCTACCCCAAGAGATTTAAATCTAATTGATCTGGAATGGGGTTCAGTCATCAATATTTAAGAGCTTCTGAAGTGATTGTAATATATAGTCAAGGCTAAGAACCACTGATGTAGCTCAAAATCAATGTATGAGTGAAAAATGGAGTGAGAGGATAAGAGAATATATAACTCCTAAGTGAGAGTTTTCATTTTTCTTCTAAGTCCGCACATATTCCTCTAAAAGATAAAATGTCCTATCAATAATTATTTGACTTTATAATTCATTTAAATTGAGTAAATACTTTTTGAGTCTCTGTATGCCATTATGAAATTAATATATCAAAGTCAGAGATATTTAAACCAGATATGTGACTTTTTCTTCATTATAAGAAGAAAGCCAATTTAACAAAATAATTTTTATATCTGTCAAAATATATTAAGATATATTTCATTCCAAATAAGAGTGAAGTAGCATGGGATGCTACTGTACATGGTCAGGTAATATATAATTATCATTGTTACTATATTGTAATAGATTAAATTCCTGTTAAGAATAAAAGAAAATATGCCCTGCCATTACAATTATAGGCCACTGAATTTGACATAATTCAGGCTGAAAATGTGAAAAGAATGTGTATTGTAGTTTAGGCTTATCTTGTTTTATATTTATCCCCACATATGGGTATAAAGTTCTGCAAATTTTTACTAGCCATTGGAAAAATATGGTTCTTTCATTGGAGGGAAGCTTAAATGGCAAAGACTGGAAGCTGGATTTGGCAAACAAAGCTTTATCATGAAGCATCCTATTTACTCGCTTATTATACTACCCAGTCATGAAAGCCACATACAATCAAAGACACCATGGTTAAGCTGAGAATATTGGACATTATTGAGCTGGTTTGTTTTAGAGCAGAGAAAAAAAAAAACGGAAGCATTTCCTCTGTCAGATGACATCATCTACATTAGAATTGTTGACATTTCTTTCAGGTTTGGCTGGAATTCATAGAAGTATCAGCAGCAACTTTCCTTTAACATTCAACAGGCTAAAAATACCAGTGTTTCTTAGGGCTGCCAACATCTGATTTTCATCATTATTTGTACGTTGATACCATCAAAGAATTTTTATGTTGTGAGTTCTTTTTTTTTTTAAATAGGAAACTGACATCTTTCTAATAATGAAAAGCCTGGCTAGTAAAATTTGGTACTCTACACCATTGGAGCTCCCAAGATGCTTGGCAAACATAGTTTTGCTGCTTTAGTAAAGAAAGTGTCGCTGTCTGTTTCAGCACATGGCATGCATTAGTGCTAAGACACGCCAATAATTCTAAAAGAAGTCTCATCGGCTGACATAAAACTCAAATATATTAGAGCAACAGTTTGGAATTATTGTATTTCCCAAGACATTTATCAAACAATGTAGGCAGAATATTAAATTCTTCATGCAGAATTTTTCTGGCTTTTGAAAGTACAATGCTTGAAAGGACCCTTGCTTGATCCTTGGGGAGACATTTACTATTTCTGAGAGGGAGCAAAAGCCCCCTCATAACAATTTGACCTAGAGGAGTTCATTGATGATCTATGTGGTGGATGTTTGGCTATATGAAGCACTTAAATCTTTTCATGGTCCTGCGGTATCAATTATGGATGTTGCTGCACAACTCCTGGCTATTTTGGTCAAATTACCACTTCAGAAGAGACTGGAGTCAGATAATTGTGAATTTTTCAATACCTGGTGGAAGTGCTTCTGAAGAAAAAAGTTGAGAATGATAACTCTTTTGCTGTTATTGAAATTAAATTTAGATTTGTAATTTTAATCCTCTCCCAGAGTAAAGAGGGCCTCACTGATTGAAGGAAAATGGTATGAGGCTACATAAATTCAACTAGAAGAGTCCTGAAATCTTCAGTATTCCTTTATAAGCTTATGCTCATCTGGCAAAGTAACACACAAGCTCTGATTCATTTTTCAACAAAAGATCTTATGGTTTAAGGTTTTCAGTACTTGTTGCTATTAAAATGAAAAGCCAGGCTGGGCATGGTGGCTCCTGCCTATAATCCCAGCACTTTGGGAGGCCAAGGTGGGCAGATCACTTGAGGTTAGGAGTTTGAGACCAGCCTGGTCAATGTGGTGAAACCTCATTTCTACTAAAAATACAAAAATTAGCAGAGTGTGGTGGCAGGCACCTGTAATCCCAGCTGCTCGGGAGCTAGGGCAAGAGAATCGCTTGAACCTGGGAGGCAGAGGTTGTGGTGAGCTAAGATTGTGCCACTGCACTCCAGCCTGGGCAACAGAGCGAGACTCCATCTCAAACAAACAAACAAACAAACAAACAAAAAAACCAATTTCAATGTGTGGCTTAGGCCTAGGACAAATCTTATACTAATTGACTTTATTATTATTTTTTACATATTTTTGAGATAGAGTCTCACTTTGTCACCCAGGCTGGAGTGCAGTAGCGCGATCTTGGCTCACTGCAACCCTCACCTCCCAGGTTCAAGAGATTCTCCTGCCTCAACTTCTCAAGTAGCTGGGAGTAGAGGCCCACACCACCATGTCCAGCTAATTTTGTATTTTGGTAGACACGGGGTTTCAGCATGTTGGCCAGGCTGGTCTCAAACTAACTGGCTTTAAAATAACTCAAATTTAAAGAGACATGATATATATACAATAAAATTCATCTTTTAAAAGGTAGTTTTTAGATGTACCATATGAATTTTGACAAACTGAAATTATACAACCCTACCTGAGATAGAGAACGTTTTCATTACCTCAGAGTTTCCTCACATGCCTTTGTAGTCAATACCTTCCTTCAGCCTCCAGTTCCTGGCGGTCACTCACTGATCTGTTTTCTTTTGGGATAGGTTTACGGTTTCTAGAATGTTAGACACAATCATGCAGCATGTATTTTTAGCACAATACATTTGAGATTCATCCATGTTGTTGCGTATATGAGTACATTCCATTGTATGGTTATACCACATTTACTTACCAGTTTGACATTTGGGTTGTTTCCAGTTTTTGGTGTTTGTGAATAAAGCACCTGAAAGGGCCAGGCGCTGGGTAATCCCAGCACTTTAGGCGACTGAGACGGTTGAATTATTTGATGTCAGGAATTCAAGACCAGCCTGGCCAACATGGCGAAACCCCATCTCTACTAAAAATATGAAAATTAGCTGGGCATGGTGGTACACGCCTGTAATCCCAGCTACTTGGGAGGCTGAGGCAGGAGAGATAATCGCTCGAACCCAGTGAGTTGATACCATGTCACTGCACTCTAGCCTGGGAGACAGAGTGAGACTCTGTCTCAAAAAAAAAAAAAAAAAAAGAGGCCTTGAAAACATTTATGTGTAGGTTTTGTATGTGTAAATACCTAGGAGTGGGGTTGTTAGATAAGATGATAAATGTATGCTTATGAGAAACAGTCAAACTCATTTCCAAGGTGGCTGTATTTCCACCAGCAATGTATGGTGGAATTTTGCATCTCTACCAGCAATGTGTAAGATTTGTTGTTGGTACACCACATCCTTGGTAGTTAACGCTATCTTTTGGTGAGGAGAAGTTTTAATTTTGATGAAGTCCAGTTTATTATTTTTATCTTTTGATTTCTTTTTCATGTGTCTTATCAAAGGCTGCAGAGATTTTCTTACACTTCTAAATATTGTATAGTTACAGGTTTTACATTTAGGCCTGTTGCCCAGGCTGGAGTGCAGTGGCATGATCTCAGCTCATTGGGTTCAAGCGATTCTCCTGTCTCAGTCTCCCGAGAAGCTGGGATTACAGATGCCCACCACCATGCCTGGCTAATTTTTTGAATTTTTAGTAGAGGCAGGGTTTCACCATATTGGTCAGGCTGGCCTTGAACTCCTGACCTCAGGTGATTCACCTGCCTCAGCCTCCCAAAGTGCTGGGGAAACAGGCATGAGCCACCGTGCCTGGCCGGCTCACTTTTTTTTTACATATGGATATTCAATTGTTTCACCATCGTTTGTTAAAAAGACTGCCCTGTCTCACTGAGTTAGCTGTCTGTGCACATTAAGTATCTAAAGCACTTCACCTTTAGTGAAAATTATTACATCTGTGTTGGTTTATTACTGAAGGTTCATTCTGTTTCATTAATTCACGTGACTATCTTTTTGCTAGTACTACACTGTCTTGATTATGGTAACTTTATAGTAAATCAGAGAGTGTGAATTTCTCAAATTTGTTCTTTTTTCCAAATTGTTTGGGCTATTCTAATTCCTTTGTATTTCCATATAAATGTTAGGATGTGCTTGTCAGTTTCTAAAAAGAAAAGTTGCTAAGACTGATTTGGGTTGTGTTGAATCGGTAGATCAGTAAGGGGAATTGACGTCTTCACAATATTGAGTCTTCCAATTCAGGGGCATAAGTTTTTTTTTTTTTTTTAATTTAGGTTTTGACTTCTCTTACTAATGTTTTCTAGTTTTAGCATATACATATTTTATATATTCTGTTATATTTTATCTAAATATTTCATAGTTTTGGTGCTATTATAAATGGTACCTAAAATGCCATCAAGAACATTTTTTTTTCCTTCATTTTGTTTTTATTATAGCATGTTTGCTTAATTTACAGCAAGCAGAAAACAAGCTGGGTCTTGTTTTGATCCAAATATTGATGTTTTAAAGGTTGTACACAATATTTGTTAAAAAGAACATAAAAATACCTTTTTAAAAGCCTCTGTAAGAAAGAAAATATAAAGTTTAACCCCACAACTTTCCTCTTTGCTAGAACTGCAAACTACTGCTACAGTTTTAAATAGACTTTTTGTTGTTTAAACTATACATCCAGGAAAATCTAAAAAAAATGCATATAAATAATTGCGATCGAATTCGCAACTACGGCAGAACATGACACCAGTTAACTGCAGAAACAGTAAAGAAAATGAAAGGGTTGGGAAATACTATCAATAGTACAAGTTTTCTAGAATGCCAAGATCCTCTTCAGACATTCCTTACCTATTCATACTATTGTGATTATTATATATTCCATTCTTCGTTTTGGTGGCAAAGCCTAGATTACTAAAACCAAAATTGAAAAAAAAATCCTCTAAAAGGAATTGTTTCTCCATAATTCTTACTTATATCTGTAAGCATGCAATCTAAGATTTTTAAAGATGCTAGCTTTTTATTATGAAATGAAATTGGACATGCCAAGTCACTTTTGTCTCCAAAACGATCTTTCAGAGAAATACTAGAAATTATAAATGGTTAAGGGTATTACTTCATTTTTAGTCAGGTACTACACTGATAATCGAAAGCTCAGAAGACGTGACTCTTGCTTACAACTGAGTAATCCTTTTTCCCAAATTATTTAAAATTTTATGGCACCACAGAATCACCTAGAATGAGTGTTGTCTTTCAACTTGCCTCATATTAAATAAACTGAGGTGTGAAAAGCAGGCCTCCCTCATAAAGAGGCAGACAAATTTTGATACAAATGCATGAGCCAAGTGCTGTAAGCATCAAACTTTCAGTTTTACACTATGTGCACACACACACGAAACCTACTTGGAAACAATTGCTTCTAACAGCAGTAAGAAAAGTAAGCAATATTATGGTCAACAGCATTCCTTAAACTTTAGAATAACTACATAAGAATATTCCTTTCTCCTTAAAATTATTTTTGCCATCATCGACCTGCTCAAATTTTAAGGTGAGTTTTTGTGTTTTCTGTGTTCCAAATCTTCATAGGAATGAGAAAAAAAGCAGTCAAGCCTCCATGTTTCAGTCAAGAACTCAGTTACCCAGCTGGTATCATTCCCCAAGACAGTGGGGTTAACAAAAGAACTAATCCACGCTGCATCAAAATAATTATCATTGGCCTAGACATTTTTTTTTTTTTTTGAGATAGAGTCTCACGCTGTTGCCCAGGCTGGAGTGCAGTGGCATGATTTTGGCTCACTGCAACTTCCACCTCCTGGATTCAAGCGATTCTCTTGCCTCGGCCTCCTGAGTAGCTGAGATTACAGGTATGTGCCACCATGCCTGGCTAATTTTGTATTTTAGTAGAGACGGGGTTTCACCATGTTGGTTAGGCTGGTCTCGAACTCCTGACTTCGTGATCCACCCACCTTGGCTTCCCAAAGTGCTGGAATTACAGGTGTGAGCCACCGTGCCTGGCTGGGCCTAGACATCTTGACAAGACATAATGGTCCAGCCTGAACCTAAATGTGTCTGAGCAGTCAGTGTTGTATTGTGGCTACTACTTCACTTTTGTATCATTCTATCTTATTAGCAAGCTGCATTTCTAGGTTAACAGTTCTACCAAAGATGAATATGAAAGTTTATTTTTAATGAGACAATATTGCAAATTGTGGTCAACCAACATCTTTTCACCAAATACTTCAAGCATAAAAAATGAGAATCTTTACAAAAACGTATAGAGACACCACAAATTGGTAGCTGCCCATAACATTAGACAAACTGGACTCTTAAGAGTGGCTTCTCAACAGCATATCATTTAATAATAACTGTTGCCTGGTACAGGGAAAACTAACAAGTGTTTTTAAAGCATCATTGCAACATTATATTCCTGATAATTTAAGTAAACCGAACTATGAGTAAATGAATGATACATGCCTAAAAATGAGCATGGTCTATACTATCAGTGGCCACTGGACTTAGGACTAGTCCAAGACCTTGATCCAGATTTTGACCTAGACCTAGACTGTGATCTTGACTGAGATTTGGATCTAAGTGATTCTTTTTTCCTTGATTCCTTTTCATATCTTGAGCCAGACTTATAATGTGTTTTGGAATCTGTTTTTAGAGGTGCCTCTAGTTTTGGTGTGAGATGCAGACCTAGAACATGATTTAGCCTTCATTTCTTTCTTGGGCTGGGACTTGGACCGTGATCTTGAATTGGATTTTGATCTGGAAAAAGATCGATTTCGGTGTTTGAATCTGTCATTGTTGGAATGGCTTCTGCTACGCCGTGGTCTTCCAGTCCGTCTACTGTTTCTAGGACGACACGATCTTCTATAGTTGTAATCAAAAGACCAACTTCTTGATCTCCTCCTTTCATAACTTCGGCTTCTAGAATGCCTGTATCTGTCATAATCATCATAGCGTGAAGAACTGTACACATTCCTCTCTTCCTTGGCTTCCATCTGATTTGGTGTCTTTCGATCCCCCTGGGCAAACTGTATTTCAGTCTGCTGTCCACAAATCCACTTTCTGTCCAAATTATGTAAAGCGTCTTCAGCATCATGAACATCCTCAAATTGTACATAAGCAAATCCTCTTGGATGGCGAGTGGAGAAATCAAGTGGAGCATACACATCAACTATAGGACCATAATGACCAAATTCACGCCGCAAGTCTTCAGACCTGGTGTCCTCGGCCACGTTCCTGGAGAACAGAGACGTGTTGAGGGGACGCAGGCAGCGAGACATGGCGGCGGTGTGTCTCGGCCGGACACACTAACCGGCTCAGCAAACCGTGCGTGCCAAGACCATTTTTATTCTTCTTTTAAGCTTCATTTGCATTGCACTTTTAAAAATATATTTTTAATTAATTAATTTATTAGTTTGTGGAGACAGAGTCTCATTGTGTTATCCAGGTTGGTCTCGAATGTCTGGCCTGAAGGACTTGTCTCACTTTGGCTTCCCGAAGTGCTGGGATTACAGATATATGAGCCACTGTGCCCAGCCTAAAACACATTTTTTAAAAGGTAGAAAAAACTAAAAATTTCTAAGGCATTTGCAGTACATTGCCACAGTATTTTAAAAAGAGGTTGTGCCGATTTTTCCTGCCACCAGTACTTTGATCAGTTTTGCCACATAGTTGACACTATATCACATGGACTTTTACAAATTTGATTTTTCTTTCATGCTAAAATACACGTACAAGTAACCATTTCACTATTTTATTTTAAATTATTTTACAATTTTAACTGTATAGCTTAGTGACAGTAAGTATATTCACATTGTTGTGCAGCTATCACCACCACCTGTCTCTAGAAATTTTTCATCTTCTCAAACTCCATGCCCATTAAACATTAACTCCCCATTTCTCACTCTCCCAGTCCCTGACAAACAACCATTCTACTTTCTGTCTCTATAAATTTGACTACTTTAGTTACCTCATATAAGTGGAATCAGATAGTATTTGCCCTTCTTCATTTAGCATAATGTCTCAGGGTTCTTCCATGTTGTAGCATGTGTCAGAACTTACTTCCTTTTTAAGGCTGAATAATATCCCATTGTATGCATATATTGCATTTTGTTTATTCATTCAGGTGTCTGTGGATACTTGGGTTGCTTCCAGCTTTTGACTGTTGTGAATAATGCTGCTATAAACAGGATGTACAAATATCTCTTCAAATCCCTGGCTTTAATTTTTTTGGATATATATGGAGAAATGGAGCTGCAAAATCATATGACAGTTCTACTTTTAATCTTATTAGGAACTGCCGTACAGTTTCCATAGAGGCTGCACCATTTTACCTTCTCAACAGTAGTGTACAAGTGTCTGATTTCTCCACATCCCCACCAACACTTACTTTCTGTTTTTTTTTTTTTTTTTAAATAATTGCTACCCTAAGGGATTTGAAGTGGTATCTTGTAGTTTTGATATGTATTTCCTTAATGATTAGTGATGTTGAACATTGTTTTATGTACTTCTGGCCATTTGTATATGTTCTTTGGAGAGAAGTCTATTCAAGTCCTTTGCCCATTTTTTTTTAAATTGGACTGTTTGCTTTGTTGTTGTTGAGTTATAGTTCTTTATATATCCTGGATATTCACCTCTTATTAGATGTATGATTTGCAAATATTGTCTCCCATTTCATGGGTCACCTTTACTCTGTGTTAATAGTGTCTTTTGAGCACAAAAGTTTTTGATTTTGGTGAAGTCCATTTTATCTATTTTTTTCTTTTATTACCTATGCTTTTGGTGTCATATCCAGTAAATTATTTTCAAATCCAATGTCATGAAATTTTCACCATGTGTTTTCCTCTAAGAACTTTATAGTTTCAGTTCTTACGTTTAGCTCTTTGATCCATTTTGAGTTAATTTTTGTAGATGGTGTAAATTTAGGGTTCAACTCCATTATTTTCAATGTGGTCCTAGTTTTCCCAAAATGATTTGTTGAAAAGACTGTCCATTCCACATTGAATGGTCTTGTTACCCTTCTGGAAAATTGACCTTTTATGTAAGGGTTTGTTGCTGGGATCTTTACTCCATTGGTATATACACTTGTCTTTACATTAATAACACACTGGTTTGATTTTTAAATTTTTATTATTTATCATTTCAACTTTAAGATTCAGGGAGTACATGTGCAAGGTTTGTGACATAGGTATATTGCATCATGCTGAGGTTTGGGGTGTGATTGATCCTGTCATCCAGTTACTGTGCATAGTACCCAAAATAGTTCTTCAGCCCTTGCTCCCACTTCTTCTCCCTTTTTGGAGTCCCCAGTGTCTATTATTTCCACCACTGTGTCTGTATGTGCCGAATATTTAACTCCTAATTTATAAGTGACAACATCTCATATATGGTTTTCTGTTCATGTGTTAATTCACTTAGGATAATGGCACTCAGCAGTATGCATGTTGCTGCAAAGAACATGATTCCCCCCACGCCCTTTTTTTTTTGTGGCTGCATAGCATTCCATGATATATATGTAACACATTTTCTTTATTCAGTACACCATGTATAGGCACCTGGGCTGATTCTGTGTCTTTGCTATTGTGAATAGTACATCTGTAAACAGAGATAATTTTAGTTTAGTTTTTCCTTTCTAATTTTGATGTCTTTTATTTCTTTTACTTGCCTAATTGTCCTAGCTAGTACTTTTTTTTGTTACTGTGTTGATTAGAAGTGGTGAAAGTATTTGTCTTTTCCTTCTTTCTAATCTTAGAGAAGAGATTTCAGGGATTTACCATTCAATATGATTTTTTTTTTATGTTGAACTATCCTTGCATCCCAGGAATAAATCTCATTTGGCCATAGTGTAGGATTCTTATAATGTGCTATTATATCTATTTGCCAGTATTTTGTTGAGGATTTTTACATGAATATTCATCAGAAGTATTGGTCTGTCATTTTTATGTTTTGTCTGTCTGGCTTTGGTATCAGGGTAATGCTGGCCTCATAAAATAAGTTTGGAGATATTTTGTTCTTCCATTTTTTTGGAAGAGTTTGAGGGTGATTGGTATTCATCTTTAAGTGTTTGGTATAATTTTCTAGTGAAGCCATTTGGTTCTGGATTTTTCTTTGTAGGTAGGGTTTTGATTACTTATTCAGTCTACTTTCCAATCAATATACTTATTAAGATTTTCTATTCTGATTCAGTCTAGATTGTGTATTTCTAGGAGTTTGTTAATTTTTAAAATAGATTATCTGATTTGTTGTGGTGTAAGTGTTCATAGTTTTCTCTTAAAGTTCTTTATATTTCTGTAAAATTGGTAATGATGTCCCCTCTTTTATTTATAATTTTATTTTATTATTATTATTATTATTATTATTATTATTATTGAAATAGTCTCTGTTGCCCAGGCTGAAGTGCGGCAGTGTGATCCCGGCTCACTGCAACCTCAGCCTCCTGAGTTCAAATGATTCTTGTGCCTCAGCCTCCTGAGTAGCTGGGATTGCAGGTGTGCTCTACTATGCCCAGCTAATTTTTGTATTTTTAGTAGAGTTGGGGTTTTGCCATGCTGGCCAGGCTGGTCTCCATCTCCTGGCCTCAAGTGATCCACCTGCCTCAGCCTCTCAGAGTGCTGTGATTACAGGCGTGAGCCACCGTGGCCAACCCTCATTGATAATTTTAGTTGAGTCTTCTCTTCTTCTTATCAGTCTAGTTATAAAGGTTTATCAATTTTATTGATCTTTTTGAAGAAGCAACTCTTGGTTTTGTCGATTTTTCTCTATTGTTTCTCATTTCTGTGTTTTCTTTTTCTCTAACATTATTATTTATTTCATTCTGCTAGCTTTAGGTTTGATTTGTTCTTTCCTTTATAGTTTTTTAAGATGTAAAGTTAAACTGTTAATTTGAGATTGATCTTTTAAACTGTAAGCATTTATAGGTATACATTTCCCTCCCCATTGTTTTCACTTCATCCTCAGACTTTTTTTTTTTTTTTTTTTTTGAGACAGAGTTTCACTTTGTTGCCGGGGCTGTAGTGCAGTGGCACAATCTTGGCTCAGTGCAACCTCTGCCTTTGGGTTCAGGTGATTCTCCTGCCTCAGCCTCCTGAGTAGCTGGGATTACAGGTACCCACCACCACTCCTGGCTAATATTTGTAGTTCTAGTAGAGACAGGGTTTCACCATATTGGCCAGTCTGATCTCAAACTCCTGACTTCAAGTAATCCGCCTGCCTCAGCCTCCCAAAGTGCTGGGATTACAAGTGTGGACCACTGCACCCGGCCTGTTGCATATATTTAGGAGATCTAATGTTTGGTGCACATGTATTTATAATTGTTATATCTTCTTGGTAAATTGATTCTTTTTTCATTATGTAATTTAATTTTTTTTTTCCTTTTAAATAACAGTTTTTGACCTAAAATCCATTTTTTCTAGTGGTAACATAACCATTGCAGCTCTATTGGTTATCATTTGCATGGAATTTATTTTTCTATCTTTTCACTTTCAGCCTATTCATGTCCTAGATATTTAATCTCTTATAGAGAGCATATAGTTGGATCTTGTATTTTATCCATTCTCCTAAACTATGTCTTTTGATTGGGGAATTTAATTCATTTGCATTTGCAGTAATTACTAATTGGAAAGAACTCGTGACGTTTTGCTGTTTTCTATATGTATTTAGGTTTTCTGTGATTTCCTCCTTTGTTACCTTCCTTTGTGTATAATTAATTTTTGGTTTCCCTTCTCATTCCTTTGTGAACATTCTATAGATATTTTCTTTGTGGTTACCATGGGTATTACATATAATATTTTAGGCTTGTAATAATCTCTTTTAATCAGATACCCACTTAAATTCAATCACATACAAAAAGTTTACTCCTTTACAACTTCGCCCTCCCCCACTTTGTCTTATTGTTGTTACAGATTACTTTTTTATATATTATTTACCCATTAACATAGATTTTTTATGCTTTTGTCTTTTAAATGATGTAGAAGAATAAAATCAATTATAAACTAAAATTATGTTAACACTGATTTTTGTATTTGTCCATCTATTTACCTTTACCAGATAATTTTACATTTTGTGTAGCTTCAAGTTACTGTCTAGCATCTATTCATTTTAATTTAAAGGACTCCTTTTAATATTTCTTGTAGGGAAAACCTAATGATAATGAATTCCCTTGGTTTTTATCTAGGAATGTCTTAATTTATCTTTCATTTTTTAAAGGATGATAAGGCAGAATTTATTCAAGGAGATCCATGGCAATAGGAACTACTCTAGCTGGGTTTTGCAGTGGGAGAGAGAGACTGGAAGCAACTCCCTCCCTTATTTTTGAAAAATAATTTTGCCAGATACAGAAATCTTGGTTGATTTTTTAAAAAAAAACACTTTAAATATGTCATCCCACTGCCTTGTGGTCTTCAAACTTCTGCTGAGGAATCTACCAGAACACTTACTGGGGATTCCTTATACGTAGGTGAGTTGCTTTTCTCTTGATGCTTTAAAGGTATATAATTTTTTAAATTTATTTCCAACTACCACATGTTCTCACTTATAAGTGGGAGCTAAACAACAAGAACACATGGATACTAGGAGGGGAACAATGAACATGGGAATAATTGAGGGTGGAGTGTGGGAGGAGGGAGAGGATCAGAAAAAATACCTATTGAGTACTGTGCTTATTACCTGGGTGATGAAATTATCTGTAAACTAAACCCCCATGACACATAGTTTACCTACATAACAAACTTGTACGTATACCCCTGAACCTAAAGTAAAAGTTAAAAAAAAAATAAAGAGAAGTTCCATTTAGGAAAGAGGTCTCCCTTGTAGATGTATTAAAATATTACACATTCTAAACTGAAACTTGGCTGGGCATAGTGGCTCATGGCTGTAATCCCAGCACATTGGGAGGCTGAAGAAGGAGGATTGCTTGAGTCCAGGAGTTCAAGACCAGCCTGGGCGACATGGCAAAACCCCATCAATATAAAAAATACAAAAAAATTAGCTGGGCATGGTGCTGCCCTCCTGCACTTCCAGCTACTCGGGAGACTGAGGTGGGAGGATCGCTTGAGTCCAGGAGGTCAAGGCTGCAGTGAACTGAGATTGGGCCACTGCATTTAAGCCTGGGCAATAGAGTAAGATCCTATCTCAATCAGTCAATCAAAACTGAAACTTAATCCTTCAAATACGTTTATTTTACTTGTCCTAAAACAATCTGCCTACAAGTATTAAAGTATAAAACATTGTTATTTTCCCATTTTGAGATCTCTAATGTAAAAATTGATTTTATGAAAAGAATTTTTTAAAACATAAAATGCTGTATAATAAACATTTTAAAAATTATTTTTATTTGTATATTTTGAGCATCTTGCTGTGTTGCCCAGGCTGGAGAGCAGTGGCAGGTCATAGCTCACTGCAGCCCTGATCTCCCAGGCTCAAGTGATTTTCCTGCCTCAGCCTCCTGAGTAGCTGGGACACAACAGTATACCTGGGTAATTTTAAACATTTTATTTTAGTAGAGATAAGTTTGGTCTTGAACTCCTGAACTCAAGTGATCCTTTTGTCTTGTCCTCCCAAAGTGCTGGGATTACAGGCATAAGCCACCACACCTGGTCTAAAGGTAGTGTTTTAAAATTTCAATTTCTAGTTGTTTATTGCTACTATATAGACATGCAGTTGAATTTTATAAATTGACCTAATATCCTGTGACCTTATTAAACCCACTTAATAATTTTAGTAGTTGTTTTGTAGACCCTTTGGGGTCTGGAGCGGTGGCTCACGCCTGTAATCCCAGCACTTTGGGAGGCCGAGGCGGGTGGATCACGAGGTCAGGAGATAGAGACCATCCTGGCTAACATGGTGAAACCCTGTCTCTACTAAAAATACAAAAAATTAGCTGGGCGTTGTGGTGAGCGCTTTGTAGTCCCAGCCACTCGGGAGGCTGAGGCAGGAGAATGGCGTGAACCCGGGAGGCAGAGCTTGCAGTGAGCGGAGACCGTACCACTGCACTCCAGCCTGGGTGACAGAGCCAGACTCCGTCTCAAAAAAAAANAAATATATTGACACTGTTATATAACCAATATTGAGAACTTTTCCATCTCACAAAACTGAAACTCCATACCTATTAATCAACTTCTCGTTTTCCCTTCCCCCAGTTCTTGGTAACCACCATTCTTTTTGTTTCTATGAGTTTGATTATTCTAGATATATAAGTGGAATCATACTATATATATATACACACACACACACATATTATAGCATAAATTTAATGCTATAAATTTCTCCTCTAGGCACTGCTTTGGGTACATCTCAAAAGTTCGGACATTATGTTTTATATATATATGTTTATAAAGTATATATATAAATATGGGTGTATATATATATTTCTTCCCATAGCTTTTTTTTTCTTAGCTTATTGCACTGATTTAGGACTTCCGGTACAAAATTAAATAAGAGTGCTGAGAGCAGAAATCTCATTCCTGATTTTAAGGGGAAAGCATTCTATCTTTCATCAAGTACTATGTTAGCTGTATGGTTTTAATATTTTTTTTGTAGGTATCCTTTATCAGATGGAAAAAGTTTTCTTTAATGTAGTTTGTTTTTTTTAATCATGAGTTGACGTTAAGTTTAAACAATTTTCCCCTATATCTATTGAAACAAGTGGGTTTCCTTCTTTCATGTTTTGATATGGTGAGATACACTGACTTTTGAATGTTCAACTTTCAAATGCATTCTCAGGATAAACTTCCTTTTGTAATATTATGTTATTCATTTTATGCATTGCTGGATTCAATTTGCTAAAATTTCATTGTGGATTTTTGCTTCTATGTTCATGAGGAATACTGGTCTGTAGTTTTCTTATTTTGTGCTGGGTATTAGGAAAATGTTAGTTTCATAAAATGAATTGCTCTATATCTGTATCTCTCCTGTTTTCTGATAGAGTTTTTAGCTTTCTGAATTTAAAATTTTCTTTGTGGGAAGGTTTTAATGGAATTAAATTTCTTTAACTGATATGTGTCTTTAGGTTATCTGTTTCTTCTTGAGTAACTTTTGGTAATTTCTTTCAATGAATTTATCCATTTTACTTAAGTTGTAAAATTTATTGAAAGTTGATAATATATTATTTTAATGCCTCTAGGATCTATGTAACATGCCTTCTTTAATTATTAATACTGTTTGCTTGTGTCTTCTGTCTGTCTGTCTCTCACTCTTTCTCTCTCTGTCGTGCTAGAGGTTTTTCAATTTTTTTTTTCTTTTTTTTTTTTTGAGACGGTCTTGCTCTGTTGCTCAGGCTGGAATTCAGGTGGTGTGATCTTGGCTCACTGCAATCTGCACCTCCTGGGTTCAAGTAATTCTCATGCCTCAGCCTCCCGACTAGCTGGGATTACAGGTGTACGCCACCACCCCTGACTAATTTTTGTATTGTTAGTAGAGACTGGGTTTCACCCTGTTGGTCAGGCTGGTCTCCAACTCTTGACCTCAAGTGATCCTCCTGCCTTGGCCTCCTAAGGTGCTGGGATTACAGGTGTGAGCCACCCTGCCTGGCCAGGTTTTTCACTTTTATTAATAATTTCAAAGAATGAGCTTTTGGCCTTACTGATTTCTCTCTCTCTCTCTCTTTTTTTTTTTCGGTTTTAATTTCACTTTTTTT
This sequence comes from Rhinopithecus bieti, assembly GCF_001698545.2. Taxonomy (NCBI): domain Eukaryota; kingdom Metazoa; phylum Chordata; class Mammalia; order Primates; family Cercopithecidae; genus Rhinopithecus; species Rhinopithecus bieti. Next base: position 934,293 of record NW_016804504.1, read on the forward strand.
CCCTTTTAAAATTTTTATTATTTTCTTCCTTCTGTTTACTTGGACTTATTTTGGCCTTCTTTTTCTAGTTTCTTGAGGTGGAATATTAGGCCATTGATTTGAGACATACTTATTTTCTGATATAATAATTTAATGATATAAATTTCCCCCTAGGCACTGCTTTGGGTACATCTCAAAAGTTTGGACATTATGTTTTCATTTGCATTCAATTACAATTATTTTCTAATTTCTTTTGTGATTTAGTCTTTGACCATTGGGTATTTAGAATTGTGTTGTTTAATTTTTAAATATTTGGGGAATTTTCCAGATATCTTTCTGTTATTGGTTTCTAGTGTAATTCTTTTGTGGTCAGAGAATATACTTTATATATTTTAAATTTGTCAGGGTTTGTTTTGTGTTTCAGAATATGGTTTATCTTGGCAAACATAATGTGTGCTCTTGAAGCTATTTGGCTATTTTTGGGTGGGGTATTCTTTATATATTAATTAGGTCAAGTTGATTGATTGCATTGTCCAGGGTTTCCATATGTCACTGAATTCCAGTCCACTTTTTCTATTGACTACTGAGAGAGGAATTTTAAGCCTTTACCTGTAATAGTAGATTTGTCTATTTCTTCTTTTACTTTTATTACTTTTAGTTTATTTTGAAGCTATGTTTGTAGGTATATAAGTATTTAGGATAGTCATCTTCTTCAATTGATCCCTTTATTATTATTTAATGTTTTTTATTTATCTCTGATAATATTTCTGGTTCTGAAGTTTACATTTTCTGATATTGATAGAGCAGTTTTAGGTTTATTTTGATTAGCGTTCACATGGTATGTGTTTTTTCTGTTCATTTACTTTTAACTTACCTGTGTCACTGTATTTAAAGTGAGTTTCTTTCTTTCTCTCCCTTTTTTTTTTTTTTTTTTTTGATAGTGTCTTGCTCTGTCGCCCAGACTGGAATGCAGTGGCGCGATCTTGGCTCACTGCAAGCTCCACCTCCTGGATTCAAGCAATTTTCCTGCCTCAGCCTCCTGAATAGCTGGGATTATAGGCATGTGCCATCATGCCCAGCTAATTTTTAAAAAATATTTTTAATAGAGATGGGGTTTCACCATATTGACCAGGCTGCTCTTGAACTCCTGACCTTGTGATCTGCCCACCTCAGCCTCCCAGATAGACAGCATATGGTTGGGTCTTGCTAATTTAATCCAGTCTGATAATCTCTATCTTTTAAATGAGATGTTTAGGCCATTTATATTTAATATAGTTATTAATCAACTTGTCAGGGTGTGTGTGTGTGTGTGTCTGTGTTCTTCCTTTTTTCTGTTTTCCTGAATGTTTTTGATTCTTTTTTGCTGTGTCACATCTACTGATGACCCCTTCAGATGAAATTTTTACTCTGATATTGTGGTTTTTATTTTAGAATTTTGTGTTAAAATTCTTGTTTTTCTTTTTTCTTTCTTTTCCTGACTCCCCAAACTTGTTATCTGTGCTGAAATTATTTATTTGTTCATGGATTTTTTTCCACTTTTTTCACTAAATTATTTGGTGTATCAATCATAGTCTGACATTTCTAACTATCTCTGAGTCTGGTTCTCTTGATTGCTTTGCAGTGTGATGGTTGGTTTTTGTTGCTTTTTGTTTGTATTATTATTTTTGAGAAGGGTCTCACTCTGTCACTTAGGCTGGAGTGCAGTGGTGCAATCACAGCTCACTGCAGCCTCAACCTCCCTGGGCTCAGGTGATCTTCCTGCCTCCACCTCCTCAGCATGCACCATCACTCCCAGTTATTATTATTATTATTATTTGTGTATTTTTTGTAGAGATAGGATCTTGCTATATTTCCCAGACTAGTCCTGAACTTCTGGGCTCAAGTGATCTGCCAGCTTTGGCGTCCCAAAGTGCTGGGATTACAGGCATGAGTGTCTGTGCCTGGCCTCATTTTTGATTGAATGTCAGACATCTTATATAAATAAAGGAGAGACTGAGGTAAATAGTATTTATAGTTGGAGATAGGCATTACTCTTCTTATAGAGAGCTATGTTTGTATGTCCCATCTGTAAGGAGTGTCCCTCCTTGGAGTTCAGGCTGCTTCAAGAAAAGTTGTGATTTTGTAAATTTATCCAGCTTTTGTTCATTGTTAGTGTGGTAGTAGCATTCTTTTCAGCTTTTACATTATGGGCAGTGGGCCCTCCAAGATTTCTCTAATTTATTGATAGCAGAGTACAAATTTATCTTATTTATGTAATTTGGACTTATTTTCATTTTTGAGCACACAGTCACTAATTTTTGCATACATGGGATATTCCTTATATTTCATCTGTGAAGGAAATCTGTTTCCAATGTAGTAAAATTAATTATGTGTCAACTTACATAATTTTGGTCTATTAATTTGAATTTTTCTACACAGCATTATTTGTTGGGTATACTTTTTTGAGAGTTCATTATTGGTAGTATTCATATGGGTTTGAACCCTAGAAGGGCAGTTGTCCACTGAAAGACTAAGTTGAGTATATGCATATTATTAAGTTGTATCTTAAGTTATTGAGCTTATTAAAGTTGTATCTTTATTATTGTATTAAACATCACCTATGACTTGCAAACTCAGAAGAAATATAAATAAAGGGCATCTATTCAAATCTTAGTAAAACTTCTTGGCTTCTGTTAGTAGCCTTCTTGACTGTTAAAATTCCCAAGACTTTCCAGGCTGATTTGATGAAAGCGCTTTGGGTGCTATATCACTCTTCATTCCCCTCTTCGTAGCCCCTGTTAACCTTGATTTTACTTTCTGTTTTTATGAATTTGCCTGTTCTAGGTACCTCATATAAGTGGAATCATATAAGATTTGTCCTTCTCTGTTTGCCTTATTTCACTTAGTATGACCTTTGTATTTCTGATTGTAAAGGATGGAAAGTCATCTTTTCCATGACTTGGGCTACACTTCTATACTTCAGTCTTAAAGTTAATGTAACCTGTTGTTTATGCAACATGTGTGTCAACATATGTATGGATTTCCAAAACAACCAGCATTATAGCATCTGGAGCTTTCATCAAGTTTTCAAGGGGCCTCTGGCTTTTCCAAAGAGGTTAAGAACTACTGCTATAGATTCTGTAGCATATATAATCATAAAACAGCCCCTGATCTTAAGGAGCTTGACATTTTATTGATCTTTGTCCTATCTATGACAAATTAATTGGGGGGTGGGTAGTATAGTATGACCAATATAGAACCCTACATTGAAGAGTGAAGAGTGCAGGCCAGGTGCTGTGGCTCATGCCTGTAATCCCAGCACTTTGGGAGGCCGAGGTGGGCAGATCATGAGGTCAGGAGACTGAGACCATCCTGGCTAACACGGTGAAACCCCATCTCCACTAAAAATACAAAAACTTAGCCGGACGTGGTGGCAGGCGCCTGTAGTACCAGCTACTCAGGAGGCTTGAGGCAGGAGTATTTCCTGAACCTGGGAGGCGGAGCTTGCAGTGAGCCGAGATTGTGCCATTGCACTCCAGCCTGGGCAACAGAGCGAGAGTCTGTCTCAAAAAATAAATAAATAAAAAATAAATAAATAAGAAAATGCCTATAAAATACTTGTTAACTGTGCTGGATGAAGGTAATGGTAAAATAGTAGCCATCTACGTGACCAGAGGTGATTACTAAATTTCCTTTATGTATTTTTTACTTTTGTTGCAGTGAATTATCTATAACATAAAAATTGGCCATTTTACCCATTTTTAGGTGTACATTTCAGTGGTACTAAATACATTCACAGTGTTGTACAACCATCACCACTCTCTATTTCCAGTACTTTTTAATCTTCTCAAACAGAAACTCTATACTCATTAAACAATAACTTTTCATTCCCCTCTTCATAGCCCCTAGTAACCTCGATTTTACTTTCTGTTTCTGTGAATTTGCCTATTCTAGGTGCCTCATGTAAATGGAATCATCTAAGGTTTGTCTTTCTGTGTTTGGCTTATTTCACTTAGTATAATCCTTTACATTTTTATTTATGTATTAAGCACAATGACATTTGTCTTTTCTGTTTCATTGAATTATTGTTTAAAGTCAAATGAAATAGTTAAATCCTAATAGGTACTATATAAATTTAGATGGTATGTATAAAAACTGGTAAATATTATCTGAAAGTAATGAACTGATTTGCTGTCTCCCTATGATTGTAAGTGGGTGGTTACTTTATTTATAATTTAAAAAATTATTCCTACATTACATAGAAATGCTAGGCTTATTCAGATTTTAATGTCATAAGGCAGAAATTTGCTTGAAGTGACCATTTGTGGATTGTCTGTTAATTTTAAATTTGGATTCAATATTTTATATGCCTTCTTTGACTTGAACTTTAGTGTATTTCTTTCTCTATTTAGGATTCTAATTCACAGGTGGATTTAAGCATTCGGGTTACTGATGATGATACTGGCGAAATAATTCAAGTCGATGGAACCGGTGATACATCTTCCAATGAAGAAATAGGAAGTGCAAGAGATGTAGATGAGAATGAATTTCTAGGGGTTATTGATGCGGGAGATCTGAAGGTACTTGAAGAAGAAGCTGACAGTATTTCAAATGAGGATTCAGCCACAAACAGTAGCGATAAAGAAGATCCTCAAGTAGACATTGTAGAAGAGGTGAGGATGGCTTTTGAGCTGAGACTTTCTTTATTAATTTATAACATTTCTACTTTATTATGCTTTGGAACCAAAAGGAGTAGCAAGATTAATCTTTTCTTTACTCTTTTGAAATAAGACTTATTTGGGGCTGGGCATGGTAGCTCAAGCCTGTAATCCCAGCAGTTTGGGAGGCTGAGGCTGGTGGATCATTTGAGGTTTGGAGTTTGAGGCCAGCTTGGGCCAACATGTTGAAACCCTGTCTTTACTAATAAAACAAAAATTAGCTGGGCATGGTGGCACATGTCTGTAAATGTAACTACTCAGGAGACTGACGCAAAAGAGTCACAGGACGCAGAGGTTAAAAAAAAAAAAGACAATATATCCTTAGATTTAAACTTTTAATCTTCAACTGTAATTTAAAACCAATAATAAATATTTGGGAATGGGCTTTTGTATTGATCTTAAGTAGAGGTAGTAGGTGATCTAGGGATAAACTGCAGGTAGAGTGTGACTATTAAGAAGTGTATAAGTAGTATTAGCTATCATTTATGGTAGGCATCATATTAAGTCTTACCTGCCTTATCTTAATAGTCCCAAAGTCCTATGGTTCTTATTCCTATCCTGATTTTAGACATGAGGAAACTGAGATATGGAGAGAATTAGTAACTTGCCTAAGCTCAGTCTTGTAATTATTAAATGGCCAAACAGGGATTTACTTTTTATTTTTTATTTCTTTTTTTGAGACAGAGTCTTGCTTTGTTGCCCAGGCTGGAGTGTAGTGGTGCAATCTTGGCTCACTGCAACCTCTGCCTCCTGGGTTCAAATGATTCTCACGCCTCAGTCTCCTGAGTAGCTGGGATTACAGGCACACCACCATGCCCAGCTAATATTTATATTTTAGTACAGATGGAGTTTCACCATGTTAGCCAGGCTGGTCTTGAACTCCTGGCCTCAAGTGATCTGTCTGCCTCGGCCCTTCAAAGTGCTGGGATTATAAGCGTGAGCCACTGCACCCGGCTCAAACAGGGTAAATTTAAATCCAGGCTGTTTGACTTTTAGTACAATTATATTCTGCTGCTCTAGGTTCCTTTATTTCTTTGTTTTGTTTTGGTTTGGTTTTCGAGATGGAGTCTCAGTCTGTTGCTGAGGCTTGAGTGAAGTGGTGCAATCATGGCTCACTGCAGCCTCAACTTACTGGGCTCAGATGATTCTCCTACCTTACCCTCCCGAGTAGCTGGGATTACAGTAGTGTACCACCATGCCAAGTTAATTTTTTGTATGTCTCTTTATCTTTAAAAAATTTAAAGCATCATAAAATTCCTTAATGTGATCATCTTTCATCTTTAGGACCCTTTAAATTCTGGAGATGATGTTAGTGAACAGGATGTGCCAGACCTGTTTGACACGGATAATGTAATTGTCTGTCAGTATGATAAGGTACTGTATTTACCTTTTGGACTTTGGGTTTATTAATTGCATTTATAGTAGAAAGGTATGTAAAATGATGGGAAATAAGATGGTGAGTTACAATTCACAATTAATCAAAACAGCAGTGTAATTCTGGAAATTCTGAGTGTGTATTTTGGGTCTAGCACTGTGCTATGTGATCTCAGTGATACCAGAAAAGGTGATAGTCCTTAAGGAAGTAATGATCTTATTGAAACAAGATGTTTCTTTTGGAAAACTAGAAAGACATGCAATGAGATGGTAGGTAAACCAACAGCTAAAATATGTGACAGGTAAATCAAATGCTAAAATATGTGGAATGTAAATCAAATGCTAAGATGAGTAGCACGTAAATCAAATGCTAAGATATGCAGCACAGATTGTAAGTGCTAGAGGAGGCTAGGAAATGTAACAAATCATTTGTAGTTGGAGTTCCCCACAAATCCTTCATGGGTGATGTGGGGTTTTGAAATGGGCCTTGAATGATTTGTAAGATACAGGTAAATATGGAGAATAAGCATCAGAATAGAATAGCCCAATAAAAAGCAGAGAAATGAATGGATGTAGTATGTACAAGGGACACTGAAGAGATAGCTCTGGCTTGAACAAAGTGTTCTCTTATTGGATGTATAGTACTAGGAAATGAAGCTGGGTTGGGAGACAGAGTAGAAAGCAGATTAGAATATCCTGAATGCTAGTGGGAAAAATCTAAACTTGGTCTGAGGGACATTAGCCTTCTGAGAAGGTTATTGAGAAAACTGTAATTGGGTTTAAAAGCTAGATATGTTTGATTTGGAAAAAGCAAATGGTAAAAGTGGGCAGGGCAGATGTGATGTCCCCAGAGCTCAGAGCCCAGACTGAGGATGGCAGTGTAAGAACATGGAAAAGTCAGAGGTTATGATGGAAGAATCAGTGGGACTTGGTCATTAGCTGAAGGTGTCTCTCAGGTTTCCAGCCTAGAGATTATGTTAGTAGCAGTTTAACTCTAGCAACTAAAAATAATACTGCTTTTTAAAAAACACTACAGCTGTGATTATGTAGTCAAATGGGGAGTTTTTGTCCTTCATTCATGAATATTTATATTCTTAAAGTGGCTTTGAGATATAATTAACACAGTATACAATTCACCTATTTAAAGTATACAATTCAATGGTTGTTTAGTATATTCATGGATATGTATAACAATTATCACAGTCAATTTTAGAACCATTTTATCACCTCAAAAAGAAACCCCATACTTTTTAATTCTCAGGGCAGTATTCTCCCCATTTCCACTACTCCAAGCCCCTAGGCCTAAGAAACCACTGATCTACTCTCTATTTCTGTGGATTTTCCTATTCCGGAATTTCATATGAAAGGAATTATATAATATGTGGTCTTTTGTTACTGGCTTCTTTCACTTAGCACGGTGTTTTCAAGAGTCATCCATGTTGTAACATATATCAGATCCTCGTTTTTTAAAAAAATTGCTGCATAATGGTCTCTTGAATGGATATACCACATTATCTTTTTCCATTTGTCTATTGATGGATATTTGAGTTGTTTCCACTGTAGGGGAGAAAAAATTAATACCTTTTCCTCACCCATTGCTATTTCTGGTTGAGGCACCTAGAAAAAGACACATTAGCAAGAAAATCATTCAAATTTATTTTGTACATTTTACTGAAACAGGAAATTTTTTTTTTTTTTTTTTTTTTTTGAGACGTAGTCTTGCTCTGTTGCCCAGGATGGAGTGCAGTGGTGTGATCTCAGCTCACTGCAAGCTCCGCCTCCTGGGTTCATGCTGTTCTCCTGCCTCAGCCTC
>NW_016804504.1:942311-998209 GCF_001698545.2 Rhinopithecus bieti
TTAAAAAGGAAATTTTTTTTTTTTTTTTTTTTTTTGAGACGTAGTCTTGCTCTGTTGCCCAGGATGGAGTGCAGTGGTGTGATCTCAGCTCACTGCAAGCTCCGCCTCCTGGGTTCATGCTGTTCTCCTGCCTCAGCCTCCCGAGTAGCTGGGACTACAGGTGCCCGCTACCATGCCCAGCTAATTTTTTTGTATTTTTAGTAGAGACAGGGTTTCACCATGTTGGCCAGGATAGTCTTGATCTCCTGACCTCATGATCTGCCTGCCTCGGCCTCTCAAAGTGCTGGGATTACAGGCCTGAGCCACCGTGCCTGGCCGACACAGGAATCTTTAGAAATGAAGACCCAAAGAAACAGGGAAAAGTGTTTTCCTGGACAGTCATATGGAAGTATGAGCAGAGGATAAAAGTATATGATATAATGGCAATAAACTGGAGGGAACTTAGTAAGACCTGTTTGTTCAGATTTTTGTGTCTCTGTGTCTTCAGAAATAAGGACACTTATTTTCCTTTGTGTACAGGGTAGGGACCTCTGTAATAAAGGTTTTATGACTTACTTTAGAGGAAGGTCAGATAAGTCTTTCATGGCTTGGTTCAGGGGAGAAGGGCGAGGGCAAGGTCAGAAAGACTTTCCTGCTTCTGCCATTTTTTCAAATGTCAGGATGCCGGAATACATATGGGATGATGTGTTTTGAACCCCACAGATACCTTTTTGCTACTATGAATAATGCCTCTGTAAACATTTGTGTACAAGTTTTTGCATGGACATATGTTTTCATCTGTCTTGGCATATACTTAGGAGTTGAATTCCTGGGTCATGTGGTGACAGTTTAAGGAGCTACTAGACTATTTTCCAAAGTGGCTATAGTATTTTACATTCTTATTAGCAGTGTTTGAGGGTTTCAATTTCTTCACATCCTGGCCAGCACTGGCCATGATCCAACTTTCTAATTCTAACTATTCTAATGGGTGTGAAATGGTATATTACTGCGGTTTTGATTTGTGTTTCCTTCATAACTAATGGGCCTTTTATTCCAGTCACAATTTGAATATATTTAGGGGAAACAAAGGATAATGTTTTGAATTGCTGTAAAAGAAATCTTTTCTCTGAAAATAAGGTCACTTTCTCCCCTATAACATTTTATACAAATAGAAAATGGCAATTTAGATGCTGAATAAAAATATAAACATAAGAAGGAATAGGGGATAGAAAAGGAACAGTTCTTAGTTTGAAACTTGTTTTAGTTTCTTATAAACAATATATTGCCTTCTATGAAAAACACATTATAAGGCACTTAATTATATATGCACTCCATAAAGTCTCATGAAGAATTTTCTAGACCATTATGGATATGGTATCCTTTGTTTGCTGCAATGTGGGAGATAGCTTATAATTAATTACATAGTACTTTGTATTTTTTCAGTGTGTTTTTTCATACATTATCTTTTGTTTCTTATAATAATCTTATGGAATAGATAGAAGTGATATTAAATATACACTGCTAACAAATCTAGTATCTTAGAACACTTCTACTTAGTGAATATTTTAAGAACAGCGGTAACAAAGTTAATGGAAAGCAGGGTATTGGGGAACCATTGAAACATTTTAAAAAGGGAGTGATATAGTCAGAAGATAGCCAAAAGAATGTATCTATAAGGTCAAAGTGGGGTGAGGAACACTGTTATAGTGAATCTTTATGAAAGGAAAACTTTCCAGTGCTGGTCACTGGTTGATTTTTTCAAATAGTATTGAATGTAACCCAACTCAAGTGAATAGAAAGAACTTTCAGTAGTCTTTCAGAGCTTTACTAATTCAGTGTGTTTTATGGTCTCCGCACGCTTTTGCTGTGCCACTCTGCTGACTTACTCAGCTTGTTTTAAAGGCAGGTAGTATCAGTTCCTCTAGGAAAGTACTACAAATGCAGAATCCTGAATCCCACCCCAGAGTACTGGATAAGAATGTACATTTTAACAAGACTCCAAAATGATTTGCATGTCCATTAAGTTTTGAGAAGCATGTTTGGCTTCTTTAATATATTTTATTTGGATTTGATTAACAGATGGAATTTATCTTTAAAATTTAACAATTGGGGGAAATCTTTGAAAATATAAACAGTACCTGTTTATATTTTATACAGTGGAAAAAGAGCTAAATGAAGGCCACTGGTTTACATACTGGATGAGAATTAGTTAAATGGTGTAGATATTTTGTTTCAGAGGCCTAGGGAATGTCTAAAATTAATATAAAGATTTAAATAATAAAGACATTATAGGGAAAATTAATGGTGAAATGAAAGCTTTTACTACAGATGGACATGTTCTGTGCTACAAATAGGATCCTATTTATAGTGGAATGTGAAACCATTTGAATATCCTATATCTTCATTTGACAGTTTAGCAGACTTGCTTATAGCTAACTTTATCCCTTAAATGCTATACAATGATTAATTTCTAGGGGTGTAGCATGGTTTCTTTATATATACAGAGAGCTATGTATATATGTGTGTATATATATGATCTCTTTATATATATCTATATGTCTAATAGTCTATATATATGTACATTTCCTTCTTTGAATAGATAGTGCACACACATGATTGAAAAATCAAAATACTATAAAAAGGTATACAGTGAAAACTCTGGTTCACATTCCTTCACCATTTGTGCTTTCTGTTAGTAGCTCCTTTTCCTGTCTTGAATGCAAATAAGTAGTTATATTAGTTTTCATAGAATTTCTTTATTCAAATACAAATACAAAAGATAACATAAATAACACTATATTCTGTACCTTGCTTTTTTTCTTTAAACAACATTTCTCTTAGATTTTCCCATATAAGGAGGCTTTCTTTGTGATGATATTTTAATAGCTGTATAATATCCTATTGTAGGATTACTAAAATTTAACCAATCCTCCACTGATGGATATTTGTGATTTTTCAGTCTTTTGATTTGAATTACTATGTACATAAGACATTTTCATAATTGTATATATGTGTGCAGATATATCTATTAAATACCCAGAAAGGGGATAGCATAGGTCCATAGGCCAATGCTACTGTGATTTAATTATTAAGATTTTTAATATCTGGTAAGGCTAGTAATTCTTTACTATTTTTTTTTTTTTGCAGAGTTTTCCTGGATATTCTTGTTTATTTTTCATATTAACTCCAGAATCAACATGTCTGGTTCAAAATAAAACCCTGTTGGTATTTTCATTGAGATCACATTAATAAAATTTGTTATTTTAATGATGTTGGGGAGGAATAGGTTGCAATTTTAGATGGAGTGTCTGGGGGTCCCTTATTGAGAATGTAATAGGGTAAATATCAGAAGGAAGTAAGGGAATGAACTGTGAGGATATTAGGGTTTAAGCATTTTAGACAGAAGGAACAAGAAATACAAAAGTCCTGAGGTAGGAGTTTGCCCATGTGTTCAGGGAACAGTGCAGAGGCCAGAGCAGTAAGTTAGGAAAAATGAAGAATCTTGTAGTCCATTGTAAGGGCTTTAGTTTTTGGATGGGAGGTCATTGGAGAGTTTTGAGAAGAGAAATGACATGTGATTTATGTTTTTAGCAGACACTCTGGGTATGCTGTTTATAGTAGACTGAAAGTGGGTGTTGTCAGGGAACACAGGTAAAAACAGGAACTAGTTATGAGGCTATTGTATTAATCTGGGCAAGAGAAGATGATGGCTGAGATAAGAATAACAGTAGTGGTAGTGGTAGAAGTTTTTGGAATATGAATATGTTTTGTAGGTAGAACTAACATGTACTGATGGATCTGGATATGGGACGTAAGTAGCAAGCATAAAGAATACCTCTAAGATTTTTGACTTGAGTTCTTAGAAGAATGAGTGATCATTTCCTAGTGAGGTGGGAAAGATTGTGAGGTTTGGGGAAAAGAGTATAAGTGTCATAGTTTTAAACTTGCTTCAGATATCTACTTGACATTCAGGAGAGGATGCTGAAGCAGTTGAATGAGAATCTGGGATTTAAGGGAGTGGTGTAAGCTAGACATAAATTCTTGGAGTCAACAGCATATAAATGGTGTTTAAAGTCATGAGACTAGGATCACCAAAAGTGAGTATAAGCAAAAATAAGAATCCTGGTGTACCTTAAAATTGAGAGGTAAGAGACACAAGGAGGATTCAGTAAAGGAAACTAAGGAGTGGTCAGAGAGTGGAAAACCAGGGGATTTTAGAAGCCAAGTGAGGAGAATATTTCAAAGAGGAGAGAGTGTTGAATGCCACCAGTAGGTCAAGTATTTCTTCAGTGTATTCCTATTTAGCTCTTTGGTTGTGGTGCTAATTGGCTTATTCCTCTGGAATGTCTTCTAACTGTTGATTCTATGCATGAAGGCTATGAATTGTTTCTGTATATTAATTTTATATCAGCATTCTTAGTAATTTTTCATTGATTATTTTGGATTTTTGAGACATGCAATCACTGTATTTATAAATCTATTCCTTCTCAATTTTTATATCTCTACTTATTTTTTCTTGTCTAATTGCATTGGCTGGTACCTCTAGAGTGTTTAAGAAGTTGGGTAATAGTGGATATCCTTGTCTGTGTCCTGACTGTAGTGAGAATGCTTTCAGGGTTTTTCCCACTAAGTGTGTCACTGACTTTTGGGCTGAGATGGGTGGTGTGTGTGTGTGTGTGTGTGTGTGTGTGTGTGTAATACACAGTCTTTTAATCTTTTTTTTTCTTGAGTTTTAAAAAATCTAAAATGCAATAGCTTTATTAAATACTTTTTCAACACAATTAGAGGTGATTATACGATTTGTCAGTAACTCAAGTAATATGATGTTTATATTAATAAATTCCTAACACTGAACTATTGTTGTATATCTAGAAAAAATATAGTCACTAGATAAAGGTACCACAATGAATTGTTGCTTCTGTTGCTGTTCTCCTGCTAATTCTGGTTATATTTTATTACCTGTGCTCAGTTTGGGATTTTTGTTGTCTCTATTGTATTCCCAAGGGATTTTTAAGACATGTGCAAGTGCCTGTGCAAGACAATTTGGGAATAAAACTCAGAAAAAATTTACTAGGACTTAAACCACCACCCCCACAAAAATAGGGGTTTATCTTACGTGTTTTCTTATGCTTCACAAAATGCATCTGAATACCAGTCACAGCTTTTCCTGGACTTGACTATTTGTAGTCAACAACTAGATTTAAATTTTACTCTTGATCTCAGATCATATATTTCTAGGGCTTTTAAATAGTCACTTGCAGTTTACTTAGAGGTAGCAATGATTTTATGGCTTGTTACCTCTTGAAGTAGTAAAATTTCTTATTTTTTCTTTTGTCTGTGTCTAGGCTGATTTATGGAATCTAGAAAACAGCCAGCAGAATCTAACAGATTATAAACTGTATCTTCTGACCTTGTTCAGTGCTTTATTGTGACTTTCTTCCTCACAATGAAGTATCAGTTTTTCATTTCTGGTAACATTACCTACATCTTTCCTGTTTATTGCTTTGCAGACATACTGGACTCTTTGCTGTTCTTGAACAATCCAGGCATGCCCCTCTTCAGGACTGTTCACTTCTGTTCCTTTTATCTGGAATGCTTCTGAGTCAATATCTGCCTGGCTTTATTCCTTACCTTTCCAAGTTTTTGCTCAAGTGTCACCTCAAATGACGGCTTAATATTCTATACAGTTTACTTAAGTATTAGGTTTCTGTCCTTCCCTATTAAAATGTAAACTCTTAAAAGGCAGGGATTTTTTTTTTTTTGGTTTTACATATACAGGATGTGTGTTTTTATATATCAAATATATAGTATAGAAATATATGTACCTTAATATATTTCCAGTGCCTAAAACAGTGTCTAACACATAGGAACTCAAATGTTTGTGGAATGAATAAACTATCTTGAGGAGGTTTTAGTTTTAAGGCACTCACATTTAGGGTGAGAATAATCCCACTTACTGTAGCAAAGAAATGCAGGTGATCCTTTAACTTGTAAAATTAATTAATGTAAACTACTTTTCTCCCTCCAGATTCATCGAAGCAAGAACAAATGGAAATTCTATTTGAAAGATGGTGTTATGTGTTTTGGAGGGAGAGACTATGTATTTGCAAAAGCCATTGGTGATGCAGAGTGGTAAACCTTGTGAGCTCAGTACAGCTATTTTGTGAACATCAGTTGGACTATATTGCGTATTGTGAAATTCATTTTTATTTTAAATATAGTCCAGCAGAGAGCTGTTCAAATTTGTAGTTCACTGTATGGAATTTAATAAAATTATAATTCAGATGCAGATACAAATACACAATTTTATATGTATTTCGTTTTGTGTCTTAACAGGGTTTTTAAAAACTCTCATTCTATACCATTACAAAGCATAGATGCATCAGGATAATGGAACATGAAAAACTATCACATTTCTTTTTTCTTGAAGTAAAATTTAAATCACATTTCAGTTCCCCTTCATGGTAAAGTCAGTATCAGTTATTAGATTGGGACCAGCATTCCTCCCACCTCTCACCAAACCATGTTATAGAACGTCCTTGGGAGTCTTTTAAGTAGTGGAATATTCAAAAAGGCTTCTTTGGGTTTTAATTCTGTACTGATTACTGGAAATATGCTGATTGTTTAAGCCCAGATGGTCCCTTGGAGGCAGATGCCTATACTATTATTTGAACATGAAAATTTTTGCCGAGGCTAGGATCCCTATAGCTAAGGATCAGCCTCTCTGGACTTATCATCTGTCTAGGCCATTCTTCTTTATATTTCTGGGGAATTGTGAGGAAGTGGGTTAGATTCCTGTTCTACTTCTTGAAATTTTATACTTCTGTATTTTTCCTAATCATGGTGGGTTTTCTCTCTCCCTACTTTTCTGTTTTTTTTTTTTTGTGTGTGTGTGCAGTGGAAGACCCTTTTGCAAACCCTTTCCCCTTCAAAGGTAGTGCCTCACTCTCTTTTTCTTAACAGGGATCTCCTTCATTGATTTTAGGCTTTCTAAAACAAAAGTCAAGAAGAGATGTTCTCTTCAGAGATACGGAGGACTGGATAACTGTCTTGAAATCACAGAGAGAAAACAAAACATCAGATAAATAGCCCTCATTTTCCTGTAGCAATAAAAGCAAAGCAAATTAATATTCCGATGCTATTCTATAATACTCTCTTTCTTAGTAGATTCACATCTCTCAAAGAAACATTTTCCCCATCACTCTGCTGCTCTTAACAGGTCGGGCACATATGGTCTGTAAGTCTAGGAGCTCTGTTTTTATCCCTGAATGGTGTTTTTAAGGACAGTAACTGTCACACAAAAAGCAGTGCAGGGATGAGTAGGTTATGGCCTATTAAAGCTCCTTAAGGATTCGATATCTGGATCTGACTGGTTACAGGACCAATTCCCCATATCTTTTTGGAAAGCAACCCTATTGGGAGTTTAATTTTTTCTAACACTTTTCTGTCCTACACAAGAGGCTCAGCTATTGGTATATCTTCTCGAAATCTGGATGGATCTCCTTTGAGCCCTGGGCAACGTGGATGGGGTATTGTCTCTGGCCTGAAGTTGGCAGCCGCATGAGGATTCAGTTAGTACTAGTGAGTGGGCTGGTCCCCTAGCTGTATTCTCCCATTAGGCCCTCTTTATCCTTAGTGATTGACCTTCATCCAAAAGTGATTGACCTTTTCCTTATTACCAGTGCTATTCCAGATCCTTCTCTGGATCTTGAGAACTCCCAGGAGCTGTGTGTTCTTTTCAAGGGTGTTGCCTTCCATTAAATGTCTGTATTCTCTACATGGAAAGTAAAGAAAAAGAGCCCTTTGCATCTGTCTCTGATGTACCCACTCCAGGGCTGAGGAGTGTACTTTCTTTTTTTTTTTCGGAGACAGAATCTCGCTGTGTTGCCCAGGCTGGAGTGCAGTGGCACGATCTGGGCTCACTGCAAGCTCCGCCTCTCGGGTTCACGCCATGCTCCTGCCTCAGCCTCCCGAGTAGCTGGGACTACATGTGCCCGCCACCATGCCTGGCTAATTTTTTGTATTTTTAGTAGAGATGGAATTTCACCGTGTTAGCCAAGATGGTCTTTTTCTCCTAACCTCGTGATGCGCCCGCCTCGGCCTCCCAAAGTGCTGGTATTACAGTTGAGGAGTGTACTGTCTTCTTCCTGTTTTCTTTCAGGCCCACCCAGTCATTCTGTATTTTCCCTAGGCAAATTTTACTGCAAATTAAGGGCTGAATTTATTGATATGGGTGTACACACCTGGGAGCTGGGAATTAATGTGTTGGTTCAAGTGCCTGGGGGAGGCAGTAATACTTGTTTCTAAAATTCTTTTCCTCTTCTTCACTGTGAACTTTAAAATCCCATTTTACTTTGGTGATTTTTTAAATGGCGTATTACACATACTGTTATTATATTGGGCCTCTTTATTTGTGTAGTGTATTTTATCATTAAAGAATAAGTCATGGTTGTTCCCTTTGTGTCTCTGCTTGCTCTCATGCCCCTCATCTTTTAAAAATGCAAAAAGTCAATTTAAATGTATGCTTATCACAAAGGAATAATAATTTTCCTTGCGTGCTAACATAAACCAATTACATAGTTTTACTGGTGACTACAGAGATAATTAAGAGATCACCTAATTATTTTGGATCTGTTACCTTTTTAGTCTCAGATAATGCTAGGAAAAAATCCTAGTTCTTGAGAAGTCATCTGAACAGTGACTTTAACATTTTTTGGCCTGAATCTACACTAAGAAATACAATTTAACAACTCAGTATATATTTGCATGTCGACTGACACACATAACACAAATGAGACAAAAGTTTCAGAAAATCGTGCTTGCCTTCAGCATATGACAGCCTTCCCGACATCATCCATTTGATTCTGTTTTGTTTCATTAAAAAAATTGATCGTGTTGACCCACTAAATTGATTTCACTACCTACATTTTTAACCTGTGTAGTAAAGATGGAGTGAGACACTAGTTCATTTTAAAAGAGAAAATTATTCTTTAAGCCCTGTAAGTCAGGAGAGTCTACCTGAGACTTGGCTTTGATATCATATTACTTTTACTTTCAGGAACATCTTTATTATGTCCAAGGTAAACATTTCCTATTGCATTTTTATAACAAAATACTCTAAGTTTCTTAGGTTCTTATAAAGACAGTCTCTTGATAAATGTCATTTCTAAGCTCTTTTATAGGTAGAGAAATTTCTTATGTCAGCATACTTCAGAATTTCTCAAGTTATTTTTGTTAGCATGCTGATAGTTCTTTACTCCCTTCTCCCCTCCCTCCCTCCTCCCTCCTTCATTTTCCTCCTCTACTCTCCTCTCCCTCCCCTTCCCTAACCCTTTCCCTCCCTCCCTCCCTCTCCTCCCTTTTTCCTCCCCTTCCCCTCCCCTCCATTTCTCCTCCACTTCTCCTCCCCTTCTCCTCCCTTCCATTTCTCCTCCCCTTCCCCCCACTCCCTTTCTCCTCCCCTTCTCTTTTTTTGAGACAAGGTCTGGCTCTATCACCCAGGCTGGAGTGCGGTGGTGCTATCTCAGTTTACTGCAACCTCCACTTCCCAGGCTAAAGAGATCCTCATGCCTCAGCCTCCCAAGTAGTTGGCATTACAGGCACTACCATGCCTGGTTAATTTTTGTATTTTTTGTAGAGACAGGGTTTTGCCATGTTGCCCAGGCCTGTCTTGAACTTGGGAGCTCAAGTGATTTGCCTGCCTTGGCCTCCCAAAGTACTAGGATTACAGGTGTGAGCCACCACGCCTGGCCTATGCTGTAGCTCTTTCTTACATACTTTCTTCTTCTTTCTGTAGACTAAGAAGATCTTGCTGAGTTTGCACGGTTAGTCTCTTAGGGACTGACCAACTGACCTTGTCTGGTACATTTACCTATTTTATTCAATGTGCAGAACACCACAGTCATGGCTATAATATATGTAAATAATCACCTCTATAGCCGACTCCATAGAGCAGCAAGAAATCTAATTGACACACGCAGTTTCAGTCACTTAGATTGTGTAGGAAAAAGGATAACTTTTAGAGTGAATAGCATCAGTTAATTGTGGTGGGTAAAAAGGGAGGGGATTTAATGGGAGATTTTATTTCGACTCATATTAGTAGGTTAATATTATCCTGGTTTTCATGTAAATACACTCTAAGCCAGTGGGAATGTTGTGATTTATAACTAGAAGGCTAAATTATGAGTAGAAAGCCCTAGGTAATAACTCATAGGGGAAGAAAAAGATAAAAATATTGCTCATTTTGAGGAAATCATTATTTCTAATTATAAACACATTTATTGAAATCTTTGTGACAGAGATTCTTAATTACATGTGGACTCACTACAGTTTGAGAAAACCAAAATCATGCCCTTTACAGCAAATATTATAAATAGAGGAAAAAATACCATTGCCTTTTAAAATCATTTTGTAAATTTAGATGAGTTATTCCAGATGAATTAACCCTTCTTAGCCATTTTGCAGCCTACCAGTGAAAATATCAAATGTTAATCAAAAAATACAAAACAAATAAATTTATCGAGTATTGCATTTTGATGATTTAGGTATGAGAGATTATACAGAATAAGAATACACATGTTTTCTATGAGACCGTCTCATAGAGGAAATGCTTCTTAACTAGGACAGTTTTATTTTCAGTTATAAAAGTGAATCAGCTAAAAAATTATGAGTCATCTATGATGTGTAAGACTCTAGATATAGTTGGAAACAGAGATGAGTGTACCATTAAAAAAACTCCTATCATAGGTGAATAAGAGGTGTACTTGTAAAGATAATTAACCCGGCAGTGTAGGGTAAGAGACAAATGAGTGACGCAGAGGACAAATGCTAAAGAAGTTCAAAGAGAGAGATCATTGTGGGTTATATATTATTTATGTCCTACTTTATTTTGGATAAAGGAAGAGTCTTGACTATAGCAGATTAAGGAAAAAGTAAAGAGAGTTTAATTTTTAAAAAATAAAAAAGGCTGGGCACGGTGGATCATGCCTGTAATCTCAGCTCTTTGGGAGGCCAAGGCAGGAGGATTGCTTGAAGACAGGAGTTCAAGACCAGCCTGGGCAAAATGGCTAAACCCCATCTCTACAAGAAAAAAAAAAAAAAAAAAAGCCAGACATGGTGGTGCACTCCTGTAGTTCCAGCTACTTGGGAGGCTAAGGTGGGAGGATCACTTGAGCCCAGGAAGTAGAGGCTACAGTGAGCCATAATCGCACTACTGCACTCCAGCCTGGCTTACAGAGTGAGACTCTGGTTGTTTTTTGTTTTAAGAAAAAAGATAAAAAAGATAAACCTGTGGTTGTTTTAGGGCCTTAAAGGATGCAGGGAAGGAGAGGTAAGGGATAAGGTGTGCAGACAGTAAGAATGGCATGGCTCCAGCATGGAGATTCATACGGCATGGCTAGGGAAAAGTGATGAGAACAATTTGTTTAATATAGAAAACCAGCAGGAAATAAAGTTAGTAGATTTAAAGTAGATCAGTAGAAATAAAGTTAGGACTCTCTGAATGTTAGGCTAAGCTCTAAAATTTAAATTTATGGTCCGATGAATTGCTCAGGATTTTTTTTTTTTTTTTTTGCAGGTATATAATAAGGTGAAATAGGATTTTATGACGATTAATCAGTGGTAGTGGGTATGAGAGTATGGACATGGGAAAGATTGGATAGGAATAAAAATTAGGGAGATACTTCAGGAGTAAGGGGAAAATGATCTGAGATGTGGGTGTGGCAATAAGAATACAATTTTTTTTCAGTTTACATTTACATGGGAATTTTTTTTTCTTTTTTGAGACAGGGTCTCACTTTGTTGCCCAGGCTAGAGTGCAGTGGCATGATCATAGCTCACTGCAACCTCGAATTCCTGGGCTGAAATGATTCTCCCGTCTCAGTCTCCTGAGTAGTTGGTACTACAGGCACGTTGCCACCACACCTGACTAATTTTTTAATTTTAATTTTTGTAGACATGGGGTCTCGCTATGTTGTCCAGGCTGATTTTGAACTTTTGGCCTCAAGCACTTGTCCTCTCAAAGTGCTGGGATTACAGGCATGAGCCACCATGCCTGGCCCTGAAATATAAACTGGTGTAGAAGACAATTCAGAAGAATAACTGGTAGATCTTAGCAACTGAAGAATACAGGAATGAGAATGAGGAAGACAATGTACTGTACCTCCATGTGTTAAAACTTATAGTGTAGAAAATAAACATCAGTTTTTGTGCAAAGGTTATGAAAGTTATTGTCAGAGTATATGTACAAGTAGCTTGGTCTTAAACTGCATTTGAGTGTGTAAAGTTTCTCCACAAGAATAGATTTTATTTCCCTTTTTTCCCTTTATGCTTTTTTTGCTTTCTTAGCTGTTTTGGTTCTGGGATTTATATATGAATCAGAAAGTTTGTGTTAGGTACACAGCAACATGACTAATTAGTATTCTGTTATATTGCTGAGACAAATTTTGGACACTAGCTTACGAGAGAGGCCTGCATCTGAATAAAGACAAGTAACTTGTTATGCAGCAGAAAAGTCAGAAATGTGAAAAACACAATACAGAGAAGAGACTTTACAAAATTTATAATGTTATGATCCTTTGAATCACTTTGCACAGTGGCATAAGGATTGAAAACAGATTGGATGTGTAGAGTGTCTAGTTATGTCTATACATTTATATCAAAATCTCAAAGGAGCTAAAAATGGGAAATAGCACAGATATTCATTAATAGAAGAATAGAAACAATGTTCTATTCATACAATGTAATACTAGCAATATTCAAGCAATAACATGGATAAGTAGCAAGTACATTGGGTTGAGTCAAAGGAGCCTTATACAAAGAGTATATACTATATGATTCTGTTTATTTGAAGTTCTAGAACAGACAAACTAATTGGTGGGAGAAAAAATAAAAAACTATCCTTCCCTCTGGGGCTGGGGGTCAGGAATTAACTGGGAAGAGGCATGAGGGAACTTTCTGAGGGTGATGATATTATATTACTATGCCTTGATAGAAGTTTGGGTCACATGGTGTATGCATTTCTCAGAACTCATTAAATGGCATGCTTAAGATTTGTCCATTTCATTATATGTAAATTTTATCTAGAAATGTAAATAAATATCTTGGTTAGTAGTAAGAGTGCTAAAATGTTTAGGGCTAAGTTCTCATGTCTACAAATTACTCTGAAATGCATCCAAAATAAGATGAATTGATAAATCATGGATAATTACATACATATGTAATGAAGCTAATATAGTAAAATATTGTTGAACCTAAGTGGTGCTGTATGGGTGTTCACTGTACAATTCTTTCAATTTTTCTGTACATTTGAGAACATAATATGTTGGGGAAAATTTAAGGAACTTTGAATGCATATTACACCCTTAGATGACTGTTTTACCAATATGGGAGTCAGTAAAATACAGTGATTAAGAGGTTGGGGTCCTGAATCAGAGCTTTGAGTTTAAATTCTATTAGTTGGATCTTTTATTTGTTTTGAGAACGTTGACAAATTGTAGGTTTTGCTCTCCTATAAAATGTGAATAATATCTACATCACAGAGTTTTATGAAGATTAAATGGGTTAAATTATATAACATTTATCAAGATGTTTGGTATAGAATTAGCTTTCAATGAGAGTTACTTTAAAAAAGTCAAAGGAGCATACAAAAAACACTGTAGTTAAAACCATGGTTTTGTTGTCCTATAAGACTTCTAGCAAATACTGAATATATTTTCCTATACTCTCCAAAGGATAGAAAAGATGAAACAATTATTTTTAAATATTTAAACATTTTATTTCATTCAAATAAAAATATAAGCTCTAGAAAAAATTGTTTTCATTATATGTTTCATAACTTCAGAGTAATTCTAATTCAGCACATTTGTAGTGTACCATTGCCAAGATCTTGAGGTAGGAAGCAGGAAAACAAAATGGACTGAGACAGGGTTCCTACTCACGAGGAGTTTACAGTCTACAGCTTAATGTTTCATTAAGCAGATAGGCTGAAATGTGCTTTTAGATGTTTACCTTAAATTATAAATAAGTAGAATCCAGATAGGGGATAGATAAAAGTCTCTATAATAGAACAAATAGAACTTTACGTGGTGGTGAAAATATTCTGTGTCTGTGCTGTCCAGTATGGTAACCACTAGTCACATGTAGCTATTGAGAACTTGAAACGTGGCTAGTGCAACTGAGAAACTTCACTTTTCATTTTATTTAATTTTAATTTAGCCACATGTGGCCAGTGGCTACCAGATTGGACAGTGCATCTCTAGAGTGTGTTTTTCAAACTACCTGAGGAAAAAGGCCAGTTAAATTTCTAATCTGTTATGAACTAATATTTTATGGAATGCCATACAAATTACAAAATGAAAAAAAGATATGCAAAATACCTCCTCAGGTTTTTAATAGATTCATCAGACAAAATTACTGTGGCAAAATTTCTATAAAGATTTCTAAACGCTCTCAACTTGTGTATTGATGCCCTATAGCAATGACAAATAGTTTTTAGTATGGCAGTGGTCATAGACTACACTTTCTGCTAGGTAGAGGTCTCTTGCCCAATGTACCTAAAAATAAATAATTTCCTAAATCCAACCCTTTATGTTAAAATTACTGGTACAGGTAATTTTTTTTTTACAGGCTTAAAAACAATTCGATAATGCAGTTGCTGATGTAACAGTTAACACTCTGTGTAGCACGTCTTGTCTAGGAGAGCTGTACCTTGACAGTGCAATGTGGACAGCTTCAAGGTGGACTGAGAAGGCTTATTTAATCCAGTGAAGCCATTTTTGCAGTTGGAGGTATAAGCTGAAAAATCCTTCCTTCGATAAAGTTCAGCCCGATGTTTACAGCATCCAAATTTGCTCAGCAACAGAAAGAAATCTCTTTGGAATGTCTTAGTGAATATTGCATACAGAAATGGATTGGCACAAGAATTGATGGGATAAAAAAGAACCAGTAAAACTTTAGAGTTGGTTACTGTGATAAGAGGCACTTTGAAGGCAGCTGAGATGGCAAAAAAAGAGATAGGTGCCATGCAGGTGAAATCCGTGAAGATGAGGATTGCCATTTTCTTAGCAATCTTTGTATCTTTGTTGGTAGCCATTAATTCTGGGTTTTGAACTGCAAAATAAATTTTAATGTAGCAAGCACAAATTATGATGAAGGCCACCACATTGAGAATCAGGATGGTTAATATATAGACTTGTGAGAGAGTGGTTTCCACATCCATGGGGAAACATATACTGACCTTCATGTAATTGCTGACACCCACAAGGGGCAACATAGCAATTAGAGAAGAAAAGAGCCATCCTCCAAGCATAATCAGAATGGCATGTCTTAATCGCAGCTTTTGGTCCAGGTGAATAGCATAAGTGATGGTGTGCCATCTTTCTAGAGTGATGACGGTGAGGGTGTAGACAGAAAGTTCACTTGCGAATACAGTGAAAAAGCCAGCAGTGCTGCACCCACTCCCTGTCTGCCAGTCTATGGCATGGTTA
This sequence comes from Rhinopithecus bieti, assembly GCF_001698545.2. Lineage (NCBI taxonomy): Eukaryota > Metazoa > Chordata > Mammalia > Primates > Cercopithecidae > Rhinopithecus > Rhinopithecus bieti. The sequence goes on from NW_016804504.1 coordinate 957,776, forward strand.
TAGTACTGGCCCTTGGTTTGGGAATCAACTGAGGCTATGAGCAGCAGATAGAGTCCCATGCAAAAGTCTGCAAAGGAGAGATTGCACATGAGAAAACGAGGCACTGTAAGTTTGTAACGACTTGTCAGGAGAACAAAAAGAACAGTCATGTTTCCCATGATGGCTAGAATATTAATCAGCCAAATCAGGACCCTAAGGAAGTCATAGCCCATAATATCTTCACAGGGATTAAAAGCATCTGGTTCAGGAGCACATCGGGGTGTCTTGGGTAAGCAGAAACCATATTCATAGTCCCAGCCACTCAGTTCACTCTCAGCAAGCATGGCAGAATAACTGTAAGAAGAATTATTGGCTTGATGTAAGAGATTTTCTCTGAGTATTAAAAAAATTCAAGAATTATGTTTCTTTAAAGCCAAAGAAACAAAAGGAAACAAATCCATAATCGCCTCAGCCTTACGTTTGTTAAATTATTTGAGAACTCTGATTTGATGTAGGAGTTCCTTAAGAAGGGAATGAAAAGCCATTAGACTATATATACATGTATCTACACACATATATGTATATATACATATATACATACATATATACACACATGTGTATACATATACGCATATATACACATGTACATATATATGCATATATACATATGTATGTATATACATGCATATATACATATGTATATATAAATATGTTGTTTTATATATGTATATATTATATATGTGTGTGTATATATACATATATATATAAAACATTGATGCAAAAACTTAATGAAACTGTTTAAAAAGGATGATTTTCTTTCGAAAACAAGTTTAGAAAGACAATGTATGCTTGGTAAATCTAAAATAATCCTTTCTTGTCATTTTCTTAGCTATTTATCTCTCATTTAGTTGCCAACCAAACTGCTACCAAGCTGTTTGTATGTAGTAGAACACAAATGGAAGGCTCATGTTATTGAAAGTCATTTGCTACTGGTGGACTTGTTTGCATTTAAGTCCCTGGCTAATCAAATAGTCCAATCGAGAAATAGAAACCAAGGATAGATTATTAGAAATTTAGGGCCGGGCGCGGTGGCTCAAGCCTGTAATCCCAGCACTTTGGGAGGCCGAGACGGGCGGATCACGAGGTCAGGAGATCGAGACCATCCTGGCTAACATGCTGAAACCCCGTCTCTACTAAAAATACAAAAAAAAACTAGCCGGGTGAGGTGGCAGGCGCCTGTAGTCCCAGCTACTCGGGAGGCTGAGGCAGGAGAATGGCAGGAACCCGGGAGGCGGAGCTTGCAGTGAGCTGAGATCCGGCCACTGCACTCCAGCCCGGGCGACAGAGCGAGACTCCGTCTAAAAAAAAAAAAAAAGAAAAGAAATTTAGGAGCAGAGGAAGAATATAGTTGTGAACAAGAGGAAGAAGAGATGGTGAAAACATTGCTATTGCTCTTTAGGGCTGAGTCCAAAGACAGAGGGAGGCTTAAGAGGATATTGTCCTAGTGAACAAGAACGCCTTCCTATTGCCACTCCCCTTTCTCAACCCACTGATCACCTTCCTAGTTGGGGTTTTTTCTGCTTTCTCTTTTTTTTTTTTTTTTCTTTTTGAGACGGAGTCTGGGTCTGTCACCAGGCTGGAGTGCAGTGGCACAATCTCGGCTCACTGCAACCTCTGCCTCCCAGGTTCAAACGATTCCCCTGCCGCAGCCTCCCGAGTAGCTGGGACTACACGCACACACCACCACCCCCAGCTAATTTTTTGCATTTTTAGTAGAAATGGGGTTTCACCATGTTGGCCAGGATGGCCTCCATCTCCTGACCTTGTGATCCACCCGCCTCGGCATTACAGGCATGAGCCACTGGCCCGGCCCGGGTTTTTGTCCTTTCTTATGGAGCAATTAGTTTTCTTCCTGATATCCTTTCTTCTATCTTAGCCCTCTCCCTAGTCCATTTGTATGTACCTTCTAGAACGGCCTTTCCCAAAAGCAAAGTTACTAATTTCACTCACTGAACTCAAACCTGCCCCAGGCTCTCATTGGCTATGAGATAAAAATCCAAACTCATTGTGATGACTTCCAAGGCCCTCGTTGGTCTGGGTTCTGCCTATCTCTCCAACCTCATCTCTAAGAAGCAGTAGTGCTGCAGAATTCAGAGAATGGGCTCTGGAGCGAGACTTCCAGGACCCAGTTCTAGCACGGCTCTTACAGGCTGTGTAATCCCGGGAGAGTTAATTAATATCTGTGTGCCTCAAGTTCTTTATTTGCCAAGTAGGGATAATAATCATACCTTCTATGTTACAGTTGTGCTAAGAATTGAATGCATTCATACATGTAGAATGTTTAGAATAATTCTTGAAGCAATCAATATTAGGGATTCTTAAAATTAGCTCTTGCAGCTCCCTTGGGCAACCTTCTCTTTGGTCACATAAAATGACTTGTAGCTCTCTGAATAAGTTCTACTGTTTCGCTCCTCTGTCTTTGTACATACTTCTGCCTAGAATTTTCTTCCTTTCCTCATCTCTCTGGTGAATTCCTCCTCATCTGTAAAGATAAGCTCTTCTATGAAGGCTTTCTTGATTATACTCCCCAAGTATTATTTATCCTCCTGCCAGAGCTGAACTTAGTACAATTGCAATTATCAAAACATATTGCAATTAAGTGATGATGCATGTCTATCTTCTTTAATTGTCTATTCACTTCTTGAAAACAGAGGACTAGGTTTTACTCATTTCTGAAATCCCAGTGCCTAGCACAGTTTTGGCTCAGAGTGTTCATTCAGTAAATGTTTGTAGAGTGAATAATTCTAAACCAGGATGATTCTAGCTCTGAAAGGAATTAAGAGAATACAGAGACAGTGAGCACACAGCATGATGCCTGTAGGCTCAACAAACATTTTTGTTTTTACCCATCTTCTGCTAATACAATCTTAGGAACTGGAGAAATGGGCATATTTTTTTTCTGTCAAGGCCATTACATATATGTATTTATAATACATTTTTGTACAATACATGAGGAACCTTATGGTTCTAACACACTAAAAGGATCTTTTTCTCTACTTTCGAAAGCTAACTTCTCATGTTTTGTATTTTAAGTGCATACCTAGTTCAGTGAGTGGAGGAAATAATAAATTGGAAGAATACAATACTGAAGGGAAAGAACACAGATTTTAAAAAAGAAAAAGATCTGTGACCTGAGACTCTGAAAATATGTTAGAGTATTGTGAAGCCCAATTTGGAACTAGAGAAGGGCTGCTGCTATGTACAGAAGACCGCATAGGAACCTCCCGTGTTTTATTATTAAATATTGTTGTAACCAGCATATTTGTTTGTCCTCTTCTCATAGACATAAATATAATTACCATGTTTTTAATCTTTAAAGGGAGAAGATGGTTATAAAGAACTATTAAAGAAAATAGATCATTAATTTCTTAGCATTAGAAAGGTTTTAAGGCCAGGCACGGTGGCTCATACCTGTAATCCCAGCACTTTGGGAGGCTGAGGCAGGCAGATCACCTGAAGTCAGGAGTTTGGACCAGTCTGGCCAACATGGCAAAACCCTGTCTCTACCAAAAATACAAAAATTAGCTGGGCATGGTGGCATGCACCTGTAATCCCATCTGCTTGGGAGATTGAGGCAGGAGAATAGCTTGAACGCAGGAGGCGGAGGTTGCAGTGAGCTGAGATTGTGCCACTGCACTCGAGCCTGGGTGACAGACTGAAATTCTGTCTCCAAAAAAAAAAAAACATTTTTAAAGACCATCTCATTGAATCCTTTCATTTTATTGGTAAGGAAACCAAGATTAAAGGAGGTAAGTGACTTGTCCAAGGTCTCTCGGGGATAGTGACAGTAGCAGCATGAGGTCTTCATAACCACAGCTCAGAGACCTTTCCCCTAACTTCACTCTCATTGTTTTTCATAGTGTGGTCCTTGAATCAGCTCCATCGGAATCACCAGGGTGTTTGTTAAAATGCAGACTCCTGGCTTTCCAAACCCTGAACAAAAAATCTCTAGAGGCAGAGCCCAGGAATTTGCATTTTAAGTAAGCTCTCTAGATGATTCATACAAAATAATAGTCTTTGTTAAATTAGGTGAAAACTTTCCAACTGTTCCTGATTTCCTTTACTCCTTTCCCCTTATCAAAACTACTTCCGTTCTTAGAAGCACTATTGTAAAACTTCTAAAAATTCTGCCATGATTTCTGATTAAATTTATATCAGTAAGAAGTCAAACATGTTTTCTCACTTCCTCTTGCTGTCTGGTCCTTTGTCCTTTCTTTTTTTTGCCCTACTGGGCATATGTCTAGCAATTTTTCTCCCTGGTGATGCCCACCTGCCGTTACTTACATTTGTGTCCTGGGGTGGCTTCTGAGGGCAGCATGATGCTTATTGACAAAGCCCAGCACGGAGCTGTCTTTAGTATTGGAGGCTATGCAGGGAGTATGAATGGACTCACATGGGCTTAGTAATATTGAATCAGAGGAAGGAGAGCTGAAGTACCGCTGCTCCAGTCACAAGAAAGAAAGGAGAAAAGATGGGAATTTTAGGAGGACAATAAGGCCAGCCATAGAGGTAAGGATGCATTATCTTGGGGAGAACAGGTAAGGCTTAGTGGCTGGCTGTAGAATTTCTAAACTCTAGGCCCTGAGGAATGGCTATCTGGTGGAAGGGAGGAGGTAGGAGATTTAGCATAAAATGCTTTCACAAGGAGAATGCTGTTTGTACTTAGATTTTATGTTAATTTCGGTTAGTTTTGAAGATGCTAGAGATTAGGGACTTGTCTTAAAGCAGTGATAGCGTAGCAAACTTAAGGTTATTTATGCTCATTTGGGAAGGTTTACGGTGAGGACTGGTGAGGATTATATGGAGGATGGTTTAAAGTCTTCCTTCCCCTCAAACCACTCCTTGGTGCTATTATTAACTATACCCATAAATGTTTTCTTGTTGATAAGAATAAAGTCATGTGGTTGCAAAAGAGTTACATAGAAGGTTACTGATAGAATACTGAGTAAGATGGTGGGAAGGGAGAAGAAAAGGCCACTGGAGGATATGGGTGCCAGACCTACTGCGAGAAAAGGAAAAGAAGGAGACAGTAATACTTATTTACCCTTGGTGTTGTCACATTGCTAAGCAACTTCCTTCATTCTCATGGTTCTGAAAGCCAAATGGTATTTCTGCTGTTCCTTACAGATGAGGAGAAAGGTCTCAAAAAGGATACATTTTGCCAGTGATACTCAGTGTTATAGGAAGGTTACTTCCAAGGATTCATATCCTTGGAATGGAACCCCAAAGTCCAGGGTCATTCTACCACGTCACCCTGAAGCATCTGTCTAACTTGGAGACTGATAGGAAAAGGAAAGAGGAGAAAATTTCAGAAAGAGTTTGGCGAAGTATCTCAGAGGGACCTCTAGTTTTGTGGTCTGGAGGACTCATGGGGGCATCATAAAATCTAAATCTTAGTAAAGGAGCCATAGGGACACTGGGATTATCTTCTGAGGCATGCTGTTTCACAGCTGAAGATAAGTGAGATGCCAAGGCAGCCAGCATTTATAGCAGAAAAGTGTTAAAAGTTAGTCAGTAAAACAGCAGTGTAGCTTCCATCCAGTGTATGTTAGCGATACCATGAAGACTAATTTTAAGCCCAGGAGCATAGTTGTTGAGGTAGCCTAAGTCTCCTTTAAGGGAAGTGGCTACTTTTAAGCTACATTTGCAATGAGTTAATCTTTGTGGAATGTTGACCATGTGACTAGGGGAAATTCTTACAAATGAAGCTATCAGTTATATCAGCCTTTGGTGACATCAAAATACCTGCAAAGTTTTAATTTTTGAGGAGGCTTTAATATAATTTTGGAATAAATATTAAGGAACATTTCAAAATAGTTTTTTAAACAGTTGAAAGAGATGCTTGATCAACTTGATGTCAATTGCAAAGAAAAAATTCCCATTTTAAAACTATTTAAAGATGCTTTGCAACAGCTCCCGAACCAAGATCGTATCAAAAGAAAAAATTGATGCTGATAATAAGGTACACACAGAACAAGATATGACTTCTGAGTTTCCTTGCATGCAAATACTTACAATGTTTTATTATCCAGTTTCCTTACTGTGCTTTCACATTGTTTGGAAAAGTTTTCAGAAATGGAAAGTGAAAAATTCTGTCTGAAAGAGAAGAGGTTAAAAAAAGCATTTGAGCTTTTGGTCTTCAAGCTAAACCTGATTGTGCATCTATTTATGCTTTGTTCATGCAAATTCTTTACCTATTACACCAGCATCTTGTTCTGCACCATTGTCCTAACTGAAATGCTTCCTGAGGAGAGACTAAAGGCTTCTGAATTGTCATTAGAGTGCTTCCAGCTTAGATAAAATGCTTCTGAATACTAAGCATTTTGTGTGGGCACTAGAGATGAAAAAACTTAAATTTGTCATATTGAATCAAGAATTTTTCAATGATTACTAAAAGCTACTTTTATGGCATATTAAGGTTTGCTCCTTACCACTCTCCTTTCCACATTGGCCTTAACAAATAATCATTCTGTGTTCATGGTTTTGAATTGTAACTGGGCACTTTTTTTTTTAAGGATTTGAAGATGCCGGACCTGACATCATGATGTGAATTTCAGGTTATTTTTTCTTATGTGCAGAAACATATGTGGGTGCTCCCTACTCCTCCATCTTTCCCTCTAAGAAGTTTAGCCTATGGAAATTGGAGAAATACCAATAAAATAAAATGAGGCCTGTTCTTACCTGAGGGAGCACTTACCTAGGGATGAAATTTAAGGGAGATACAAATGAGTAAAGAAATAGGATATAAGCATTCCCTTTTCTTCCACAGCCTTGCCAGCATCTGTTGTTTTTCTCATTGTGGTTTTGATTTGCATTTCTCTGATGATTAGTGATGATGAACATTTTTTCTTTAGAAGACATACAAGCAGCCAACAAACATATGAAAAAATGCTGTTCTATTCATGCCCTTTGCCCACTTTTTAATGGGGTTATTTATTTTTGTGCTTGTTGATTTGTTTAAGTTTGTTATAGATTCTGAATATTAGACCTTTGTCAAATGCATAGTTTGTGAGTATTGTTTCCCATCCTGTAGGTTGTCTGTTTACTCTGTTGATAGTTTCTTTTGCTGTGCAGAAGCTCTGTAGTTTAATTAGGTCCCACTTGTCAATTTTTGTTTTCATTGCAATTGCTTTTGAGGACTTAGCTAAAAATTCCTTACCAAGGCTGATGTCAAGAAGGGTATTTCCTAGGTTTTCTTCTAGGATTTTTACAGTTTGAGAAAAGGGAACGCTCATACACTGTTGATGGGAGTGTAAATTAGTTCGTCCACTGTGGAAATCAGTTTGGAGGTTTCTAACAGAACTTAAAACAGAGCTACTATTCAACTCAGGAATTTCATTACTCAGTGTATACCCAATGAAATAGATCATTATACCAAAAAGACACATGCACTTGTATGTCATTGCTCTGCTATTCACAATAACAAAGGCATGGAATCAACCTGGGTGCCTGGATTGTATAAAGAAAATGTGGTACAGGCCGGGCACGGTGGCTCACACCTGTAATCCCAGCACTTTGGGAGGCTGAGGCGGGCGGATCGCGAGGTCAGGAGATCGAGACCATCCTGACGAACACCGTGAAACCCCGTCTCTACTAAAAATACAAAAAAATTAGCCGGGCGTGGTGGCGGGTGCTTTGTAGTCCCAGCTTCTAGGGAGGCTGAGGCAGGAGAATGGCATGAACCCGGGAGGCGGTGGAGCTTGCAGTGAGCAGAGATCGCACCACTGCACTCCAGCCTGGGCGACAGAGCGAGACTCCGTCTCAAAAAAAAAAAAAAAAAGAAAATGTGGTACATATATACAATATAATTCTATGTAGCCATAAAAAATAATGTCTTTTGCAGCAACATGGATGGAGCTGGAAGCCATAATCTTAAGTGAATTAATTCAGGATAAGAAAACCAAATACTGCATGTTCTCACTTATAAGAGGGAGCTAAACACTGGGGACATATGAACAGAAACATGGGAACAACAAGTGCTGCAGAATACTAGAGGGGGCAGGGAAGGAGGGAGGCATGGGTTGAAAACTACCTATTGAGTATTATGCTTACTTCCTGGATGCAATATACTCATGTAACAAAGTGGTACATGTACCCCCTGTAACTAAAATAAAAGTTGAATCAAAAAATAGTGGTTGTCCACAGAGGAGGTGTACAGAAAAAAAAACAGTGGTTTCTTCATAATTACAAATGTCCTTGATTGTCTCTTATTTCTTCTCTCCTCATATTCACTGCCCTGATGGCATCCTCATGACAGTCCATCTTTGTTTTTATAGAGAATGAAATTTGCATCTTCTCTGATGGGACAATGCATTGTTTCTACACAGTTCATGCATATTCTATGCAAGAAGTATCATGCTGTTGACACATTATTACAAGGTTTATCAACTGCATTCATTAAGAATTTGGACATGATGGAAAAGGACAGGCTCAGAAGGGGCTAATTCCAAAAGGCTACTTGGTGAAGTCAGATCAAGGTTCCCTGAGGGCAGTGGGGTACAAGGCCGCAACCAGAAAAGATATATAACATTTGCCTATTTTCCTTTTCATAAGTTTCAAATAGACTTACATTGTAATAGCAGTTTGTAAAACATCAGAAAATTAAATTGTAACACACAGAAAGCAGGTAAAACCTGAATGTACAGCTCAATGATTTCTCACAGAATGATCAGCTATGTACCCATTATTCAGGTCAATAAATGAAAATAACCAAGACCCCCTACCCCTGCCAAGAAAAAAAGAAAAATGGGAAAAGAGAGCAGGCTGTGAGGGCCTCAACCTTTACTGATGAGGAAGGAGAAATGAGGCAATTCAAATTGGACATTTCTATGTATTATTATTCTCCAATACATGAGACAATTCCTTGCAGGAATATTTTGTCTCTTTCACCTACTGGAATAAAAATCCCTGAACTAAAATTTTCACATGCCAGTAATTTCAGGAAGGGATGTGATTTCTTTGCCACAAAATGTGGGTATCCAGAATCAGCTTTATCATAAACCAATATCTCTATCCTTTTCCTAACTGGACTCTCACCAGTTTTGCTCACCTCCAAACCATCCTCCTTGCTGCAAAGTGGTATTTTATAAAAGCAAATTTGAGTAATCTTGCTTCAAAGTCTTCACGGCTCCCCATCCTCTAAACAACTGGACCTGGCCCTCTGATCATCATGGCCCACATCTCCTTGGCTTCCTCTTCTGTTTCATCTTCCTCCATGTGTCCATGTTTCACTTTTTCTGAGAGAGTTCCCTCTACCGTCTCTTGACTTTGTGTCTTCACATGAGCCATTCTATCTTCTTTGCGTGCTTTTTCTCACTCTGTCTAGACAACTCCTGCCTGTTCTTCAAGACTCAGCATAAATCACTTCCGTCAGGAAGCCTTCCATAATCCCTGCTACCATTAACAAACTCTTCCTCAGTGCTCTCAGAACACTCTGTTCTGTTCTCAGATCTGTCATAACATTTGCTATGTTGGACTTAAATATTGGCTCTCTTGTGTGTTGCCCCCATACAGCTGTCTGTGACTTATCTTTGTACCTTCAGGCTTTCACACAGTGTTTGGAACATAGTGAGTGCTCAGTTAATGTTTTTGAAGCTCAGTTAATGCTGCATGACTCTGAATACAGCAAGTGTTTTATCTTCACAGCTATCCCAAAAGCCTCAGGTGGAGCTGAACCTCCTATATGCAAGGTACAAATAATGCATACTGGTTGATTATAAATAATTCATTTTGGTTGATTCCAAACAAAGACAGCAGCATCTGGTGTCACTCTCTTAGTGCCTTAACCGATGAACTGAATAGAGCCTATCTCCGTAGGCTGCAATAATAACGCTTTAGGGCAGTGTTATCCCAACTGTAAGTTGTGTGACCCATTGGTGGGTCATGAAAGCAATAGAGTGCATCAAGACTGGCATTAAAAATAAAAAAAACATAAAATAGAGTGAAATAAACAAGAAAATATCAGCATATTACATATTAAAAAGTAAGTATCACTCTGCTTTATTTCTGTTACATATGTGACATGTACTGGGTTGTAATACAAAAGTGTTTGTTACTATGCATCTCAGTCAAAAAAAAAGTCTGGCAAACAATGCTCTGAGGAAAGAATGAAATTCAGCCACCGTGTCCCCGACCCTGGATGAACGGAATCAGTACGATACCGACCACTGGATGCAAACCGTCCAGGAGCTCATTCCCTTTCTGTTCCCATACTAAGCTTATCTTTAGCTGTAATTCTGTTCTGAAATAGAAGATGTTTGTCTACTAGGAGAGAAATAGTTTTGCAAACCTTCTGTAGTGTTTTGTGTCCATTTTTAAATTAAAGATTAAAACATTAGGTACGTTTTGCCATCCTGAAGCTTCTTCCTCCGCTTAAAAAAATGATACTCTCTGATAAGGATTAGAACAAATCCTTTGAGATGCCAGTTTTGTACTCCATTCTGCAAATGCTAAAATGGCCTCTAATTCAGGATACCCAGAATTGGCTACAAAGGTCTTCTAGCTTCAGGGTGAATCAACTATTTGGCAGCAGTTTCCACAAGGAAACAGAACAGTTTGTTTTCTCCTTATCTATTTGAAAGTGACCCCATGTCTATGGAGTTGGCCGAGAAGGCAGGGAGTGAAGGGGAGTGGAGCTGTCTACTCATTGACTACTTGGAAATCTGAATTTCTGCCACAGCTTGGGTAGGCTTTACCTTTTGTTTTTTACTTACTCTTTTGTTGGCAAGTTTCTAAAAGCACAGCAGTGGCTGGGGTAAGTCAACGTGGCTTCCAGGAGATTGGCAAATTTTTCTCTCGATGGCAATTTTTTTAGAGAATGGGATGACGTGGCAATTAGCGTCTGAATGGACTCTAGGCCATAGCTCGGCAGGGCCTGCAATTTGGTGGAAGAAATATCCCTGAACAATAAAGGGGAGAAATGCTTTTTATTTATTTATTTTATACATTTTATTCAGAGAATGGAACCTCCCCCAACAATATTATCGTTATAGGCACTGAGGAATCTTCTCCATCTTGCTTTCCCCTTAATTCTCCATTTCAATTAGTCTCACTAAGATCTGAATTCAAAAAAGCGATTCTGTATTTTTTCTCATGTGCGCCTCATTATTCTTTTCAAGGTTAAGTATAACTCCTTGCACCTACCATACGTTTGTTAGCATTTCTCTGTCTCTCCCCTCTTCCAACTCCTTTTCCCCACCCTCTCTCTTCCTCTACTTCTTTCCACTTAGCAGAAGTGAAATAACCACTTGCTTTATGCGACAGCCAGCACGCGCAGTTACATCAGCTTTTGTGCTCTACCCCAGGGGAAATTATTCAGGGCTTCAGATGCCTCAGTCTTTGATTGATTAAGCCCTGCAGGAGAGGTTTTCATGAAGCATAGGCTGGTTACCTTATTAAGAGCTCCTATGTGGCATTAGCCATCATCTACCTAGGAAGCAGAATGCATGTTCTCTCATGCAAACTTGATTCATCTGTTCAAAGCAAGCAAACACAACCTTGCAAGTCAAACTGTATGGAAAGGTTAGGCTTTGTCAACAAGGTCCTGAACTCTTTGATTTTACTAGACTTGAGGCAATGTCCAAGAAAATTCTAAACACATTAAGTGTTAGGAGAAAAGAGTCAACGAGAATTAAACAATTCTGCTCATCTTCTAAGTGGCTGCTGCTGATGCCCCACAAAACTTTTCTAGCAGCACAGCTCCCCTCAGCAATCATCCCCGAGACTTGGTGTTCAGCACATGGGAGGGGACCAATAGGTGACTGATGGAAGATGAACTTGATGACATGGAATGATGATGGTGTAGGACCTCAGTGGAAAAATTAAGGCAGCAAAATTTGTCCCAGGGGCTTCAGAATTTCCTGCTTTTGTGTCCCTATTGATTTAGGTAACCAGGGTTCTCATTCTGCTTTATAGGGTTTTTTATCTCAGACATGTTCGGGATTGAGCTCTTTGAAGATCTGGTGGCTTTTTTGTTTGTCTTGTGAGTGAGTAAATTTAAAATTAGGTTCTTTGAAATGGTAAGGCCTCATTACAAGGGAGTGAACCTCTGATAGTGAGTTTTCAGTCTTAGTAACAGACTAGTTTGAGAAATACTTTTTGAGTAAGGGTGGAGTGGATGCTTTTAGATACGATTCAAATCCTAGGGGTATAATAAGAACAACCTCTTGGGATGGAAGAGACCTAGGTCTGGTGCTATTGTTTTGGACATGAGAGTGTAGGGATCTGTAGTGCCCACAGTCACTTCTGAGGAGCTAACCAAGCAGCTCTTCAAGCCAATACTGTCATGCAGGGGCCTTGGGAACACAGTGGCTTGGTTGTGTTTTGCACCTGAGCCAGAGACAGCTTTCTTTGTTTGCCTAGTGATCAAGTAGATGGCCAGCTTGCTGTAACAGCTCTGCCTACAGGATGTGCTAAACTGAAGAGTATTCAGTCAACCTACAGGATTTGGAGTCTGGTGTGCTTTGCATATGATACATATAGAAAAAGACCCCTAGGATAAGGTTGCCAGAATTTGAGAGCAGAGAAAGCAGTGGGCAGGAGCCACAAGGTAGTGGAAGTCATAAGTAAACAGAAGTTATAGAGTTGAGTGGAGATTAGAGGGAGTTAGGATTGATAGTGGCAGAAGTTAGGAAACAGAAAGATGTAGGAATTTCAGTGGTGGGAATTAGGAAGTAGAGTCAGAAGTCGATAGTGTCAGGACTTATGAAGTAGACAGAGTGAGAACTGGACAGTGGCAGGAGCTAGGAAATAGATGAAGTCAGGAGTTGACAGTGGGAGCTAAGAACTAGCACAGTCAGGGCTCCACAGTGGCAGGAATAGGAAGTAGACAGTCAAAAGTGGATAGCAGGAAGGAGTTAGGAAATAGAGAGTGAGGGGCTGACAGGAACAGGAGCTAGGAAATAGACTTTGTGTTTTACACTGGTGGAAATAGAAAGTAGACAGAGCGATGAGTTGATCTTGGCAGGATCTACATTATGAAGAATAACCAGGACAGCTCATTTCCTTCCCTTGCTCAAAACCCCAAAGCCTCCCCATCTCACTTAAAGAAAACACAAAGTCTGTCTAGTGACCACAGGCCCCACCATGATCCAGCTCTCTGCCACATCTCTGTCCTTATATTCTATGATTCCCTTCTTTGCTCACTCTGCCATATTGGCCTCCTTGCTGCTCTTCAAATACACAAGGCAAGATTCTGTCTCAGGCCTTTGCTTTTGCTGTTCCGCCTCCTGGAACACTTTTCCTGCAGATAATCACATGACTTGCTTTCTTACTTCCTTTAGGTGTTAGTTCAAACGACACTTTTTCGGGATAGTCTTCCCTCACCATCCCCTTTAAAATAGTAATCCCCTCTCCAGAACTCCTTTCCCCACAACCAAATGAGTTTTCTCTTCTACAACCGATAGCATTTGGATGACTACATATTTTATTTACTTATATGATCCTTGTCTGTCTTCCCCATTCTATGAAGGCAGAAGTGCTTATCTCTTCTTATTCTCTGCCATTTCTCTGATGCCTAATCCAGTCAGAGTATGGGTTCATAAGAGTTAGTGAATAACGGGATGAATAAACAAACAAATGAACTGGGTTACCCTGCTCACCATTTTCTAGAACTTTTTTCATTGTAAAATGACATGCCTGTTTATTGCTTTGCCTGTTTGTTGTTGTCTCCTTTATGTGACTGTCATCTGGTTAAGGGCAAGGACCAGGGCTATTTTGCTTACTACAGTCTGTTCACCACGGTGCCTGGTACACAGGATAGGTTCAATCAATGTTTGTTGGATAAATAACAGCTGCTAGAGTAGGTTAGTGGTGTCGTGGACTGCCACTTCTGTGATGGGATAACCAGTTGCCCTGTGTGAGAGCAGCACAGTAGTTGGAATGCTGTTGCATTTATCCCTGAAACCTGACTGCAACTTCAGGTCTCTGCAGGATGTTGGATGTTTCACGTTGGATGTTTCAGGCTTTGTCAGATTCAATGTTCTATTTCTCCTAACTTTCCCTTGTATCCTTTTTTTTTCTTTTTTAAAATACTTTAAGTTCTGGGGTACATGTGCACAACGTGCAGGTTTGTTACATAGGTATACATGTGCCATGTTGGTTTGCTGCACCCTCAACTAATAATTTACATTATGTATTTCTCCTAATGGTATCCCTCCCCCAGCACCTCCACCCCCCAGCAGGCCCTGGTGTGTGACGTTCTCCTCCCTGTGTCCATGTGTTCTCATTGATCAGCTCCCACTTATGAGTGAGAACATGCAGTGTTTGGTTTTGTGTCCTTGTGATAGTTTGCTGAGAATGATGGCTTCCAGCTTCATCCATGTCCCTGCAAAGGACATGAACTCATCCATTTTTATGGTTCCATAGTATTCCATGGTATATATGCGCCACATTTTCTTTATCCAGTCTATTATTGATGGGCATTTGGGTTGGTTCCAAGTCTTGGCTATTGTGAATAATGCTGCAATAAACATACATGTGCACATGTCTTTATAGTAGCATGATTTATAATCCTTTGGGTATATACCCAGTAATGGGATTGCTGGGTCAAATGGTATTTCTAGTTCTAGATCCTTGAGGAATTACCACACCATCTACCACAATGGGTAAACTAATTTACACTCCCACCAACAGAGTAAAAGCATTCCTATTTCTCCACATCCTCTCCAGCATCTTCTCTTTCCTGACTTTTTAATGATCGCCATTCTACTGGTGTGAGATGGTATCTCATTGTGGTTTTGATTTGCATTTCTCTAATGACCAGTGATGATGAGCATTTCTTCATATGTCTGTTGGCTGCATAAATGTCTTCTTTTGAGAAGTGTCTGTTCATATCCTTTGCCCATTTTTTGATGGAGTTGTTTGTTTTTTTCTTGTAAATTTGTTTAAGTTCTTTGTAGATTCTGGATATTAGCCCTTTGTTAGATGGATAGATTGCAAAAATTTTCTCCCATTCTGTAGGTTGCCTGTTCACTCTGCTGATAGTTTCTTTTGCTGTGCAGAAGCTCTTTAGTTTAACTAGATCCCGTTTGTCAATTTTGGCTTTGGTTGCCATTGCTTTTGGTGTTTTAGTCATGAAGTCTTTGCCCATGCCTATGTCCTGAATGGTATTGCCTATATTTTATTCTATGGTTTTTATGTTTTTAGGTCTTACATTTAAGTCTTTAATCCATCGTGAGTTAATGTTTGTATAAGGTGTAAGGAAGGGATCCAGTTTCAGCTTTCTACATATGGCTAGCCAGTTTTCCCAACACCATTTATTAAGTGGGGAATGCCATTTGTTTGTGTCCTCTTTTATTTCGTTGAGCAGTGGTTTGTAGTTCTCCTAGAAGAGGTCCTTCACATCCCTTGTAAGTTGGATTCCCAGGTATTTTATTCTCTTTGTAGTAGTTGTGAGTGGGAGTTCTCTCATGATGTGGCTCTCTGTTTGTTTCTTATTGGTGTATAGGAATGCTTGTGATTTTTGCACATTGATTTTGTATCCTGAGACTTTGCTGAAGTTGCTTATCAGCTTAAGGAGATTTTGGGCTGAGATGATGGGGTTTTCTAAATATACAATCATGTCTTCTGCAAACAGAGAGAATTTGACTTCCTCTCTTCCTAGTTGAATACCCTTTATTTCTTTCTTTTGCCTGATTGTCCTGGCCAGAACTTCCATTACTATGTTGAATAGGAGTGGTGAAAGAGGGCATCCTTGTCTTTTGCCAGTTTTCAAAGGGAATGCTTCCAGTTTTTGCCCATTCAGTATGATATTCACTGTGGGTTTGTCATAAATAGCTCTTATTATTTTGAGATACATTCCATAAATACCTAGTTTATTGAGTGTTTTTAGCATGAAGGGCTGCTGAATTTTGTCGAAGGCCTTTTCTGCATTTATTGAGATAATCATGTGGTTTTTGTCATAGGTTCTGTTTATGTGATGGATTACATTTATTGATTTGTGTATGCTGAACCAGCCTTGCATCCCAGGGATGAAGCCAACTTGATTGTGGTGGATAAGCTTTTTGTTGTGCTGCTGGATTTGGTTTGCCAGTATTTTATTGAGGATTTTCGTATCGATGTTCATCAGGGGTATTGGCTTAAAATTCTCTTTTTTTGTTGTGTCTCTGCCAGGCTTTGGTATCAGGATGATGCTGGCCTCATAAAATGAGTTAGGGAGGATTCTCTCTCTTTCTATTGATTGGAATCATTTCAGAAGGAATGGTACCAGCCCCTCTTTGTACCTCTGGTAGAATTTGGCTGTGAATCCATCTGGTCCTGGACTTTTTTTGGTTGGTAGGCTATTAATTACTGCCTCAATTTCAGGACCTGTTATTGGTCTATTCAGAGATTCGACTTCTTCCTGATTTAGTCTTGGGAGGGTGTATGTGTCCAGGAATTTACCCATTTCTTCTGGATTTTCTAGTTTATTTGCCTAGAGGTGTTTATAGTATTCTCTGATGGTAGTTTGTATTTCTGTGGAATCAGTGGTGATATCCCCTTTATCATTTATTTATTGTGTCTATTTGATTCTTCTCTCTTTTCTTCTTGATTAGTCTTGCTAGCAGTGTATCTATTTTGTTGATCTTTTCAAAAAACAAGCTCCTGGATTCACTGATTTTTTGAAGGGTTTTTTGTGTCTCTATCTCCTTCAGTTCTGCTCTCATCTTAGTTATTTCTTGTCTTCTGTTAGCTTTTGAATGTGTTTGCTCTTGCTTCTCTAGTTCTTTTAGTTGTGATGTTAGGGTGTTGATTTTAGATCTTTCCTGCTTTTCCTTGTGGGCATTTAGTGCTATAAATTTCACTCTACATGCAGCTTTAAATGTGTCCCAGAGATTCTGGTACATTGTGCCTTTGTTCTCGTTGATTTCAAAGAACATCTTTATTGCTGCCTTCATTTTGTTATTTACCCAGTAGTCATTCAGGAGCAGGTTGTTCAGTTTCTATGTAGTTGTGCAGTTTTGAGTGAGTTTCTTAATCCTGAGTTCTAATTTGATTGCACTGTGGTCTGAGAGACAGTTTGTTGTGATTTCTGTTCTTCTACATTTGCTGTGAAGTGTTTTACTTCCAATTATGTGGTCAGTTTTAGAATAAGTGTGATGTGGTGCTGAGAAGAATGTATATTCTGTTGATTTGGGTTGGAGAGTTCTGTTGATGTTTATTAGGTCCACTTGGTTCATAGCTGAGTTCATGTCCTGGATATCCTTGTTAATTTTCTGTCTCATTGATCTGCCCTGTAATGGCAGTTGGATGTTAAAGTCTCCCATTATTATTGTGCGGGAGTCTAAGTCTCCTTGTAGGTCTCTAAGGACTTGGTTTATGAATCTGGGTGCTCCCGTACTGGGTGTGCATATATATTTAGGATAGTTAGCTCTTCTTATTGAATTGATCCCTTTACCATTATGTAATGGCCTTCTTTATCTCTTTTCATCTCTGTTGATTTAAAGTTTGTTTTATCAGAGACTAGGATTGCAACTCCTGCTATTTTGCTTTCCATTTACTTGGTAGATCTTCCTCCATCCCTTTATTTTGAGCCTATGTGTGTCTCTGCATGTGAGTTGGGTCTCCTGAATACAGCACACCGATGGGTCTTGACTCTTTTTCCAATTTGCCAGTCTGTGTCTTTTAATTGGGGCATTTAGCCCATTTACATTTAAGATTAATATTGTTATGTGTGAATTTGATTCTGTCATTATGATGCTAGCTGGTTATTTTGCCCATTAGTTGATGCGATTTCTTCATAGCATCGATGGCGTTTACAATTTGGTATGTTTCTGCAGTGGCTGGTACTGGTTGTTCCTTTCCATGTTTAGTGCTTCCTTCAAGAGGTCTTGTAAGGCAGGCCTGGTGGTGACAAAATCTCTCAGCATTTGCTTGTCTGTAAAGGATTTTATTTCTCCTTCACTTATGAAGCTTAATTTGGCTGGCTATGAAAATCTGTGTTGAAAATTCTTTTCTTTAAGAATGGTGAATATTGGCCCCCACTCTCTTCTGGCTTGTAGGGTTTCTGCCGAGAGATCCCAATGGCCCCACGGAAGGCTCCATTGTGCATCTTCTCATTGGGCTTCCCTTTGTGGGTAACCCAACCTTTCTCTCTGGCTGCCCTTAACATTTTTTCCTTCATTTCAGCCTTGGTGAATCTGACAATTATGTGTCTTGAGATGGCTCGTCTGGAGGATTATCTTTGTGGTGTTGTCTTTATGTCTTGAATTTGAATGTTGGCCTGCCTTGCTAAGTTGGGGAAGTTCTCTTGGATAATAGCCAGGAGTGTTTTCTAACTTGGTTCCTTTCTCCCCATCACTTTCAGGTACACCAATCAAACATAGATATGGTCTTTTAACATAGTCCCATATTTCTTGGAGGCTTTATTCGTTTGTTTTCAGTCTGTTTTTCTCGAATCTTGTCTTCTCGCTTTATTTCGTTAATTTGATCTTCAATGACTGATATCCTTTCCTCCACTTGACTAAATTGGGTATTGAAGCTGTTGTATGTTTCACGAAGTTCTCGTGTTGTGTTTTTCAGCTCCATCAGGTCATTTATGTTCTTTTCTACACTGGTTATTCTAGTTAGCCATTCGCCAAACCTTTTTTCAAGATTTTTAGCTTCCTTGTGATGGGTTAGATCATGTTCCTTTGGCTTGGAGAAGTTTGTTATTACCCACCTTCTGAAGCCTACTTCTGTCAACTCATCAAACTCATTTTCTGACCAGTTTTGTTCCCTTGCTGGTGAGGAGTTGTGATCCTTTGGAGGAGAAGAGACGTTCTGAGTTTTGGAATTTTCAGCCTTTCCGCTCTGGTTTCTCCCCATCTTTGTGGTTTTATCTACCTTTGCTCATTGATGTTGGTGAGCTATGGATGGGGTTTTGGTGTGAATGCCCTTTTTGTTGATGTCGATGCTATTCCTTTCTGTTTGTTAGTTTTCCTTCTAACAGTCGGGCCTGTCAGCTGTAGGTCTGTTGGAGTTTTCTGGAGGTCCACTCCAGACCCTGTTTGCCTGGGTATCACCAGCAGAGGCTGCAGAACAGCAAATATTCCTGACTGATCCTTCCTCTGGAAGCTTTGTCCCATTGGGGCACTTGCCGGATGCCAGCCAGAGCTCTCCTGTATGAGGTGTCTGTCGGCCCCTACTGGGATGTGTCTCCCAGTCAGGCTACACGGGGGTCAGGTACCCACTTGAGGAGGCATTCTGTCTGTTATCAGAGCTTGAACGCTGTGCTGGGAGAACGCCTGCTCTCTTCAGAGCTGTCAGGCAGGGACGTTTAAGTCTGCAGAAGCTGTGCCCACAGCTGCCCCTTCCCCTAGGTGCTCTGTCCCGAGAGACGAGGGTTTTATCTATAATTCCCTGACTGTGGCTGCTGCCTTTGTTCAGATATGTCCTGCCCACAGAGGTGGAATCTAGAGAGGCAGTCAGCCTTGCTGAGCTGCGGTGGCTCCACCCAGTTCGAGCTTCCTGGCAGCTTTGTTTACACGGTGAGCGTAAAACCACCTACTCAAGCCTCAGCAATAGTGGACGCCCCTTCCCCCGCCAAGCTCCAGCATCTCAGGTCTGCTGCGCTAGCAGCAAAAATTTCAAGCCAATGGATCTTGGTTTGCTGGACTCTGTGAGCATGGGACCCACTGAGCCAGGCACGGGAGGGAATCTCCTGGTCTACTGGTTGCAAAGACCATAGGAAAATCATAGTATTTGGGCAGGAGTGTACTGTTTCTCCAGGTACAGTCTCTCACAGCTTCCCTTGGCTAGGAAAGGGAAATCCCTGGACCCCTTGTGCTTCCCAGGTGAGGCGATGCCCCGCCCTGCTTCAGCTGGCTTTCTGTGGGCTGCACCCACTGTCCAGCCAGTCCCAGTGAGATGAAGCAGGTACCTCAGTTGGAAATGCAGAAATCACCTGTCTTCTGCATCAGTCTCCCTGGGGGCTGCAGACCAGAGCTGTTCCTATTTGGCCATCTTGGAAGCAATTTCCCATGTATCCTTTAAACCCTCTTTAACTGCGAGAGCCTGGTCCTAATCCTTGCACCCTCAGAGAATCTGACAGCACCTCAGCCCTGTCCAGCCAAGTGCCAGGGGCAAGCCAGATCTCTGGTCTTAGATTCCCATGAATGGATTCCAGGTGGGTAGCCAGCCTCTTTGCCAGCACATGAGGCCACCACCCCCCATATTTGGTGTTATGGGTTGAATTGTGTCCCCTGCTCAAATTCATATCTTGATGTTCTCAGTACCTTAGACCTTTTTTGGAGATAGGGTCTTTACAGAGGTAGTGAAGTTAAAATGAGGTTATTATGGTGGTCTCTAATCCAATATGACTGCTATTCTTATTAAAAGGGGCAATTTGGAGATACACACATACACACATACGTACATGCACACACATACACAATACCATGTGAAGATTGGAGTTATGCTGCCACAACCAGAAAGAACTAGCACAAGCTAGGAGAGGCCTGGAATAGATGCGTCCTTCACAGCCCTCAGAGGGAGCCAATCCCTGCTGACACCTTGATTTTGGACATCTGTCTTCCAGAACCATAAGACAGAATTTCTTTTGTCTAAGCCTGTCAGTTTGGGGTACTTTATTATGGCAGCTGTGATACACTTGGTCTTTCCACCAGCAGCCTTTTCAGGTGTAGAGGCTGATGTCTCACATATCAGCTTGGGGATGATGTGGAGGGATCACCCTAAGCAGTCCTGTTGGGGTACACTGGGCAGGGAGGGGAGGCAGCACCACTCTACTCACAAGATTTTTGGCCCCATGGCCCCACGGAAGGCTCCATTGTGCATCTTCTCCAGATGTATGTTTTCCTTTAGCTCCCTGTGGGAAAGGACATTTTCCTTAGTGGAGTTTGTACCTCATGTGTAAGCATTCATAGCTGTGTGTACACATATTTAGACCAACCTATGTGCATGGCGGTAGGGTTAGAAGGGGAAAAAGGGGGAAGTGGAGGGAGAGTGGGAAAAAGACATGCTAGTTTTTAATGAAATAATGAAATTGCTGGCATGTGTGTTTGGCTGCTCCTTTTTTCTTCCACTCCCTCCTCACTTGGTAGAACTCTGTCCTGTAACTTAAAGTACTCACCCCCTCCTGTCTTGGAGTTATGAAAGTTTACCACCAGACAGCTGGGTAAGGATGAAAGTGCTGCTCCAAGAGGCCAAGGCTGAAGGGCTGAAGTGCAACCTACTCTTTGTTAGCCTCTCAGCCATTGTGACCTTGGAGGTCTCAGAGTGTGCTAATAGTTACATATTGAAGTTTGCAAGTTGAAAAAGTAGGGTCTGTTCAGAGTTATCCCTTTTGTAGTGTAATTTGTATTCTTTTTCTTTCAGATATGCATTTCTCAGTGGGTAAGAAAGAGGACTTACAGCCTCTGTAGAAAATTGCCCCATGGGGCTATGCAGTGTAAATGATCATGGCCAGATGTGTGTGTGTGTCATGGAAAAAGTGTTGAGGGCCACTACTCTCAAGGCCGTGGAAGAAGCCAAAAGCTGTTATGGAAGTAGCTCCCTGAGGGCTCTGCTGCCTTGAGTTCAAAGTCATTCAGGCTAAACTCCTTAGGAGCAGCACAATCTGGTCCTCCTAGGCAGCCTCCTTTCTGGGCCCTGGCACTGGTATCTCTAAGCACAGGCCCTTCTCTGAGTAGTCGAGGGAACTAGAAGAGGAATCCCTGGGCTCAAGCCTGCCAGCCTTTTTTTGAGCACTTCCTCTCTATAAGAGAATGGTTGTGATTGACAGAGCATCTGGAAAACCCTGGATGGTGGGCACAGTGTGCATCTATCGGTGTGATGATTTCAAGCATGGGAACATGATTCCCTTACCACCATTACAGTGTACACAGCAAAACAAACATACTAACATCCATTCCCTACCCTCCTTGCTGTTTAAGAACTGCAAAAGCCCCTGCATTTCACTCTCTGGGTGGCTGTTTTCCACATTTCTACTAAGCATTTTCTTTGGAAACCCTCAGCCCTTTCATCAGAATCCACCTGTCAATCTCACATCGTCCCATCCCCTGGGTGTATTTCCACTTTCAAAGAGATGAGATTGTCAGAGTCAATTGCTGTTTAAAATCTAAATCAAAACAATTTTTTCTTCCTAAACCTCCATGACTCTTCTTCCTGATGTGTTTTGTTTTAATTATATTCAGTTATAGTTATACATCATTGAAACTGGACTCTGTGAGCAAATTATTCTTGTGTTAACCCAGTCAGATTAATTGTTCAAATTTCATGACAGAGCATTTCACATGTTTTACTAAAACCCAGATCTTTCTGTATACTGATAACTCTGTATTACGCAACTTGGTCAAAAAATAAATCAATTTCCCACATTTTCCTGGGGGTCACTTTTGAGAATTCTCCCAATGACGTGACCTTGCAAGTGTGAGAAGCACAGGCAGGATGACCTTTTGAAGCACAGTGGAAGAATCCACAAGTTCCACCAAAGTTTTCCCAGCTGGGGTGCTCTGGGAACAGTAGGGACTGACTCCTAGACCCCATCAGGTGCCCAGGGCCACCTTCTGGAGCTGCTCCTATCTTTCCTGTGTCCTGTGCTGCCTTAGTAAGTCAGGTGTTTGCGAACTTTGCAGGACTTCAGTATCATTGTGTTCCGAACAACTTTGGACAGGCCTGTTTATGAGGAAGGGTTGAATGCATCGTTTGAAAATTTTGCTTGACAATTTTGAAAACTGCTTCTCCCCTGCTACTTAAACTCTTTAATGGGTGACCTTGCCCTTAGAAGAGAATTCAGACTCCTTTCCCATGGCTGCTCAATCCTGCTCCATCTCCTTCATCTTCAGTCTCCCCCTTGCTAAAGACCCTCCAGCCATACTGGCCTCCTCTCAATTCCTGGGACTTACCAACTTAGTTCCTTTTCCAACTCAGGACCTTTGCACATCTGCTCCCTCTTTCTGTAATGTGCTTCCCTCACTGTTGCCACAGTGGAATCCTTGTCATCCTTCAGGCTCAGCCTAAATATCACGTCCTCGGTGAGGCCATCCTGGGTACCTTGCCTAAATTGGTCACCCCTCATACTCTCTCAGATCTCAGTAACAGGTTATGTCCTTCATAGTATATATTACCCTTGTAATAATTTTATCTATTATTTGCTTTTTTGGCCTGTCTCTTTTGATAGATCAGAAACTTCAAAAGGGCAGGGACTGTGTCCTCTCTACCATCGCAGACTCAGTACCTAACACAGTGCTTAGTGTATCAGTGGTGCTTAATAAATGTTTGTTGAATGAAATTAAGTTTGTTCTTGACAAACTGACTCATGTCCTTGGTTGCCTCTTTCTTACAACAGTGAGATGCAGGGCATACAGAATGTTGACTAATTGGACTTTTCATAGTTCGTACCCATTTTGGTATCTCTGTAACAGCTGAAATGCTGCTGACCACCTGAAATCTTCCCTCCTATATTTCTAATTTTTCCTGACCTCACACAGACATACTGTGTTGGTTTTCCTCCCATCTGTTTTATTTTGCTCTTGCTCTTCATGCTCATCTTGTTTCCCTTTAATTTAATATTCACTTCTTTTGTTTTTCCCCCTGTTCAGGTAACCTCAGCCACACAGGATTTCAGCCATCCCCTCTATTCAGATGACCCTGGCATTTGTGTCTCTAGCCCTGCCCTACCCCTTCCAGCCTTCCGTCCTTCCTGCTAACAGATGAGCCTTCTTTAAGCACTCATTTTATACTTCCAACTCAGAACTTTCAATGGCTTCTTGTTTTCTGGAGAAGAGAGTCTAAACTCTTTACTATGGCATCTGAGGCTCTTCCTGTTTTGTCCCTAACTCGTATCTAGAAAGTACTATTTGCTGGTCTGTGAACACATCCTATACTTCCTCTTCTGGACCATTCTTCTTGCTGTCCTCTACTTGGAAGGCGTTTTTCCTCTATTTTTGCCTAAGTTATGCCAGCTCAAAGCCCACCTTTCCCAGAGACTTTTTATACTTTCCTTTCCTCCTGCCTTGAAATTCCAGAGAACTTTACTTCTCTCTGGGGAGGCTTCATGCTTTGCTTCTGTTTTAGTTGGTACTTAATGTATAGTTTATACAGCATTTGGAGATGCTTCTTCCTGTGCTGTAAGCTCCTGTAGGGCGACACTAGGACTTAATCATCTTCATTTCCCCTCAAAATATGACATGTTTCTTCAAACACAGCTGATGCTTCATAAACATTTGTTGAGTGAATAATGGAATGAGGCATCTGAGAGAACTGTGCCAGGAGATGATATAAATGCCTCTGATTTAAGTTTGGCAGAAATCGATTCAATTGGCCTGAGCGAACCCTTCATTAACTTAAGGATGCTTGTTAATGAACCTTTCATTAAGTCATCAAGTCAAAAAGAACATGAGGGCAAATTCACTCCAAGATAGGAGAAAACTTTAAAAATTCTACCATTTCTTGAACACTTAGTATGTGCTACTATGCTGTACTAAGCACACAAAAATATAATCTTGTTTAATTGTTTACTTATAATTAATTATATTGTATAGTACATAATAAATAAGCACCTACTATGTGCCAGGCACTGTGTTAAGTATTGAGGATATGAAACAGATCTTTTCATTTTGGTGGGGGTATCTTCAAAACAAGCCTATTAGTGGATCCACTTTATGAATGAGGATACTGTGGCTTAGATAGGTTACGTAACTTGCTCAAGGTCATACCAGCTGTTAAATAGTGGGACTGGAGTTTGAGTCTTACTCACTGTCTCTTAAGTCTATTCTCTTAGCCACCAAACTATATAGCATGTATCAGTATAATAGAGGCTGATACCTATTTTATAATAGATACCTATCATTCAAAATAAACAGCATATTGTGCAGAATTTTGCTACCCAAGTTTAGACTGTGCTACCCAACTTCAGACTGACAGCATCAGCATCTCCTGAAGCTTGTTAAAATTGCAAATCCTCAGGCTCTACCTAGATCCACTGAATCCAAGTTTCTGGGGGTAAGGCCCAGGAATCTGTATTTTAAAAATCTGCAGGTTCTTCTTAGGTGTGTAAAAATTTGAGAAGCATTAGTCTAGATTACGCTTTACACAACGTGTTTATTTTAAAGGCCTTTTTGTTTATTTTCCTTAATTTTGGCTTTAATTGAACTTTTCATGTGCTCTCAGTTTTTATTATGAACAAATTGTAGGGTGACTGTTACCTCACCCTGTACTTGCTGTGGTTCAAATGTCCCCAGCCCCACAAACTTTGTGAATATGCCACTCTTTTAGAAGAGGATCCATAGAAGGAAAGAGAGGTCGAGAACAATGAGGGAAACAGTAGCGATGCTCTTCTTGAGTTAAAGGCTATTAACATGAAGAACTGGGTAGGGTGTGGTGAAAACACAAAGCTCCCTACCTTGTGGAAAATGAGCTTCCTCCCGCACTAGCAGTACAGAGATGGGACTCCCTGAATGGGTCTGTTGTGGCTGATTAGACTGGTAAATGGTAGTGCTATCTGATTTATCTGCAGTGGGGCCAAGGGAAGAATTTCTTTCTGGAATTCTGCTTCCTCTAACACACCATCAACCTGAGTGAGGGGGCTAGAGAGGGAGGCACTGAGTTGGAGGAGGCATAAAGTAGGGTGTTGAATATTTCAGTAAACTGTCAACTTCAATGTATCCAGGCTGCATCTGTCTTTGAAATCAGGGCGCTGTGGGGTTTCTAGCCAGCCAGTTGCCTAGTAACATGCATGAAACACTGAGGGCTAGCCACTTGAAAGTTTATTTTTGCCCTGAGTTAGTTGCTGAAGATTGAATGTGATCTTGTAGCCAGAGTAATATTTCATTTTTATTCGTGAGCTGGGGAAATGAGCAAATACTTACAGTGAAATCAGTGTCGTCCCATTGAACGCATGACTTTGTACTTCTTCAAATCCATTTCCATATAGTTTGCTGAAGGAGGGAGGAGAGGGTTTAGGAATGGGAAGAAACTGAAAGAAACAGTTTGGAAACACATTTTTCCTCCTGTAACATATATTACTAAGATTATTACAGGCATTCATAATATCTGGTTCTCTATCGTCATCACCACCATCAATTTATTAAGTATCTATTAAGTGCTAGATACTTCATCAGCCACTCTATGTATATTTTATGATTCAATCCTTATCATCATTTCCATTATACTGACAAGAAACCTAAGCCTCAGTGTGGTTATGTAGCTTGCTTAATGTCAAAAGGAAAACAGTGGCATAGCTGGGATCCGAGGCCAGAGCTGTTTAACACTTAAGCCTTTCCTCTGGTTTTGCAGGCCTGTGTGGGCATATGGGTTTTCTGGGTGTTGAAAGCTAAGGGCAGAGGAAGCCTCCAGCACTGAGCCAGCTTTTTTTTTCTTGGATGAGTGTGTGGTTTTGCTGATGTCAAATTTGGCTCCACAACCAAGAAGATTTCACTGACTGTAAACAGTTCTTTAAGACCATTAGTGGGTAGTGAATCAATTTACCTGGGCATAACCAGCATTTAAAAAAACTACATAGAAAAAATAAAAAGTATTAGAGCATTTTGCAAGTAATTAGGGTATTAATTTTTATGAAATTTTATCCCACCATTTTTTATGGTATATACCTATAAATACACATACATACATACATATATACTTCTACCCGGAATAAGACATAAGAGGATCCTTAGAACACAGATACAGGGAAATGTTTGAGCTAAAAAGGAGTCTAGAGGGAATCAAGCAGCACATCGTCATTTTGCAAAGAAGGAAATAGACTCAGTGAAGGAAAGTAACTTGTCTAAAGCCCACAACTGGCATAAATGGGACTAGGATATGCTTTGTCTGGGGCTACTTCCAGCACATCAGTTTTGCTGATTCGTTTTACTTTTCCTCCGCTGATATCCTTATGGCCTACCCATCCTCTTCCTGCAGGATTGTATTTCATGTCATGTTCTCAGTGGGGCCTTTACTGGCTGCCCTATTTAAAACACCGATTTCCTATCCCCCTACTTTCCCTATCCTCCTTCCCTGATTTGCTTTGCCTGCTTTGCTTTATCATCATCTGACCCATGATTATATTTTACGTTTTTACTGTTTACCTCCTCCAGAGAAACATATCCTCCTGTATCTAGAACAGTGCCTGGCACCTGGGAGTATTACAGTAAATATGCATTAAATGAATGGGATGATCAAATGGGAGTATGTAAGATGAATTTCTTACCGCAAATCATAGCCAAACAAGTTTGAAAGCTACTGATTTAGATGGAAATATTTGTATAAGTTCTTTGTGAATGATGATGTAAAACCCACGTGAGAAAGGGCTGTGGTGTGATGTACAGTTAAGCTCCTTATATCTGCCAAGACCCTAACTTCCCTTTGCAGGGTTGCTGGAAGCTGGCCAGGGACAGGCTGTGGGGTGTGACTTGAGAAATGGTTCAGAAACATGCTTCACTTATTCCTGCTCCAGGTAGCTGTTGTCTTCAAGGCCTCTCTAGTCTTTGTTAAATAAAATGAGCGTGGAACTTCACTTTGCGGGGTGTGTGTATGTGTGTAACATCAGCAGCATGTAGGTACTCTGTGTGTATGTATGTATGATCTCCTCCCACCAACCCACAACACAGCTGAGACAGACCAACATATAAATAAAGGCGTGACTCATTTTGAAGTATAATATGTAAACTCTGAAATTCAGAAAATATAACTAGAGGTTACAAAATAGTTCTTAAGTCTCCTCATTAGATTCAGTTCAAAGAGGGCAGGGGAGCATATTTAATTCATTTCTTAAACCCCTGGGGCCTCACAGAATGCTTGGTACCTAGCTCAGTCAATAGCCTGGGTAAAGCAGCGGCTTTGCCCTTCCCTGGGAGGGGGAGGCTTCCATGGTTTCCCAGGCTCTCATATGCTTTCTTCTGAGCTTCTTCAGAGTTTACGGCTACACATGCTAGCTCTCCCATATTGGATTACTGGATGCCACTTTCAATAGTTTTCATTCCCTTCTATATTGTAGAATCTGAGGTTTCTGAACCATTTCTCAAGTCACACCCCACAGCCTGTCCCTGGCCAACTTCCAGCAACCCTGCAAAGAGAATCTAGGGTCTTGGCAGATTCAAGCAGCTTAACTTTACATCACACCACAGGCCTTTCTCAAAGAACTTGTATTTCCATCTAAGTCAGTAGCCTTCAAACTTGTTTGGTTACGATTTATGGTAAGAAATTCATCTTACATACTCCCATTTGGTCATCTCATTCATTTAATGCATATTTACTGTAATACTCTCAGGTGCCAGGGACTGTTCTAGATACAGGAGGATATGTTTCTCTGGAGGAGGTAAACAAGAAAACGTAAAATATAATTATGGGTCAGATGAGGATGAAGCAATGGAGGCGAAGCCAATCAGCTTCACATACTAGCTCTCCCATATTGGATTACTGGATGCCACTTTCAGTAGCTTTCTTCCCCTTCTATATTGTGCAATCTGAGAACATAGGGACAGGGTTGATGCCTGTTGTCTTGCATAATTATACACAACCTTGTTGCCTCCTTAGAAGCTCAGTTTCACCGGAATTATTTTTTATTTTACACTTAGGATATTATTCTTTGGCAGTCTCCTGCCATTTTAGGGGTTGCATTCCTTTATAGCAGTCTCTTTTAGATAAAGGAATCACACCCTTTGTTCTGAACTTCCTTAAGTTTGATTTCTTAGACTCTTGCCCAATATTTATCAAAGCTTTCTCCTCCATCCACTGAATTAGAATCACCTGGAGTTGCTTGTCTAAAATGCAGACTCAGACCTACTAAATCAGAAACTAATAGTGGTATCCAAAAAATATGTACTTTTTAAACAAGCCCTCCCAGTGAGCCGTCATATGCCAGTTTGAGAACCCTTGCCCTAGGGTATATCATAGGATGATATTGTTCTTATCACTCCCATGGGGCAAATCAGATGGTTGTTGGCTTAGAATTGTATCCAGAGTCTAGTTCCTGAATTGCTTTCTCTACCTTCTAAGTGGTGGCACTACATATATAGTAGATGAGGAAAAAAGAGCCCTTGCTTTGTTTTCACCAAAGCTGCTAATAGTTGTCTAGATGCCCATGAGCCCATTACTCATCACAGCTGCATGCTGCCCTGATCCTTGTTTTGATACATGTTAGGATTTTATGCTTTTCTGTTAGACTCACAATGTCATTGCTGTAAGTGTACCCTTGTAGTTAAGTCTGCAGGCACTGAACCCAACCGCTTGAATCCCAGCTCTGCTGCTTACAATCTGAATTACTTTGGGCAAGTTACTTACTGTCTCTGTAACTTGATTTCCTAATCTGAAAATATAATAATAGTATCAACCTCATAAAGCTATTGTAAGGACTAAAAATGTAAATATGTGTTTAACATTTCTAAGTAGGTTCTGGAATACGATAAATGCTTGATGTGTTGGTCCTATTGTTATTATTATTATATTTTGCAGTAGCCTCCAGCCTTCTGACCACAACAGAGGGAAAGGATCTCCCTTTCCATGCTCTGGACAGGATTTCTGTCAAATACAGGCATCTTGTTTAATTGAACTATCATCCTTCTCCACTGAGGTAGGGGGTCTTTCTCTTCCTGGGCAGAGCAAGTCAGGTCAGTGACCTGGACTGCCCCAAATGTACTCACATGCTGAAGGCTCTCAGACACCTTTGGTCTGTACTAGCATCATGGACTTTTTTGGCTTTAGACATTTTCCATGTCTTTTTTTTTTTTTTTTTTTTTTTTCTGAATAGCCTCAGTCCTGCTTGTCTCAACTTTCTAAACAACGTGGCCCACTGTTTCAGTTGCTCTTGTCTCTTTTCTTACCAGTCACACACAATAGAATGTGCTGCCTTGTTTTGATTAAAAGAGAAGCTTCCTTACTTTGGAGAAATTACAAATGTGAGTGGGAGACCTCATGCTGTCAGGCTTGCACAATGCTTTTAATGCCCTTGAAAAAACATCTGGAGAGTCACTTCAGATAACTTTTTTCCAAAACATCATGGTGTCAGAATTAAATGAGGAAGGCTTCCTTTGCTCTACTTTGACAATTTTGTTACAGGCACAAAATGAAGATTTTCACCTCCCCAACTTCTCCTCTATTACAATAGCTGTACCTAACTTTAAAGCATTGTCTAGGTTCTCTACTCAAATGTCAGTAATTGTGAATCAGACAGAATGGCATCTTTTTGTTCAAAATAAGATTTGGGCTTTAGATATTAGTCACAGATGATACTCTAATTCTGAATGCTGCTTTATGATGAACCCCAAGTATCCCCAAGGACTCTAAAAGCATTTCTGGGGTTCTAATATTAACAGTATTAGAAATTCTTCTATAGTTTCCTTTTGGATCAACTGGTTTCTGGATGATTTTGAAGAAGAAAACTTAATTTATGTTTATAGATACTCAGGGTCTCAAAAAAGTGGCCCCATTGCTAAAAGGCAAAGCATGCTGTTTTAGAAGATACCTTTTAGAAAATAGGGTGGTATATTTGTAAGTACATTTTGTTTTCAAATGACTATACAAACAGCATTCTAAAGAAAGGAAATCCTAAATTCACCACTTTCTTCCCTGTGTGGAACTTTGCTGAAGTCCTTTTATAGCTGAATAATTCCTCATGTAGGAAGACACTTCTCTAGTGGATGTGCTGGCAGTGGTTAGATGGGTACCTGTGACCTGGTTACTATGTGCTGCTGTAACCCTAGTTATGAATCAGGGTCCCCCCACTTCTGGGGGCTCACAGTCTCTATAGCAAGGGATCCCTCTCCCTGGATTGCTGTGCCTCCTGCCTCTCAGCAGCACTGAGTTTTCATGTTTCCTTCTATCTCAGCCATGTTCATGTCAACTTACATGTCTTTACTATATGTAATAATAAAAAGGGTGACAGGCATCAGAAAGAATGATAGCAATAAAGGATTCCAATATGTTGAATAAATTTTTTTGAAAAATTTACATTCTATAGTGATACTCAGAAAGAGACAGACCAAGAGAGAACAGGGAAAAGGGGGAAAAAAGTAAGTGTCTTCTTTACAGAAAGGTGTTGGCTAATACATGTAGAAGAATGATAGCATGTAAAAAACTACCATTTTGTTGAACTCCCCTTGTAACAACTGTGTAATCAATGGAGGCTGAAACCATTGGATGAAAAGTTGTTGGCCAACTGAATAGTCACACAAACTCACAGTGTACCACCATAGTTTACTTGTTAATGACAGAGGAAAATGTGCTCTTACAATAGAGATCTGGCAGTCACTGCCTTAAGCAAGCAGCCAAGTTGTGTGACAGTGTGACATAATGTACTTCCTGGTTTGATGTAGTGTGAGAGGCACAGCACCCCCTTTGCAGTGTTCCTGTAGAAATATTTGACCTGAATCTAGTCATGGCAATATAGTCAGTGGAATCCAGACAACTGTCTTGGGCTCCTCAAAGGATCCTATGTCATACAGAACAGAGGAAGGAAGCTGGAGAGTTTGGGAGATGGGGGAAGATGTGGGAGGTGAGGTTGGGAGGACAAAGGGAAGTAACAGCAAAAATGCAGTGCATAAACTTTAATTGGATTCTTAGTTCTAAAAAATCTATAAAAGACTTTTTCATTTGAATATGGACTGTAGGTTAGATAATATTATTCATGTTTATTTTCTTAGGTGTGATGGCATTGTAGTTATGTAGAATGTCAGTGTTTTAGAGAGATACATGCTCAAGTATTTAGGGATGAAATGCCATGATGTGTATAAACTTCTTTTGGATGGCTTGGCAAAAGGGCAGTGTGTGGCATATACTCACATACATAGAGATGGAGTGGGTGCGGCAAGCTGCTAATAGTTGATGAATCTACATTAGGTGTATAGGGCTGTTCATCATACTGTTCTTTCCATCTGTCAATGAAAAGACAAATGGAAAGTGCCTCAATTTGTCAGTTAAAAATTAAAAAAAAAACCATTTAAAAGGAGGTGATGAGATGTGATGTTTTTAAGATGATCTAAAACACCTGGCCTGCTCCAGGTTGCTAAGTATGAGCTTTTAATTGTGATTAATTGTAATTGTGATGATTGTGTAGTTGATGCAAAGTGGTTTGATTCACAGGAGGCAGTAATCCCTTTGAATAGACAGAGACAGAGGTATGTCAAAGTGGGATGACCTGACCAAGGCTGCTTGGCTGGTTAGACACAGAGCCAGGACTGAAGCCCAGCCTCCCTATTTCAACACAATAGAGAGACCCAGCAATCTCTCTACTGTGTCTTATCATGGATACAGCCTGGAATTGTCATGCCTTTCCAGACATCACTTCTCTGTAGGGTCTTAGAAAATTAATTGCCATGACCTTTCCATTTCTTTGTGGAGTTGAGATGTGAATCAAGACTGTCTCTTTTTTTTGAGACTGGTGTGACCAATCACCTAGAATATTTTAAAGGTAGTGCAGCTAAATTCTGCTTATTTGGGAAGGAGGGACATTTCAAGGTGGCCTCTTGAGGAGATTTAATAAACAACCAAAGTGGCTATAAAGGGACATAAGAGCATAATGCATAGTTTTAGCATTAGCCCCACTGAGTTTCTCCAGCATCAAGTGAAGTGTTTTGTTTTCATTAAATGAGCTCACAGTTGGTAAAGATTTGGGTCGGGGGAGGGCAAGACAGGTTCTACAAAAGGCAAAATCTCAAATACCACTAATAATGAAAAGAGAAGGCTTGCTTTCATTATTTTCTAATTAGAGAGTTGAACTTTATAGCTGAGAAAATAAGGCTTTCCTCTTTAAGTGTAATACCCTTTTTCCAGCAGGGTGCTCCACATGATCCTTTGCTTACAGAGGGGCCCATTCGGCAGAGAACAAGTGCTAGGGAGAAGACTCATCACTCCCCTTCCAGATGAAGGGCCAAGAATGAGAAGGGGGATGGAACTACAATGTCCCACAGGCTCTCTGGGAGAGACAGAGCCTCAATCTTTATTAACTTCAGGGTGGGGGAAATTACACCCTACTGGCATGAACTCTTTTTCTTAAAATCATGAGCAACATAAGTTAATGTCCCTGTCATAAGAAAACCATGAAGCTCTCTGTGCACATACTGAAGTATGATGTGTGAGAAGGAATCTTTGGTTACTCCTTGAGTCTGATGGGGTGTCCCAGTCTTGTGAGCTCATAGTTACCTGTGGATTATCCCAACATTGATTTTCTTCTTCACCCTCCTCCATGTCTTCTGCCCTTTCATTCCTACTTCACTCCACTCCCATCATTGGACATTTACCTGGGAGGAGTACCTGTTGATCTCTGATTATTTTTAGATTTAGATCAAAATCGAAGGGAGTCATGGATATTTGTGATCTTTGAATAAAGTCTACTCTATTGAGTAGATTATTTTGTTACTTTTTCCAGAGTTACCTCCAAGCCTGCCTCCTTGCTCTGGCACTTAAGGGTCTCTGCAATTCAATGTCTTCTCCATCTCAGCCAGTTATCTAAACTCACTATCCATTCCTTAAATAGCATGTTTACTCCCAAGTAGTAGCTTCACCCTGTTCTCCTCCTGCCATGCTTTTGCTCCTACTGTCTCTTCACTTGGATTCCTGACTCTGCCTTTCTCTGTATGTGGTACCACATAAATGTTAAGAACATGATTCTGGAGCCAGACTGCCTGGGACCACATCTTGGCCTGAGATAGAGATACTTAACCTCTTGGTGCCTTGGTCTCCTCATCTAAAAGTAGGGTTATAGTTCCTACCTCATAAGATTGCTATGAGACTTAAAAAGTACTTAAAAACAGTGCAGGTATTTAATAAGGGCTACATAAATATTAGATGCTATTATCACACTTACCCATATAAATGTTACTGATTCCATAGGTCTGAGTCAAGTCTATCAGCTCCACTATAAAGCCTCTTCTGACTTCCCCAGCCCAAGAGGACTTCTCTAAGATCTTATTTCTAGGTACCACATACTCTGATAGTGAATATCTAGTATCTTGTATTATCCTTTTATTATTTTATGTCTTTCCCCTCATTGAGATTATGAACTTCTTGAGGACATGAATCTAATCCTATGTATTTTGTATTCTTGATATAGACATGGGGAGACCCCAAATCCGAAGGCATGTGATATCACCTCATTTGGAGTTTATTTGGTGAATACCTTGTTTTTGGTGGGGGACATGATGAATGAGTAGTTCCAGATCCAGTGGTGAGTTGAAAACACTTTATAAGCAGCAGGTAGAGCTGTGGTGTATGAGGGAAGTGGCAGGAGTGGAGAGACTGTTGAGAAATATTTCTAGGATCAATAGAGTCTCCTTCCCAGTGTTCAAGAGTTGCAAGTAAAGAGTATGGGTTATTTTTGAAATTATTTGTGGTTGCTGCTCTGTATTCTTTTGATTGCAGTAATCTGAGATGAAGCTACATAGTCACAGCTTTGTAACATGACAACTATACATGTAAAATTACACCTACACAAAGTAAAAGTACTATACAAATGCAGTGTACCCAAGGAATCCAGTGATATAAAAGAGAGTCCTCTGAGATGGTCTCTTCTTTTGCTTCACATCTATCTCTTCATTTCAGAGTCATTCCAATCCATGTTCTCTCTTTTTTCTTTAAGGGTGAGCTCCTTTATTGCCTCATCACAATTTTGCCATGGGCTGTAACCAAAGCAGAAAGAGTGAGAGGGATATGGATTTTAGGAGCAGAATTAAATAAGGGTCATTGGGCTTTAGGTATAAAGAAATGAGGCCGGGTGTGGTGGCTCACGCCTGTATTCCCAGCACTTTGGGATGCCAAGGTGGGCAGATCATGAGGTCAAGAGATTGAGACCATCCTGACCAACATGGTGAAACTCTATCTCTACTAAAAATACAAAAATTAGCCAGGTGTGGTGGCACACGCCTGTAGTCCCAGCTACTCAGGAGGCTGAGGCAGGAGGATCACTTGAACCCAGAAGGTAGAGGTTTCAGTGAGCTGAGATTGCACCACTGCACTCCAGCCTGGTGACAGAGTGAGACTCAGTCTCAAAAATAAAATAATATAAAATAAAATATGGTTCCCAGGATGCTGCTTCTGAATGGTAGGGCAGTGGAAGGCTCCCATGTGAAGATGTATGGCAGGGATTCCAGAGGGAAGGAAGTCTGGTAAGTGTCCTGTGAAGAACATGTGTTGAGTTACCTTAGTGCAGTGCTCCTCAAACTGTAATGTACATGTGAATCACTTGGGATCTTGTAAAAAGCATATTCTGAGTTAGTAGGTCTGTGGTGAGCTATTTCTAACTAGAGGATACAGTTTAGATCTGTGTTTCCACAAAATCTTATTACAAATTATAATCCCCAATGTTGAAGGTGGGGCCTGGTGGGAGGTGACTGGATCATGGGGATGGTTTCTCATGAATGGTTTAGCACCATCCCCCTTGTGATAGAGTGCTCATGAGATCTGGTTGTTTAAAAGTGTGTGATACCTCGCTGCTCTCTCTCTTCCTACTGCTCCCGGCCATGTGAGGTGCTGGCTCACCCTTCACCTTTCATCAGGATTGTAAGTTTCCTGAGACCTCCCCAGAAGCTGAGCAGATGCCAGAATCATGCTTCCTGCACAGCCTGCAGAATTGTGAGCCAATTAAAAGCTCTTTTCTTTATAAATTCTTATACTCAGGTAGTTCTTGATAGCAATGTGAGAACGGACTAATATACCAGTTCTCAGAAGATGCTGAAGATGATGGTTCATACTTTGAATAGTGAGATCTTAGGAAACACCATGAAAGGATAGCCTGGTAACCTGAAGAGTAACTGTCAAATAAAAACACATTATTTTTAAGTATTAAGGGATAGAGAGAATGGGTATAGATAGTGTTGCTTCAGAAGCAAAGTGGGAGGGACCCAAGAGGAAGGCGAAAATGAGAGACAGAGCAAGGTCCATTGATAAACTACTTTTCCTACTTGGAGAATATCCTTCCAAACTCTTCCCTGTTGAAATCTTGAAATTTCTGTGCTATTTTTTAGCCAGGAAAGCCACACCTCTTTAGACTGTGTCTTCCCAGCCTTAGAGCATTCTTCATTAATGCAGTGAACAATTTCATAAGTTTGAGACTCAGTCACTAAAAATCCTTGGGGCCTAGGTTAACTTTAAACTGAATTGGTTGGTTGCTTGTCATGTGAACATATGACCCAGCTGTGATCTTACACAGCTCCCTTCACCCTTAGCATTTTAGGTCAAGAAGAATGTCACCAGTGAGTGAGGAATGTGGTAAAACATGAGAAAAAGCTCACCCCAACCTAGTAGTGAGAATAGCAGGAGGCTGTATGGCAGAACATGAATCTGAGAGTTTACTCACAGTGTTACAGATTCATTATTCATCCCTTGAAAAGCATTTCCTGGTATGGTGGTTATGTGTAAATTATCACAAATTTCCCTTGAGGAAAGAAATAAGAAATATTTACTTTCCAAATTTTAGCAGCAAATAGGAAACTGTTATGCATAGCAATCAGCCTGGTACTTACAGAATGAAATTTAATTCAGAGGACAAGATCTTCGTAACATCTGGAAACTTTCTGATGCCCGTGTTACAGATGCTCCTGTGATTAGGGACAGGGTAGTGGGCAGAGAGTGGGTAAAAGTGATTGTTAGTAAGACATAAAGATAAAAAGGGAGTACAAAAGCATTTTGCAAATACGACTTTCACATTAAATTTAAAAATACTGAGTTTGGCCGGGCGTGGTGGCTCAAGCCTGTAATCCCAGCACTTTGGGAGGTGGCCCGAGACGGGCGGCATCACGACGGTCAGCGAGGATCAAGACCATCCTGGGCTAACACGGTGAAACCCCCGTCTCTTACTAAACAATTTACAAAAAAAAAAAAAAAAAAAAAAAAAAAAAAAAAAAAAAAAACTAGCCGGGCGACGTGGCGGGCGCCTGTAGTCCCAGCTACTCGGGAGGCTGGAGGCAGGAGAATGGCGTGAACCCTGGAGGCAGAGCTTGCCAGCTGGGGAGCTGAGATCCGGCCACTGGCACTCCAGCCTGGGCGACAGGAGCAAGACTCGGTCTCAAAAAAAAAAAAAAAAAAAAAAAAAAAAAAAAAAAAAAAAAATTACTGAGTTTGGCGTTATCAGGACTACTTTTAGCTGAGAAAGATTGTTGGAATTCAGAAGTCCCTGATGCTACAGGAGAAGATGCTCTAATGACTCCTATTTAGAGATTTGGGGACTGGGGTAAAATTTAAAGGTCTTTTTCATTTATATTTCTAGCCTGTCTTTTCTTATTAAATCAATCACATTTTCCTACTGTATTGTGTTCCATTTTCTTTTGGTAATTAGTTTATTACATGCTCTTGATAGTTCTAGAAAGCATCCTTAAATTTTGGAGCAGGTTTTAATTCAAATACTTCAAGAAGATTAATCTTTTATGATAAATCCATATTGCTTGTTATTAAAAATCTTCCCTTATTTAGCTACCTTGCAATTCAGGAAGTTCTTCTTTGCATCTCATTGAAATCACTAAAATTTATTTTGGTGTTTGGAGCTATTCACAACTCTTCTTTTCCTCCCACCTTTTATTTAGCCTCCAAAGAGAAGACAGGCTTAAGTGATAGGTAAAATTGAAGAATATTTTATTACAAGAATGGGGCTCCTTCAGAGTCTAGGCATCTGGATTTCCACTGAGTTGTAGATTCACTGGTCTTGGACTCTGGACAACTAATGTGAACTGCCTATCACCCTGGTGACAATGAAACAAAGCCAGGTTTTTCTTCTGGCTCTCTCTGATTGTCCTCCTTATCCAAAAGCCCAGGTCACACTGGATCTCTGCTCTGTCTATAGCTGGGGATAGCAGTGTGGGATTAGACTGCAATGTGTACTTGAGTTGGGTGAATATCACAGTTTTGGATGAAAATACTATTTAATAAATAAATTTTTCTTAGATAATAAGAGCCACAGTGGTCAAATTTGGTTCTGGGATTTTCTTGTGTTCTTTCAAAGTAGTTGATGCTACCGTATGCTTATATGCCCTATAGACACCCTGTAGGTTTGGAAAAGCAGAACACCTTTGGAATTGTTCAGTGTTAGAGTTAACAAAGGAGCTATGCCAGTTCCAGTAGCAGCTCTTGTAGAAGGCCCCAGAGCAAGACTGATGATGTGAAATACCAGAGAGATGTCCCTTCTCTTTGTTTTCCTTTTTTTGGGCAGTGATGGGAGGTGGACTTTACATTCTCTGAGGAGTTTATGAAATTTAAAGAAGAAAGAGAGGATGTCTGTTTTAGGGCAGCTTAAATTTTTCTTTATGTATAGGGATGACTTGATATGTGAGAAGATCCATAGTGATAAATTCATAGATTTCAGAAATTTTGGTATTGCTGGCAAGGCAATGATTGTGGAAGGCTACAGTGGTACTCAGTTTCTAATGCTAACTGACAGAGTTAATGGGAAGTGGAAAATAATGATTTACTTTATATGGTATAGTGTCTACTTTAAGGCAATACTTAAAATGTTTTCATTTAATGAACAAATGAAAAAACATGAGATGCAGGAGATCAGTAATTCTGAAACAGTGATGAGAGTCAAATCAGAATTGCCACTCTCACTTTCACCTATTCTCTATTCACCTCAGAGATTCTGATTTACCCTCTTTAAAGTGTTATGACCTCCATCTCCCATACCCACTGTCAACCTTGAAAATCACTGCAAAGGGGTGATGTTCTTCCCAGAGGTTTAGGACAGATAAAATGTTGGGAACCACTTACATGTATACAAAAGCACCCAGCACGGTGGCTGACAAGAAATGCCAATTAAATTTAAATCAGAAGGCTGAAGAGGAACATGCAAATAATGCCGTGTATATGGTTAAACAAAATCTTTCCAACCTTTTCCTTGTTTTGATTTTCATCAGATGCCCATCTTCCCCTCCCCAATTGCTTAAAAAGGAAAATTTCTCACAGGTATTGTAATCGGGGAAGATTTATAAATGCTCCGGGCTCAATGTATCTCAGATTTTTGGTGTTCTGGATCAGTCTGTAAAGAGAGAGGGGAAAAATGCAGCTGTTTAATAGATATGTATTATTTGGAATGGGTGAGATTGTGGTCACCAGAAGTCGCTGGCTGAAAATGGCATCAGCAAAAGCCGGTGACCTTCATATGCTTGGGATGACCCCTAGCGACTCTAGGGATGGAAATGGCTTGGTGAGAGCCAGTTCGCTATTTCCAGGAAGCACTGCTCTCAAGCTTCTAAAGAGGCAGGTATAAGGATCAGAGCAGGGAGTCTGTCTCTGCACCATCCCCCCCATCCCCCACCACGGACAGCACCGACACCCAGGGCTCCTGGCCAAGTAGATTCTGCCCCACTGTGGACCCCGCACACTGAGGGTGATGAGAGATTCCTCTCTCAGGAGAGATGAGCAAATTACCTACTCTCCCTTGTAAGCAAACTGGTCCTCTTCATATTGGCTGGCAATCACATGAGCAGTTATACCGAGGGGCACCAGTCTGTGGAATGGCATAGGGCAAAGGCCAGAGGCTTGAATTTGGGGGATTTTATATTCATCCTGAAGATATTTGCTGTATGTTGATGCCCAGCCTCCTAACTTCCCTAAGCTAGTGTCTCTTCTGTAAAATTGGTATAATAATATTATATAGTCTTCCTGCCTCACAGGTTAGTAGGTTTTAAGTAATAGAATAGGTAGAGATAACAAGAGCCAGGGCTTTGCAAAGTATAAAGGTACAGCCATAAACCACTGTGGTGTTATTGCCCTCCCCGCCCAACTCCCCCATTCCCCTAATTACTGTGACCCTATAAAAAGTAGTCACCATTGCTAAGTCCTGTCTACTTCGTATTCAATAAAAGGCCAGTAAATGCCTTTGGTTTCCTTAATCCAGGTGAGAGCCACCTGAGGAAATACTCATTACCTTGTTCTATAGAGAAAATGCAGTGTATTGATTAGGAGCATGGGGTCTGGAGTCAACTTGGTTTTTCATTCTGATTTTACTGATCATATGACCTTAGATATATCACTTAAAGTTCTCTGTGCCTTGGTTTCCTCATAGTGTTGTTTTTGAGGAATAAATATATGTGTCTGGTTCACAGTAAGGCCTCAACCAGTGTTAACGATAGTTATAATAGTTGCTGAAATTAGGAAGTTGAATGATTTGTCTTTAGTCACACAGCTGAGAAGTAGCAGAACTTGGATGCGACCCAGTTTTTCTGACTGTCAGTTTAGTGTTTGTTCCACCACACTGCAGTTACCCATCACTTGTGCCTATTTCCATCTTCTCAGCCCTTTTGATTCTCCAGCTGTGAGTGATAATTTTGTTGTATTTATTTCTACAACTGAGTCAAGCAATCATAGGCCATATACG
Organism: Rhinopithecus bieti; assembly: GCF_001698545.2. NCBI lineage: Eukaryota > Metazoa > Chordata > Mammalia > Primates > Cercopithecidae > Rhinopithecus > Rhinopithecus bieti. The sequence continues at coordinate 998,025 of NW_016804504.1, forward strand.
GCCTTATGTGGGTGGGATGGAAGGGACTTCTATCTCTAAAGATCTTTTGGGCTGGGTGTGGTGGCATGCATCTGTAGTCCCCGCTACTTAGGAAGGAGGTGGGAGGATCACTTGAGCCCAGGAATTTGAGGCCAATCTGGGCAACAGAGTGAGACCCCTGTAACTAAAATAAATAAATAAATAAA
>NW_016804504.1:1000656-1005338 GCF_001698545.2 Rhinopithecus bieti
AAATAAATAAATAAATAAATAAATAAATAAAATAAATTTAATAAAAGAATTTTGGGGCCTGACCTTAGCCCAGTCATTCGTTCAACAAACATTTATTGGGCACCTACATGTGGCAAGCATTGTTCTATGTGCTAGGAATACAGCTGTGAACAAAGCAAAAAGAGCCTTCCTGGAGCTAGCATGCTAGTCTTAGGGCCTTCTTTGGGAATCCGTAAACTTTCCCTGAGAGTGCTTTATGTTTCTTTCTGTTGATGAATGTGGCTTTGCATCACGGGAAGCTTTATTTATCATTAGCTGCCCTGGTGGTTCTCAATATAAGCTGTGTTTTAGCATTACCTGGGAAGTCTGTTAAAACTGCAGCTTTCCAGGTCTGAGATAGGACTGTCATTCTGCAATTGTAATGAGCCCCACGTGTGATTCTGCTTCTCAGCTAAGTCCAGACTATGTCTTTTGCACTTACTCATTATTTTGGATTTCTCTGTAACTGGTGAGTAGTCTTACTTCCCTGGCTACACTGTCATCTCGTGGTGGACATTTCTATTTTATCTCCTCTGTATTCCAATAGCATTTGGCCCTGTATTGGACACACGGTAGTTGCTCATGTACTTACCTATTAATTATTCTCTTTAGGTAATTATTCATTGGATCATTTATAGGGGGACCTTGTGGTATAATGGAAAATGCAGGAGCTTTGAAGTAAGACAGTCTGGGATTGAATCCCAGTCCTGCCATGGTCTAAAGCAAGCTTGTTGAACTCACAGCCTGCGTGCCACATGTGGCCCAGGATGACTTTGAATGTGACCCAGAAGTTTGTAAACTTTCTTAAAACATTATGAGTTTTTAAAAAACTCATCAGCTATCGTTAGCGTAAGTGTATTTTATGTGTGGCCCAAGACAATTCTTTTTCCACTGTGGCCCAGGGAAGCCAAAAGATTAGATACCCCTGGTCTAAAGTGTCACATTGGTCAAGTTTCTGTGCCTTTCCAAGCCTCCATTACTTCCCCTGGACAAAAGAGATAATTACCCCCACTCTGCATGGTAGCTGTGAGGATTCAATGACACAACATAGAAGAAACGCCAAGCACAAGAGCTCAAAAAATGTTTGATGCTAATACTTTTCCCCTTCCCTTACTTTTGAAACTCCAAAGTAGGTGAAGTTTGAGTGCTCTTCTGGAAGCTCAGGTTTGGACCACACAAAGCAGCAGTAGGGGGCCTGGTTTAGAAGTCACATGAATTTATTTCTAATTCCAGCTCTGGAGCTAACTTGCTGTGTGATGTCAAGCAAGTAAGCTAACCTCTTTAGGCCACAGATTCATCACTTGAAAACTGAATTGAACCAGTCTTTTCCTATCCTTTTTGTGATATTTTGGGCAAATGATACTTTGGCAAGTGTTGTTTCTAAGAGTTAATTCCAAAACATCACAATAACAACAGCAAAACCCAACAAACCCAACACACACATGCCTATTAGAGAGCTTTTACACTGTAGGTATTCAAGAAACATTTACTGAATGAGTGAATGTGCCAAAAACCAATTTATGATCTCTAAGCTCTTTTCCACATTTTCCCACTATCCCAAGTACTCCATACCCTCCATAGGTGAGAGCTACTTGGCAGGACTTCACAATGTCAATTTTAATTTCTATCTTTGTGTTGTGATGTTTCAGAATTTATACAGCTCCCAGGGAGAAGCAGTTGTCACCATAGCAACCTACAGGCCACTGCCGTGAGAAAAATTATTGCCTGCCCAGACCTAGTAATTGCTGTAGTCTTTTCCTCTTGGATTCCTAGCAGTGGATGCTTGAATACAAATACCAAGTGGGCTCCAGCCAGCGAGGGTAATAGTGTACAGCAGTAAACTGTCTATTAGCTGATGCTTACATTTCAGACAAATTGAGGAGGTTGTCAAAGGCATTAGCTTCTATCCTTTCCAGGGAATCAATCTGAGAGATTTCACTAGGGAAGAGAGAGGGGGGAAAAAAGAGAAAGAAACATGAAAGAAATGACTGTATCTGCATGATAATGAGATGTGTGTGTGTGACCCAACAACTGGGGACTCCACTATGTCCGCCTGAAAAGAACAAGGATGTGCAAGTTGTCCCCAAATCATACAGTGCTAACACTGTATGATTTAGAAGCACTGATGGGCACCTACAACCCAGGTGCAGTTGAAATGCAAGTTTTAGTAACCCCTGTTTATGTGACAGGTTTTTCTCTTATTTATCTCTGGCTCAGAGTCACAGATTATTAGAGCTGCATAGGCCCGTTGAGAAAATCTAGTCAGATTCCCTTGTTTTACAGCTCTGGAAATTAAGGCCCTGAGAGGAGAGTCAAATAGTATTTATATTAAGGTTCAAGACTAGGATATGGATCTCTGGGTCCCAATTCTGTCACTCTAGTGAGGCTTTAATATGGGTTGAATTGTTTCATAACTCTTAACCCTTGGTTTCCCAAAATCTCGTGCTGAGGCTATTGCAAGGTGGTCAACTCCTGCACATGGTATCCATCCTGAATTCTAATTATCTACTTCCTTGACTGTTTTTCTCACTTGTGAGCAAATTGAGGACAAGGAGTATATTCTATTCACTTCTGAATCCCTGGTGGCTTTATGTTGCTTGGCACAGAATTAAGAGTACAAATGAATGAATGAATAAGTGAATGGAGTAATGAATAATTGAATTTTTTGGAAACAACACAAAAATAAAGGAACCAGTTTTGTCATATATGATTCGCAAGCATGTAGGTAATGTCAGTGTTACCCTAAAATCCCAACATAAGCTACCATTTCCTGCCAGCTGAAAAAAAAAGTCTCAAATTCACAAACTGTACATTTACTTATTTCTAAGGTTAAGGCTCACTGAAGACTTCAGACTGATGAGAACATTAGCCCACAGAAAAGCAGAGCCTAAGGCAGCTAATGTCTTTTCTGAACAACACAGGAATGGATTGTTCTTGGGCTGATTCATCTTATTCCCACCTATTGGTTTGCTTATTTAACTGTAGCTGCTTTTCTCAGTAGGAGGTCTTAATGCATTAAAGGTTATCAAAACTCAACATTCCAACTTGAGAGCAGAAGAGCGTGGGTTAGGCTCAAGTAAACTGACAAGTCTGTAACCGGCAGTGAATTTCCTATAATATGCAGTAATTCTTGAGGCATTATTTTAAATATTCTAATTGCTTACTAACACCCTAAAGGGCTATAGAGGTTCCCAAAGTAGCTAAGATCGATGCTGTAGCATCTTCTTTAGAGAGGCAAATCTGCTTCCAAAGTCCAGTGGATTGTTAAGATTAGAGATGCACTGTGGGAACTCAATGGCCATGAAGTCCTTTGACTCAGGCTAATATTAAGAAAGATGCTGGAATACTGGGCCCTTGAGAACATTCTCTCTCCAAGTATGGGAACTTTGGTCCTGGAAGCTGAAACTCACGGACAAGTGATCGAAGTTACGTCTGACAAACATGAGATCATACTGCATTATCTGAGTACTTTACACTTTTGATAAATGCCTTTCATCAATATAGTTATAAATACTGTGTTTTTGTTATCTACTTATATTTTAGATACAAAGATTATCTTCTGATGCACAATAAACTTCCAACACATTTTTTTTTTTCCTATGTGGGTGTTATCTAAAAATGTGACACAAGGGAATAGCTGCTGCAGCAGAAGGAGAATTTTTATGATTGGAATCTATCTTTTTTTCTCCTTAAAAGATATATCATTACTTACAAAATGCATTCAGTTCTTTGAAGCAAGGTTAATTATCTGGATTTTAATGACTCTTAAAATCATACCTTTTCTCCAAAGGTCTCTAGTTATTATTTGTATTACAAAGGTAAAAATATGCGAGTATCCTAAACACAATTTCTTTCCTAGAAAAATTATCCCCTTTCAAATGTGTTTTCTCTTAGAAAAAATTCATTATTCCAATTACGAATGTCTTTTGATATGCAGTAACTGACTTACATTTTTACGACCTCATTAAGTCCTCTGAAAGCTTGAGATGGGATCACTTTGACAGGGAGGTAGGCAAGTGATCTAGAAAAGAAAAAAGGAAATCCAAGAGTTTAAGATTTATGATAGGTTGCCTTTTAAGTTCATGAATAAAATGTGTATGTGTATGTGTATGAGAGACAGAGACTTCAGAGTTCCTGAGAACTAGATTCAGGCTCAGGATTCTAACTTAAATCGGTGAAGACATGTGCCATGACTATTCTTGGTTTTTATCAAAGAGTGTATAATTTTGTGGTTAAGATCATGAATGTTGAGATCAGACACACCTGGACTCAAATTTTTGCTGTCCCACTACCTGGCTGTGTGATTCTTAGCATATTATTTAAGCCCTCCAGCTCAGTTTCTTTGTCTGTAAAATTGCACTAATAATTCCTGCTTCACAGGATCATTGTAATGATTAATCTGGATAATCCATGTAAAGAACAGGGCTTGGCACAAAATATATAGTTAAACAGTTGTGAGCGATCCCATAGACTTGGTTGGGAAAATGGACAACAACTATGTTGAGCAGAGTGGAGAAATGAATGATGAAAATACAATTGGAGGGGGGCGGAGCAAGATGGCCGAATAGGAACAGCTCCAGTCTCCAACTCCCAGCGCGAGCGACACAAAAGACCGGTGATTTCTGCATTTTCAACTGAGATACTGGGGTCATCTCACTTGGGCG
>NW_016804505.1:0-539 GCF_001698545.2 Rhinopithecus bieti
ATATTTTCCTAAATTTACAACAAACTCATAGCTTAAAATCTAATGTAGAATGGAAAGTAGTCAGTTGGAAGCAGAAAAAAAGGATCTTCATTTGTAGATGTGAGTAGGGTAGGGACTACATAGTGGGGGTGATAACTAATCTAAGGAAGGATGGAAAATAAATAGCAGGCCCAAATAATGTGGATGGATGGAGAAGGGATGGTGTTCTTAGAAGTAAGTAAACAGGGCAACCGAGAACTTATATATTCATAAAGTGACCCACTTCTCTTCAAAAGACATAGAGATAAGCTACTTTTAAAATATTTGTTTGTTCCAGGAAATTAAAACATAGAAAACATCCACATATTAAGGAATTGATCTCTGCCTTATTGGTAGATACTTACCCAGTGCTACTTGGCTTTGACAATACATAACGTGAAGTGAAAAGGTCATACAATTCCACAGGTTCAGTTCTGCTAAGTGTAATCACCTAGACCATCCATCTCTATATTGGAATACTAAGATAAAGTGCAATCATTGGCCAAAACTAAATTCCATTA
>NW_016804506.1:0-508 GCF_001698545.2 Rhinopithecus bieti
CACACTCACACACACACAGACACACACACACACACACACACACACAGACACACTCACACTCACACACACACACAGACACAGTCACACTCACACACACAGACACAGACACACTCACACTCACACAGACACAGACACACTCACACTCACACTCACACAGACACAGACACACACACACACACAGACACAGACACACTCACACTCACACACACACACAGACACAGACCCACTCACACTCACACACACAGACACAGACACACTCACACTCACACAGACACAGACACACTCACACTCACACTCACACAGACACAGACACACTCACACACACACACACAGACACAGACACACTCACACTCACACACTCACACAGACACAGACACACTCACACACACACAGACACACACACACTCACACACTCACACACACACACACACACAGACACACTCACACACTCACACTCACACACACACAGACACAGACACACTCACACTCACACACACACACAGACACA
>NW_016804507.1:0-262 GCF_001698545.2 Rhinopithecus bieti
GAAAAAGAAAGAAAGAAAAAAAGAAAGAAAAGAAAGAAAGAAAGAAAGAAAGAAAGAAAGAAAGAAAGAAAGAAAGAAAGAAAGAAAGAAAGAAGGAAGGAAGGAAGGAAGGAAGGAAGGAAGGAAAGAGAGAGAGAGAAAGAAAGAAGGAGAGAAAGAAAGAAAGAGAAAGGTCGGGAAAAAATAAAAAATAAGAGCAGGAAAGGAAGGCGGAAAGGAAGGAAGGAAGGAAGGAAGGAAGTAAGGAAGGAAGTAAGTAAGG
>NW_016804509.1:0-7675 GCF_001698545.2 Rhinopithecus bieti
CACTCATATGTGGGAACTGAACAATGAGATCACTTTGACACAGGAAGGGGAGCATCAAACGCCGGGTCCTACTGTGGGGAGGGGGTAGGGGGAGGGATAGCATTAGGAGATATACCTAATGTAAATGACAAGTTAATCATGCAGCACACCAACATGGCACATGTATACATATGTAACAAACCTGCACGTTGGGCACATGTACCCTAGAACTTAAAGTATAATAAAAAAATTTTTAAAAAAAGTATAGAAAGTATGATTTAAAAAAAAATGCTAAATTGTATACTTTTAAAAATAGTTAAGATGGTAGACTTTATGTTGTTTTCTTACCATGAATTTTAAAAATAAGCACATACATGGACAGAAAAAGACTGATGGTTACCCCTATAGTAAGCAATAACTCTTTTTTGGCGTATCTGCATTTTCAAAGTTGAGACTAAGTGACTTCTTCTGTTTGCTTGTTTGTTTGTTTGAGAAGCAGTTTCACTCTTGTCACCCAGGCTGGAGCACAATGCGTGGTCTCAGCTCATTGCAACCTCTGCCTCCCCCGGGGTTCAAGCAACTCTCTTGCCTCTGCCTCCTGAGTAGCTGGGATTACAGGTACCTGCCACCATGTCCAGCTAATTTTCTATATCCAGTAGAGACGGGGTTTCACCATGTTGGCCAGGCTGATCTTGACCTCCTGGCTTCAGGTGATCCGCCCACCTCCGCCTCCCAAAGTGCTGGGATTACAGGCGTGAGCCACTGCACTTGGCCTTATCTGCGTTTTCAAATGGACCAATATTATGGCCTACTCTATACCGAAAGTTATCTTTTAAAAAGAACTTTACATCATTAAGTATATATAAAACTACATTAAAATAAAAAAATTCATAATAAAAGAAATCAAACAAGAAAACACAAATATACAAAACTGAAAATGAAAAAGATAAAGTTTACCAGATAGAAAGAAACAAGTATTTTATGAATCAAGCCCAGTTAGTTTTAAAGGTGAACTATTTCAAAACTTTTGAAGAAGAGGTAATTCTTACATCATATACACATTTCTCAAGAGCAGCACTATACAATACGGTAACCACTAGCCACACATAGTTATTAAGCACTTGAAATATGGCAAGTGCCACTGATGGGTAAACTTCTAATGCTATTTGATTTCAATCTATTTAAATTTAAGTAAGTGAACGTAGCTAGTGGCTACCAAATGGAGAGTGCAGTTTTAGAGGGTGGAAAAAATGAAAGCTTCCCATTTTGGTATTATGATACCAAGAAAATAATGGCCATTTTAACTTATAATGCAAGAAAATTCTGGATAAAATGCTAGTACATTGAACCTAAAGGTGTTTGAAAAGAATATGCAATGATCGAGTACTGTTTTGTTTTGTTTTTTTACCTAGGAATGCAAGGACGCCTTAATAATCAGGAAATTAAATATAATTCATGACATCAATTACAGTAGGAGAAAAACTCTATACCTTTGTCTTCAGATGCTAAGAATGCATCAATAAAATTCAGTATCCATTCCTGATTATTTAAAAAAAAATACTTTCCCAGCACAATAAATAAAAGATATCATGAATCGACAGGCATCAGCAAACCTGAAACTAAAACACCAGAAGCATTCCCATTAAAGTCCAGAAAGAACTAGACAAAATAGCAACTATAATTATTATTATTTACCATATTCTTATAAGCAATATGAAAATAAAAAGAAATACGACACACAACTATTAGGAAAAAAGAGAATAAAATCATTATCTGTAAAAGAAAAGCCATTAAAATCAGTTGAAACTTTTAAAACTAAGAAATGACTATTAGGTTTTCACTGATTAAAATAGATTATCTCCAAATGGAAATGTTGATAATAAAGTACCTTAAAAAAAAAATCACTAGTAAGTGAATTAAAAACATTATAAAAGTAACACAAAGTCTTAAGAACCAAATACTACTGAGCTTTCCCTTGAAATAAATTAAATCAAATTTGCTAGTAAAACTCTTCAAAGGTTTCTGACTCCTAGATTACCCCACGTGACTAAGGATTCTCACACACACACACACACACACAGATTATCAACACTGATGGAATTCCTACTGACCCAGCAACCAACCATGGCAGAACTAAAACCAGTTCAGAAAAAGGCTAATTAATATTCATTATTTTCCTCATGCTGGAAAAGAAGAATATCATGTTTCCTCTCAGAATATGTCCCTCAACTTTTAAAGATTTAACCATATGGAAGAGATCTAAAGGAGTATATGAAAAGGCTAATGATTTGGAACCCTAATTCAATTTTCCCTCACATTTTAATAGGAGCCTGTAGCAAACATTTATTTTTAGAGATATTCTCAGCAGGGAACTGAACAAAAGGCTATTGTGTGCTAAACATAGTGAGGTCTCTCTGGTCCCATCTGTACCAACTTTATAAACATCAGGTTAGAATTAAATAACTTTAAACTTTAAATCAACTATTTCCAGACCACAAAATATATTCTACACTTATCAGCACATATAAGTTCTCTAAATGACTTATAGCTGAGTTCAAATGTGAAATCTGCATTTTTCAAGTGCCAATAAAAGAACTTTCCTTTGGACTTTGAATAATGCTGAATTGTCCAAGAAGGCCATATAATGTTTTCATTTCCTTTTCCAACAAAAATTTTCATCTGCACTTGATAAATTTACTGACTCCATATCAATTATGATGAAAAGCATATGGGTATCTATCATATTCGTCTCCACTATTTTCTTATTAAATAGGAATTACAACTTTTTCTCAAAGTTTATCAAAAGTAAAAAAGATGAAGTTTACAGGCCTGCCCTGATCACTATGAACATCTCTTTATATGTGTCCTGTCACGTGTCTGTTAAAATGCAAAAGGAAACAAGAAATTATCTACGATTAGCAATGTGGTTGTTTTAAAACACATCCACAAATACTTTGACATGCCTCCCATCAAAAGGCAGAGTCAGTTCCCTCCCTTTGAACATGGGCCAGGTGCAGTGACTCACTTCTAATAAACAGAATGTGGCAGAAGTGGGGCTGAAGGCTTTGAAGGCTAGGTCATAAAACATGATATACCTTCCTCCTGGCTCTCCCTGTTGGGTCGCTCACCCGTAAAACTTAGCCACCATGCTGTAAGGAAGCCAAGCAGCCATATGGAAAGGCCTTAGTTCCGCTCCCAGCCAAGGTTCCAGACAACAACTGGCATCAGCCTCCAGACATGTGCTTGAAATAGCCTCCATATGACTTTAGTCCCGGCTTTGGGCCGTCTCAATAGACACCACGTGGGGCCAGGCGTGGTGGCTCATGCCTGTAATCCCAGCACTTTGAGAGGCTGAAGAGGGTGAATCCCCTGAGGCCAAGAGTTTGAGAGCAGCCTGGTCAACATGGTGAAACCCTGTCTCTACTAAAAATACAAAAGTTAGCTAGGCATGGTGGTGGGTGCCTGTAATCTCAGCTACCAGGGAGGCTGAAGCTGGAGAATCGCTGGAACCCAGGAGGCAGAGGTTGCAGTGAGCCAAGATTGCTCCATTGCACTCCAGCCTGGGCAACAAGAGGGAAACTCTGTTCCAAAAAAAAATAAAAATAAAACAGACATCACGTGGAAGAGACAAGCCATTCCCACCAAACCATGCCTGAATGGCAGATGCTTGAAAAAATAAGGACTATCTTTATTTTAAGTCACTAGGCTTTGAGGGTTTTATTATGCAACAACAGGTAATTGGAGCATATAGATTATTTCAGCCAAACGCAGCCATCTTATTCTTTCCATTTCAAAACTACCTGAGAAGACAAATCTGTTTCAAAGAAAAATAAAAATGCACTGACATACCTGGTCACAGTCAACTCACCCTAGAAAGCCAAAAGCTGGAACCCCAGCATTTATTACCTGTGGCTGCCAGCTAGCCTTCTCTTGGGCAGTTTTCTTCTCACCCCTTAATATACCAGACTCTTTGGCCTCTTCTGTCCTGTCTTAAACTTACTCCTAGCTTTGAAAAGTTGCTTTTAATAAACACCCTGGCTTATGAGACTGCTGCTACTGCCAACATATGCTACATATTTTTAATCAAGGAACAAGTAAAATTTGCCTAAAAAGGTAATCCTATGACTTTGAGGCAGGTAACCAGTTCAAGATGTTTTAATGAAGCCATTAAAATGGGTTATCCATAGAACTAAGTAATCATATAAAAACATTTACTGTTCCTCCTAATAAACACTAGGGAGGGAAATATCCTAATTACTGAAATAAGGTTTTTAAGAAATGTTAAAAGCTAGAAGCAATCTTGAAGATAATCTAGTTTAGAACTTTTTTTAAGCCACTGGGAAACTGACAAAATCCAGAGAAGATCTTCATGACATAAGTAAAAAATGTTCACCTCACTTCATGTCCACCTAGGATGTCAACCTGTCATCATATAATGACAATTTTAGACTTCAATTCTGTTTGTATTTTACCAAAAAATTATAAATACAATTTTGTTAGTATTTTATAGCTACAGCAATAAAATGTACTCCATGCAATGTTATTTAATGCTTTATCTTTAAAGTTGAGGATATATGACAAATAGCGGTTAGGATAAATAAAAGTATCCCTGGGAATCCAGTCTTCTTATAAAAAAATTAAAAGTGGCTGTTTCTATTTCTATCATAAGAAATATTAGTAATCATTGCTCCATTTCAAATCATTTGGGAAAACAAGCCCAGCAAGGCTACATAACTGGCCTGAGGCCATATAACTAGTTAGTGGCAAAACTATGGCCAGAATTTTGGTATACTCATCCTTTCTAGTCATGCAGGGGACTCAATTAGATTTCAATTAATAAAAGAAAAACAATTACTATATGTTTCAATTCAAAAAGTCCCATCAAAGTGGCTGGCTGCATTCCAATTCCCTCAGTGTTACACTCAAAATCCTTCTGGTGGACTATCTTTCCCTTTAATGTAAAGAAAACAGAACCTTAATGGAGGCACCTCAGGCATCACCAGGTGAATGGAAGGCAAATGCAGCTCTAAGAGTGTGGACTGGCTATTCAAAAGCCATTCACAACCCCAATAACTTTTGCCTTAACTACAGAGGCTGGAAGAGTAAAACACTCAATCTCGGGCCTCCCCGGCAGCTAGGAGTGGACATATGACAAAATTACAAAAATGACAATATATATAGAAGTCACTAGAGAGGCCATTTCTTTCCAAATAAAAACATTAATCCTGTTAGAAGGTCGTGACCCTTGTACTCTCTTCCTGTGAGGAATGTGGGTATGATTCTCAGACATGTAAGGCCATCTTGCTTCTATGGGCATAAAAGCCACATGCTGAGCCACTGGCTCCCTGATGACACAGAAGAGTCCTGACACCAGTCCTGGACTGTCCACCCTTGGGCTTCCTACTGAGTGAAGTTTAAGACTCTGCAGTTAGTTTTCTTGTTACTTACACCTAAATACAATCCTAACTCGTATAGGAAATAAATCTGGCTTTTCCTCTTCTATCTAAACAAAGTAGTCCATCTGGCTTAGTCTTATGTAAGTAAATTTGCTAAACAAAATTTAGTCAACTTCATCCTTAACTCATGTTGTGCTACCCTCTCACTTTTTTAAAAGATCAATAAAAGAAGTCAAGGTATATCTCTTCTCTAAGAATAAATGAAAAGTTTTAGCTTATAGTAGCTTTGTCTCCCTATACCATATGGCAGAGTCAAGGCTGCCTTGGGAAGCAGAAGAGAGAGAAATGGTTTCTCTCCTTACACACCACTTAACCTCAGTCCTGGACAGCATCTAGAAATTCAGCAACAGAAAGAAAAAAGAAAACCAGAAACCAATGCATGTCACATTCTCATCCTCTACTAGGGAAAGAACACAAGCACCAGGCCTTAATTAGAGAAGATCCTATAAAAACCATTCACTCAGCAGAATACCTTTTCTTTCCCTTGAGCATCATGTTGGAGATATACCTCATGTCCCATTTAATCTGAGCAATACAGTAATCTCAAGGAAGGCTTATGAACAAAAGTAGGGTGTTTTCCATTCTTCCAATGTCCCTTTCTGATAAAGTTGGCTGTGGCAGCTTACAAAGGTATATCAAGTGTTAAGGTTAAATGGCATTTTCCAAAGGGATGAAAGAAAATAGGTAACAATGACGAGAAGCTAAGCATTCTACAAATATCATGCCAAAAAATTAGAGAAAGAAAAGAATATATCTCTGTAGGTGAATGGCAACATGCTTTGGCAAATTTCTTGGATTTAAATCTATAAAATCCAGACAAACCATTAGCTATTCTGGACCAACAGACTAGACCTCTTTTTAAAAATGTTAAACCTTTTTCTAAAAAGCTGAGAATTCCCAAACCAAGCAATCACTCAATAAATAGCTCCATAGCTGACAATGACCCTAAGGGTTCAGAATCTAACAGTACAATGGCATACAGTATTCTATAATATACTCTGGATCCAAGAGAAATTTCTTCATCTGAGTCTTTAGGGTTGCACTAAGAAACTCAAAAAGTGAATTCTGCACATGAGGAGCAGAAGTCAAACAAGTGATAACATTAAGGAGATGAAGAATAATATTTACAGATATAAACCGACAATCAACTAATCTTAGCAAAGCAATGCTCAAAGGATAAAAGCATTGGGAAAAAAGCAATGACTTTAAATAGACTTTTACATCAGAATAGTTTCCAACAATTTAGAATCTAATCTGTAGAACCAGAAATGCCTTAGTCATCTAGATTGACTTTATGTGAGCAGGAATTTCCCCTCTCACTCTGAAATAAATGGAACTCNCTGATAAAGCTGGCTGTGGCAGCTTACAAAGATATATCAATTGTTAAGGTTAAATGGCATTTTGCAAAGGGATAGAAGAAAATAGGTAACACTGATGAGAAGCTAAGCATTCTACAAATTTCATGCCAAAAAATTAAAGAAAGAAAAGAATATATTTCTGTAGGTGAATGGCAACATGCTTTGCAAATTTCTTGGATTCAAGTCTATAAAATCCAGACAAACCATTAGCTATTCTGGACCAACAGACTAGACCTCTTTTAAAATGTTAAACCTTTTTCTAAAAGCTGAGAATTCCCAAACCAAGCAATCACTCAATAAATAGCTCCATAGCTGACAATGACCCTAAGGGTTCAGAATCTAACAGTACAATGGCATACAGTATTCTATAATATACTCTGGATCCAAGAGAAATTTCTTCATCTGAGTCTTTAGGGTTGCACTAAGAAACTCAAAAGTGAATTCTGCACATGAGGAGCAGAAGTCAAACAAGTGATAACATTAAGGAGATGAAGAATAATATTTACAGATATAAACCGACAATCAACTAATCTTAGCAAAGCAATGCTCAAAGGATAAAAGCATTGGGAAAAAAGCAATGACTTTAAATAGACTTTTACATCAGAATAGTTTCCAACAATTTAGAATCTAATCTGTAGAACCAGAAATGCCTTAGTCATCTAGATTGACTTTATGTGAGCAGGAATTTCCCCTCTCACTCTGAAATAAATGGAACTCCAGCTTGGGCTACAGCACTTACAAATTACTTAAGCAATACATTTTTGAAACAGCTACTATAATTCACAGAAAGTAACTGATCTCCATGTTAGTTACTCAAATGTACTAAGTTAAAGATACGAGGGGAAAAAAATTTATCAAACTAAAGAATAAAGTTATTCCCTT
>NW_016804510.1:0-32824 GCF_001698545.2 Rhinopithecus bieti
TTAGAAAGGCAATCATTAAAAAGTCAGGAAACAACAGATGCTGGAGAAAACGTGGAGAAATAGGAACACTTTTACACTGTTGGTAGGAATGTAAATTAGTTCAACCACTGTGGAAGACAGTGTGGCGATTCCTCAAGGATCTAGAACTATAAATACCATTTGACCCAGCAATTCCATTACTGAATATATACCCAAAGGATTATAAATCATTCTCCTCTAAAGACACAGGCACAAGTATGTTTATTGCAGCACTGTTCACAGTATCAAAGACTTGGAACCAACCCAAATGCCCATCAATGATAGACTGGATAAAGAAAATGTGGCACATATACACCATGGCATACTATGCAGCCATAAAAAAGGATGAGTTCATGTCCTTTGCAGGGACATGGATGAAGCTAGAAACCATTCTTCTCAGCAAACTAACACAGGAACAGAAAACCAAACACCACATGTTCTCATGCATAAGTGGGAGTTGAACAATGAGAACCCATGGACATAGGGAGGGAAACATCACACACCAGGGCTGGTTGGGATTGGGGGACTAGGGGAGGGATAGCATTAGGAGAAATACCTAATGTAGATGACGGGTTGATGGGTGCAGCAAACCACCGTGGCACGTGTATACCTATGTAACAAACCTACTCATTCTGCACATGTACCCCAGAACTTAAAGTATAATAAAAAAAATTCATTTAAAAACTTTACTCAAAATTTAGTGTAAATCTAAATGTAAAATATAAAACATGAAACTCTTTAGATACCATACTATAAACACAAACCATAAAAGGAGATATGACCCCTGGATCAAACAATAAATCAAAAGAGAAATTACAAAGTATCTTGGACTGAATAAAATAAAAATAAGAACATGACATAATAAAGTTTGTGATGTCATGCTTAAAAATTTACAGTACTAAACATTTACAATAGAAAAAAATGCTAATCAATGACCTAAGATTCTACCTTTAATAGCTAGAATAATACGAGGCAATTAAACAGAAGGGAAATGAGAGCAGGAAAAGGAAATAATAACGTTAGAGCAGGAACACAAAAATAGAAAACAGAAAACAAATAGAAAAAAAATGAAATGAAAAGCTGTTCTTTGAAAAGATTAATAAAGTGATAAAATGCTAGCCTGATTGATCAGAAGTTAGAGAAAGCACAAATTACCAACATCAGGAATGAGATGAGGGGACATTTTTAGAGATACTACAGACATAAAAAGGATAACAACTGAATATAACAAATAATTTTATGCCAGTGAATTCAACAAATTAAATAAACTGAACAAATTATTTAAGATTTCTTATACAAAATATTCCCACAAATAAAACTCCTGGCCAAGATGGAATCCGAGGTGGATTCTATCAACTATTTAAGAATAAATAATACTATTACTACCTAACCTCTTGCAAACATGATAGGGTAGAGAATATAGAATATTTCCCAATGCATCTTGGGAGATGGGTATTACAGATACCAAACCAAATATATTACAAGAAAAGAAAACTACAGACCAACAACCCTCATGAACACAAATGCAAAATTCTTAACGTTTTCTTAATCATTCTGAATAATAATAATACATTATGACCAAGTGGTTTTTCCCCAATAATGAAAAGTTAGTTTAATACTCATAATTTAAAATCATGATGGGTAAAATTTTACATTTAATAAATATGGCTTACATTTGTGAATCTTTGAGAATAAAAATCTGTGTTAAAGTTAGTTTCCTCTAAAGGAGGAAAACCAAATGAAAGTAACATTTTCAGTATGGATTTACAGGTCAGGTACTGCATGGAGAATTAAGATGAGAAGAGCCTTCAAATATTTCCAACTAATATATTTTTTAAAACCATTTAACGTATATTATCAGACAGTAGTAGCAGAATTACAATCAATGTTAATATGACACGATTCCTTGGGTAGTAGAGAAATTGTTCTCTCAAAAGTGTTCTCTGAAAAGTTCTCTCACATGATTCATTGGGTAGCAGAGGAATTGTTATCTCAAAAGTGATTTATATACTCTAGTTTCTTACAAACCTGAGTAAAGATGATGTCTTAAAAAGAACTGATGCTTGCTGTAATTTGACAGAGTTAAGATATTGTTATCTAATATTTTTATAATAATATAATAGACTAAAATGAGAAAGAAGAAACATGATCATCTCAATAGATGCAGACAAAAAGTTCTGATAGAATTCAGCAGCCACTCATGATAAACACTCTGAGCAAACTACAAACTACAAATAAAAGGGAACTTCCTCAACCTAATAAAGGGTATCATCAAAACTCTTGCAGTTAACATCATACTAAATGTGAAAGACTAAATGTTTTCCCACGACATTAGGAAAAATGTAGGGATGTACAATCGTACTGCTTCTGTTCAAAATTGTATCAGAGGTTCTAGTCAGTGCCATAAGCAAGTAGAAAAGGAGTTAAAGTTTTTTTGTTATTAGAATGTATGATTGCCTATGTAAAAATTCCTATGTACCAAAAAAGCTTATTAGAACTAGTGAATTTAGCAATCTTGTAGCACATACACGTGATATACAAAATCATTTTTATACTAGCCCTGAAAATGAAAATTAAAATATGAAAATATTATTTACAATAGCACCACATATGAAATACTTAGAATAACATTTGAAAAAATATGCAAGAATATGCCAAAACATCTGTAAGAGAAATAAAAGCCTAAATGAATTGAGAGATATTCCTTGCCCATGGATTAAGAAACCTAATTTTGTTATGAAGTCAATTTTCTCCAAATTATCTAAAGATTAAATACCATCCCAATCAATCCCAGCAGATGTTTTATGAAACTCGGCAAGCTGATTCTAAAATTTATATGAAAATTAAATGCCCTATAATTACCAAATCAAATTTGAAAAGAAAACAAAATGTTAGGACTCATACTACCTGACTACACAATTTATTAAAAGCCTAGAGTAATAAATGTAGTATATTGTTGGTGTAAAGAAAGGAATATAGATAAATGGACCAAAATAGAATTCAGAAATAAAGCACATATCTATTGTCAACTTATTTTAACAAAATTATTTTTAAATTTTAATTATGGCAGAAATATTGGATAATCATGCAAAGACAATGAACATGCACCTCTACCTCACACCGTTTATCATTGCTAGCTTGAAATCAATTGCAAACCTAAATATTAGAGCTAAAGCTATGTAATTACTAAAACAAAAAAATCTAATGTAAATAATGACTGAACTTGGCAGAGATTTCTTAACTAGCACATAATGATCTGTCTAATACTATAAGTTGGGTGTTGAAGTCCCCCACTATTACTGTGTGGCTATCTAAGTCTTTTTGTAGGCCTAAAAGTAGTCAAAATTGGTATTCAGGATTGTACTTAATTCCTTGTATCTCTTTGAGAAACACACCTTTATTAAATGTAAAGCACTTTTCCACAAATTTAAATGAAAGAATAAATATTTGTTTTCATTATTACTGAAAACATATCAGCTGTGTCATTGTCTTAGGGAACAATTTTCTGTTTTGTTTTGTTTTGTTTTACTTCAATAAAACAATATTTGACTTTAAAATGAAATTTAAAATAATTTTAAAAAATTAAAAATACATATGATGTAGCCATTCTACTCCTAGGCATTTACCCAAGAGAAATTAAACAATGTCCACACAAAGACTTGTAAATGAATGGTCAGTACACAAATGATCATAGCAGCTTCATCTGTAATAGCTCAACAGGAAGCAATGCAAATGTCCACCCACAGATTAATGGGTAAACAATTTGTCACACAGCCATAAAATGGAATACTATTCAGTGACAAAAATAAATCAACTAGTGACACATGCAACAAAATGAATGAATCTGAAAAATAGTTATGCTGAGTGAAGGAGGCCGGGTAAAACAGAATTCACACTGTATGAGTCTAATTATATAAATTTCTAGAACATGCAAACTAATCTCTAGTGACAGAAAACAGATCAGCTGTTCCCTGTGGTTATGATAAGAAGCAATGATGATTGACAAAGGAACCCAAGGAAACTATTGGTATGATGAATATGTTTATTATCTTGTTTGTGAAAATAGTTTCACAGGCATATATATCAAAACTTATCAAATGATATACTTTAAATATACTGTAAATATATCAATTATACCTCAATACTTCAAGAAAAGTATAATCCAGTAGGGAAGGTCAGAAAAATCAGTATAAGACAATCAGCAGACATGATAACCAAATGCTAACTTATAATAGTTATAATAGTTTAGTGAAAAGTGGCACCAGTCAGGCCTAATCAAAATTAGTTTCATGGAGACAATTTAATGACTTAGGACCTCAGCCATTGACAGTATTGGATTAGTCTGAGAAAAGTAGATTTGCGGGAATAAGAAATCATGGACATGAAACATGAAGCATGCACACACACACACACACACACACACAAATAAGCGCAGTGTCATTCATGAGTTAAAGAAGAGAAGACTCTGACCTCATTTCTTTCTTCAGCTGCATCTTCATGAGGGCTGACCAGTCCCTACTTGGAGTCGAGCTGCACCTCTTTACCGTGTAACCTCAAGCAAGTTCTTTAATTTTTTGATGACCTCAGTTTCTTCATCTACAAAATGGTTATACATAATACTATTTCTTTCCTGGGATGGTCAAGGGGATTAAATGAAATGATAGATGTAAAAAATCTTAGTACAATGTCAGGCAATTTTAACTATTAGAACTGTTTATTCAGCAAAGATTTTATTGAACATCTACCAACTACTGGAGTACTGGACATTGTGCTATGTTCTGAGAATCCACAAATGAATAAGCATACATTCATTTCTAACTTAGGTGTCTCACTGTCTGATGGGTGAGACCCATAAGTCATAATAATTATATGCTATGTGAAAATATTTTAGTAGTAATACATGTAAGGTCCTTTGTGCTAATAGTATAACAGAGAGACATACTCACTCAGCCCATATGTGTTTTAAAGGCTTTCAGAAGAGAAAATCTTGAGCTTCTCTGAATTTATGGTTCTCTCAAAGGACAAGTTCAGCAGGCAGGCAAGATGTATAAGAACTGTGTGTGTTTTTTTTCTCATAGTGTTTAAAAGGAAACTATAGATTTTTCTTATTAGGGAAAAAATAGTTCAGAATTTTAAGTACAGGCTGATCATACATTCTAAAATATTTATACCTGTTTCACTAATGAAGTATCTGGCTTCTAGCAGATCAATTATAATTTACTTTGTTTATTAAAAATGGTTTAACCAGGAATGAAAACATTTTAACGTGTTGAGTGCAAAGTGAACCTGTTCTGTCACACATTGTAGGTACTAACTTCTCAGAACAGCAATTACTAATAACTTCTCAGAGGCTCATCTCAAGTGTCGTCACTGTCTTCTAAGGAATACTGTCGGTTAACTTTGGCTTTCTTTGGCATTGACAGCTGAAGAAAACCATCTTAGTTAAAAAGTTTGGCATTTAAGGTAAAATATCCTGTCTCTTATATTTCACTGAGCTTCTTTCATTGAAAAAAAGCAAAAACATAAATATTTTAGATGATGTGCTTCATTGCCGTATTTTTAGGATTTGTTTTAATTTGTGTTTGAATATACCATGGTATTTGGCTTTATAAGTTTATATTAATGTCCCCAAGAAGCTACAAAAAGCAGCTGTTGCCCTCCTATCATTTTGTCTTTTTAAATTCTTCTACCATTTAGTGTTTGTGTGGAGGGTACAGCTGCGAAGACAAATTTGTTTCACTTTTTTTTTCAACAAGCCACGTTTTGAATGTGACACCAGGCTCTTCATGATTTGAAATTTTCCATGTAGGATCAATTGCTTCTTCAGTTGGGTTTGTTTTGAGGCCAAAGAGTATGTCAAAACACACACACACACAAACACATATAAAATACTATTAATATTAATCTATAAACATTCTTCCAGCATCCTGCAGAAAGAATTCTCCATGGCTTAAATATCATCATCATCATCATCATCATCATCATTGTCATTAAATTTGGTTTATAAATTTGTAAAAGAAAAGTTTCTTAGAACAAGAATCAGATAGGAATCAATAATGTGGAGGAGGAGTGGGAAGAAAGAACAAATAAATCAACCAGAGGGTTGTAGGATCTACTGTTTGTAAAATATTCAGGCTTCAGACAGTTTTTGGAAGTTGGGAGCAGTCCAGTTCTAAGTATCTGAAAGCCAAAAGATGGTGTTTTTAACGCTGGAAATCTGCATTGTTCCACCGGGTTAGGACATATATTCTATTTAAACAGGCCAGCATTTGTTTTCAGGAGAGAAAGTGATAGATTATTGCTCCCCAATTCCACATGTGCTCTTCTGTGCCCAGGCACAACCCAGTTGACTGGAAAAAGAGAATGTGACCACCACTCCTACTCCCTATTCACCCGCGGGCAGAGCTCGAGGCCTTTTGCCAAGGCTCTGGCACTTTTAAGACTATTTCTTGGCAGCCATTGGCTTGCAGAGGCCATAGGCTTCTGCTTCTGTCTGTCTGGATTTTGTTCTGAATTTCTTCAGGATTTGCTTCTGAGCAGCATCTCGGTGGCAGCAGGAGCCCTGGGGCTCAGTGAAACCATGTTATCCAGGAACTTTGGATCCCTGAACTGGCTCCTTCTGCCTGCCGCTTGCTCCAGGGCTTCAAAGAAGCGCTCGGCTGGAGTACCCAGGATGCTTTTCAGCGGCTGCCACAGCCCCTCTTTTGAAGCACCATGGTAGCCAACAGAGAGGATTCTGTGTTACGTACAGTATGACCCTGGAGGTGCCAGCCAGCTGCTGTGACTCAGCTAAAAACAGGGAGCTCGCTGTAAGAGAGAGGGCATGAAGGGGAGAGATGACTGAGGGGGAGGGAAGAGAGGAAAAGCAGCAGGAGTTTATGATGCCCAAAGTTTGTCAAAGGGCTCAAAACACATTTCTGAAAGAGCTTTCTTGATGGGCCAAAGGAAGCCCATCTCTGTGCCTCTAAAATCTGCCTGGGCTACATAATGTTTAATGGCCTTTCTATCTAATGAAAACAAGCAGCAGGAGGATTAGGAAAACCAAGAAAATAAATTCTCTCTCCTCATACTTACTCCCAGGTGCCCTGAGGAAATGTATACTAATTGGCCTTCCAGATACGGTTGGAGACCAAACGCTGATGTAAAGAAACAGAATCGTTTGTGTGTGAACTTTTCCTTGCTTTTTTCCTTCTTTTTGTCTTTTCCTATGGAGAGGGGTCATATTGCCTGAATACAGGAGGAACTGATCATCTCAGAAGCAACTCTGAATCCAAATTGTGAATAAAAAAACACAATATACGGGAAATTCACTGGATGTTTACTATATGAATACATGCTATTATATGGTTGCCTTCAACGCTCTCTACTTCGGCTCTGCACAGTTTCTCAAGGCAATAAAACAGAAAAATGATGAAAAGTAGGTCTTAAGCAACCTAGGCTTATTTTGTGAAACATTCGCTAGGGTACTTTGGTCAGTTCAAAGGTAGAAATTTACAGGCAGATGGAACATGAAGTGCAAAATGTACCTTGGCTGGAAAAAAAAAAAAAAAAAAAAAAAAAAGGTGGGCTTAGGAAGAGTGCTGGAGAGAAGAGATCACTGCAAAAGAGTAATAAGAAGCATTGATTAAATCAGCATTTTAAAGCAAGGACAGAGGTACTCGCTTTTTAATCTCCCGTATGAATAAGGTATCTCTGAAATGGCACAGTGATCAGTCTGGTTAGACAGAGAAGAAAATCAAGTTTGTGTCTTCTCTCCAGCAGACTTTAAGTACTGAGTGAGAAGGTGGCTTACATTTAAGATCACTAAAATGATCAAGTTTGCTCATGACAAACAAGAGAGCAAGTCCAGCCCATCAGCTCAGACCTGGGTGTGTCCTCTCCTGGCACAGTTTCTAAGGTGATAAAACCCTGAACAAGTGGTGACAGCTACCCTCTGGGAGAAAACTCAGTCTCCAAAATTTTTCCAATGGTTTCTTCTGGTTCCACTGTCACGAAACAGGTCAAATTGATCAGCAAAGGAGGAAAAGCTCAACATCAGCAGTTCATACCAAGCATAAGGCTTGAATTTGCAGTTTTATCTTTGTTCGGCCTGTCTATGGCTGCTGGACAAATTAGCAGACATTTCATTAAAGAATAATTATTTTTCTCTCGGATTCAATTCACACGTTAGTGTACTCAAATCAGATTCTCAAAAGCAACTTGCTGGGCTTTCTTAGCAACGCGGTTTTTTTTATTGTGGAGTGTATAGTCTTTATAAGAAGCATGTACAAAGAAAAAGAAAAGAGAAGTTCTGTTTTGTTTTCTAACAGGGGCTCTATTTTGAAATTCTGTTTCTACATAAGAAGGAATAGTATCTCCTTAACGAGCATGTTGGTGAGTTCTTAAAGCAAACCGAATTTAAGAGAGGAGAGGTTAGAAATAAGGCCATCATATTTTGCTTAAATCTAAAAGATTATATATAGGAAAAAAGGAAAAAAGACATGAAAAAGAAAAGTTTGATCAGAATATCAGAGAACGGTGTGAGAGAGAAATATAAGCAGTGGAATTAAGAGTTTCTCTATTTCAAAGGATAAGATAAAGCTTCAGTTGACATCTGTCCAAATGCCCACTACCGTGCCACTGAAATAAGAAAGTCAAGAGAAGAAAAAAAATGTGGATGAAAGAGGAGGATATGGCTAAAAAACTGGACTGGTTTTATCCTCAGGTTAGGAGGAGATGATCCATTGGCTGGATTTCAAAACTTATTCACTTGGTTTATATGACTCATTCATTCCAACTCCCATTTGTCCTCACAATCATCCTTGGCTGATCCTAAATATTGGGTCTGTGGTTTGCTAGGCAAATGCCACTCCCAGTAATTCACTTGGAAACTTTAGGAACCTGTACTGGGCTGAATGGCTGCCTCTCAAAAGATACGTCCAATCTGTGAATATGATCTTATTTGGAAAAAAAGGACTTTGCAGATGTAATTGTTGAGAAACTTCAGGTGAGATCACATTGACTTGGGGCGGGCTCTAAATCCAATGACAAATATCTTTATTAGAGAAGAAAAGGGAGAAGACACACAGAAAAGAAGACCATGTGAAGACTGAGGCAGAGATTAGAGTGATGCAACTATAGGCACTATAGGAATTATAGGAAAGAAACTATAGGAACACTGAGGATTGCTGGCAGCTACCAGCAACTAGGAGAGAGGCGGGGAAAATATTCTCCCCCAGAGACTCCAGAAGGAAGAAAACCCACAGACACCTTGATTTTGGACTACAGTCCACTGGAACTGTGAAAGAATAACTTTCTGCTTTTGTGAGTCACCCAGTTTGTGATAATTTGCTATGGCAGCCCTGGGAAATTATGACAGACCCTCCTCAGATTCAGCACTGGTGGTGCTGAAGATGGAATGGAGCAAAATGCAATGTGGGTTTGTTTTAACTGAACTGTAGTACATGTCTATACGAGTTCTTCCAGATATCATAAATGGATTGGGAAATCAACTCAAGTATTGTGTTAATTGAGCACTTACTATGCACCAAGCACAATGCTAGCTGGTCAGTTAATAAAACAGCTCCTCTGTCTTAGGAATTTTATAGTCCAGCTGTATACAGTTTTTACAGGTCCCCAAAATTTCCTGGAGGGGGGAAACTCAACTTTGGGGACTAGCAGTACTTTGGGTGTTACCAGTTAAGTTCTATTTTGCAACACTGATGAACCAAGGGATGGTGTCTATTTTCCTGCAGTTCCATCTTAAAGCACAGTATAGGTTAGTTGACATATTCTCAGGGAGAAAATTTTATTAATTGAATGAACAAATGGCTGCAATCCCTCTTGCCTAGCAGGTAAGGGTCCCAGGAAAGATATCACTAATAGTTGATAAATAGTAGGTGGGCTTTATTAACTCCACAATTGCAGAGGAAGTTTTGCAATGACCGTCAGAATCCCTTGTTATGGGTTCTTTGATTGGCATAGTTAGCCCTACTTTGAAATTTGTTTCTCTTCTAGCAACACTAACCCCCCTTTATTTCTTTGACCCTCACTCAATTAACTGTGTTCTGAATGAACATCTGTCCCAAGGTACCATGCAGTTTCTGATGTTCGATTTGGAAAGGACCCACAAGCACAATGGGGGAGGCACCACTGAAGGCTCCGCGTCTGGGAAGTCTGCTCTTTTCACAGCCAGCACTGCTGTTGGTTTTGCCTGCTGGCTTACATGAATTGGCTTTTACATTTCTTAATTTAGACACTAGCAGTATGAAGACTTATAATATATATATATATGTTTTTTCTGTCTGAGGAGAGCAATGTTTTCCATTGCACAAATGGAGACTGCTGCCAGCAGCTATAAGCACACAGAGGGACACATAGCACACAGATGCATCACTTTGTAGCATGAGGGCTGAGCACTAGGAGCTCAAGATCTTTCCTGTGACTCAGTTGAGATTGTTCCCCTCCCCGCCTTTTAAAAAATCTAATTAGGAGCCAGGATATTCAAGCAATAACTACTCTCATTCAGAGTGGGGGAGCTAAACCAGTCCTTTCGCTGGTGTTCCCAAATGTTTGAGAAGGCATCACTTTATCAGAATCTCCAATCCATATCGCTAATAGTATAGCAAATAACATAACTGATACTATAAGTACTCTGTGTGTCAGGTATTGTATTAAGCACCGTGTGAACACATAAACTTAGAACAAAATTGTAAGGTCGCTAATGTCAATCCCATGGGATATAATCCCGTTTTGACAAAGAAGAAACCTGAAGCAGAGAGAGACTGAGTTACTTCCCAAAGTCACCTAATGCCTCAGGTCAGTTTTCGTAGGAGCAGACTAGAAGCAGTCACTTACTTAGGGGAAGGCTGGGGCATCAGCTAAAGTCTGCCTTCACCCTGATCCCATGGGAGTGCCAAAGCACAAAGTGTACCAGAGCTTTGGTCCCACCTTGAGGCAAGGAGACAGGTGTTTTGTGTCAGATAACAGTCATTCTTTGGCTTCCAGGAGAAGTCTTTTCACTTTCACTAAGGACAATTGTCTGAAGGGGTACATGGGGCAATTGTGACCACAGTTAGCAGCCAACATTCACAGCAGCTGGTTACTGGTGCAAAGTCCAGGTGAATGGAATCTTGGTAAGGCAAATACAGTATTAGCTACCAGCTCACAAGTGGCAGAACTTGGGTCGAAATCCTGTGACTCTGAAGCCATGTTCTTAACACTGTAATATATTGTAAACTCAAAATCTCTTCACAGGGTTAAGAAGTGCCCTGTTTTTACCAGCCTCCAGATTCTAAGGAATATGGAGACTCTTGTTACTCCTAGAAAGGATGTCAGTAAAATCTCATACATGGTCTTTCACAGTTTCAAATAATTTGATCTCGAAGCTCCTCTAGGTGCTGCAGAATGTAGCACCCACTCGTAGCCTAGCACTTCTTGCCCCTCCTCTAAGTGACTCAGAGCTTGTGGCTTCCACTGCCCTTTGCTCCTAAAGTTCATGAAGAACAGAGCCTGGGCGATGGCTGCATTTGGACATGTGTATCGCTGCTCTTTGCACCCAGCAATAAACAAGAAAGAGTAAGAGAGAGGGAAACTTGTTAACACCATGCTGTATCTAAACAAGCAATCCCAGATGGCATCCTTTATGCCTTCTGCCTCTGATAAGAAAAGATTGAGCAGGGAAAATAAGCAACAGCTGACAAGCCATACCCAGCATTAAGACCAACAGGGAGAACAGATAGCAGCTCTGTGCTCTGTCCTCATTCATGGCTCAGAATTCAACCCAGAGGCCCGCCTGGCTTCAAACACCTTCAGTGCTACGCTCTTTTATAAAACCGATGAATCACGGAAGGTTACAGGCCAAAACATTTTTCTTTCTAATTCAATCCTTCATTCGCTGATGAAAAACAAGGCATGAAACAGTAAGGTATTTTATTTAAATACATTTTGTTGTTTAAAAGACAAACAAGAAATGAAATTCAAGAGCTCCTGACTCCTAGCCAGTGTTTTCCCAGAACCAAAGGCTAACTTCTCTTTTAACATGCATTACGTGCATTATCCGTGTGTGTGTGTGTGTGTGTGTGTGTGTGTGTGTATGTGTAACTGGTTCTAAGACTATGATAGCAATTTTGTCTCAAGTGGGTAAGAACTCAGTCTCTGGCATCAGTCTGCCTAGGATTGCAATCTTGCTCCCCTACTTCAAGGATACTGCATGTCCTTAGACAACATTCCCTGCACCTCAGTTTTCCCATCTGCAAACTGAGGTTAATAATTGCTCCATGGATGTTTGGGAAGCATTCAATCAAATAGTTTATGTACAAAGTTTAGCATAAGACCTAACACTAGTAAACATTCCATGAAGTTAATACTTGCTATCATTTGTCCATGGATTGGGGTTAAGAGAAAAAAAAGAGAGAGAGAGAGAGAGAGAGAGAATGCCATCTTCTTGCTTCACTGGGATAATTCTGGAGATATAAACAACAATACAACATGGCATCCTTCCTCAAGAAAGCAGTCCAGTTGTTTTAAAATACCAATTTCGAGTAAAGGGTTGTTTATGACACAAATGTTTCAACGTGGACATTATTTACGTAGCATATGATAGGACACAAGTTTTAACAGACCACTTGTAAAGCCTACATCAGCAATATTGTAATCAATAGAAATGCTATCAAATTATATAGAAGGGGTGCCCCCAACAATGCCAATAGGTAACCCATTTAATATATGCTCATCAACTAAGCATCTAGGCTACTTTTTACATTTTACTTTCACAATTTGATAAATGAGAAGTGCTCAGAGATGGTGCTGAAATAATGAAAGCATTTTAATGAAAACCTTAAAGGCCAAAGGTCAAAGACAACTGTCTGACTTTTCAGACAGAAGAGAAACCCAACTGGATTTTGCTTTCTCTCTTTAGTTCCAGAAGATAGCCGAGTGTTCCATCTCAGCTAAGAGGTTAGACAAAGGAAGAATTTTCTGATAGTCAAATTCCAGAAAGCAAAGGTTAGGAAGTCATAGATGACACAAATGCCTCCTTTGAAAATATAAAATGTGGCAAGTATTTAAAAAGAGCTTATGATAATGGAATGAAAATGAGTCAGAAAATATGCAAATTGAATTCGCTTGAAATATATATGTCTTTAAAAATTAGTGATAAATTGCTTTGTCAAATGCTTTTTGTGTGTGATTTACCACCCGCACACCCCCCATATTTAAATTCCTGTTCAAGACGCTTTTCTTAACCTCAAATGGGTTTTTTGGAGACTGAAAAGGTCAAAGAGGAGACACTCTTCAATACATGAGGAGTGGCAGAGTTTTTAGTACTGAATAAAAGGAAAAAGAAAAATGAGAGTAGTAAGTACCAG
Source organism: Rhinopithecus bieti (assembly GCF_001698545.2). NCBI lineage: Eukaryota > Metazoa > Chordata > Mammalia > Primates > Cercopithecidae > Rhinopithecus > Rhinopithecus bieti. Next base: position 13,365 of record NW_016804510.1, read on the forward strand.
TAGAGGTAAAGCAATACAGTATTACAATAATTCTAATAAGTCGGACAGAGAGAAATAGTGCACTTACATACTATAATAAGCCTAATGTAAGATGTTCCTCAAGAACAGAGTTTTCACTACCCAGTGCACTATTCTTAGTAATTAATATAGGGTTTAGCACATTGTTCATTCAGAAAATGCTTGTGAATAAGTAAGTGTGCACTTTCCTAAAATCCTAATGCACATCTTCACATTAGGTTTTCCTTAAAACCTTAACTATTCCAAGTTACCAGGGGATGGCAGTGCATTTTGGGTTGAGAAGCTGTTCTCAACCTTTAATTTAAAACATTAAAACCTTTAAATTAATACCTATAACGTCTGATCATTTCTAGGAAGAGCTGCAACTACAACCAGGCTCTTCAGTGGATTAGGGAAACAAGGGTGCAACAAAAGATGGTAGAACCAAGGTCAACACTGATCATGGTTAGAAAGAAGCTGAGAAAGTAGAAGTTGAAAGTTAAACTGCCACAAACTAGAGAACATGCAAAATCCCAGCTGAAAGAGAACAGAGAACAAAAAATCAAGCACTCAGTCAGAAATGAGAAAGGGCTCCAAAGTAAAAAGTGAAGGGAACTTGCAGTGAATGAAAGCAAGGTGTCCAGTCAAGAAAACAGGTGCAGACTCATGGTTTCAGAAACATAGCAACCTTGAACTTGGCTAAGACCTGATTCAGACAGGAAGCTGTTTACGAGATTCCTGCTGCAGCAGGCATCCATGACGACTAAAGGAAGAAACAATACAGAGCCCAGGGCCTCAAAGTCTGCTGAAATAATGGCAACTCCCTTCACTGGGCTGCTTTTGAACCAGAACATTCAAAGCTATTGTGGAACCACAATCAGCAGATCCTAACATGCTTCTTGCAAACTGATGCACATTTTTAAAGCTATCTGTAAATCCCCTAGCACGTATCTTAATTGAAAATGACTGATACAAAACTTCCCAGAGTCTCTTTCTTCTTTTTTCTCTCACTTATTTCTTTCTCTGCACAAAAAAATTTGGAACAAATGAAATGCATTTTTCTCTGCATAATTTCTCTCTGTTTAACAGTGACCACACATCTTTGATTTTTGTCACTGAACTTTCAGAGATCTCTGCATACCATGGGTTCACAATGTCAGTCACAGGACAATTTACAAACATATTTCTTCATTCTTTTATGAACCAATTGGCTGAATACTTTCTTTTTTCTAAAGGTATGAAGTGTACAGTAGATGCTCAGTAGATATTTCAAAGGATGTAAAACCAGAAGTCTCTTGAGGCAGTCAAACCATTTACTTGTCCCATCTAAGGCTTATTTTCTTCTACAACATGTCATAATTGGAATTTGAAGGAAATTCATGTACAGTTTCCCCAGAATTTCTCCAGAAAATTATAATTCATTGCACCTTATTTCACGTGCTGTTGGAAAGTTCTTATGATCACAGGAAATTTGACTTCCTGTTATCATCTTTGATACTAGTTCTACCTTCTGTAAGTACCATGTTTTATGTATGCAAATATTTCAAGTATGTGAAGATCTTTACACATTCAGATAAACACATATGCCCAATCTTGTGTCGTTATTTCTCTGTGTTATAAATCCCTACTTTTCTTATGTCATGATTTCCATATCTGTCAACATTCTGGTTATTCTCTTTGAGTATAGTTTCATTTGTCAGCATCCTTCTGAAAACATGCTGCCCAGAAATGAATTAAATATCCCAGAGCAGATCTGATGCATGCAGGAAATTGGATGCACTTTCTTTAGGATACCATCATCGACACAACCTATGATTGCATTCATTCTTCTGACTGCATTGCACTATTGACTCACAGAGTTTGCAATCAAGCCAAATCTTAACTTTTTTATTTTTTTTTTTTTTAGTATGTGCTTCTTTGTAGCTACACTTGCCCTAGTCTATTGGCTTGAACAAATGGATGAATGAACACATATGTGAAAAATATGCAAATATTTGAAAATTATATATGTCTTTCTTATCAATAGCCCCTTAGCTATTAGATTAAATTCAAGCAGAAGTAAAATTGATGGGGTCATTTTTGTAATTAATGCTGATTTTTAGAAAACACAAGTCTAGGCTAATACTGAGTTTCAATTTCATTAAAGAAATTACCTGGTTTGCATTCATTTGTTTTATATATAGTGGCTCTGACTTTTGATTTATACCTTTTCTCATTTAGATAATTATTTTAGACAAATCACTATGCTCAACTTGTAAGGTAATGTTATTCAGGCCACAAAGTTCCTTACAAGCTAAATTCCCCATGTGCTGAATGATTTTAAGAGTTTTTAAACACCAATGGGAATCTATAAGTCACTAGATGTTTGGTTGTTACTCCTGAGTACTTTATTAACTTTGAATCAAATTGGTATAAAGCAAGTGATTTAAAGTAATTTAGAATTTTCTGCTAGGCTTTTGCTTGAAAACAGATTGCTTGTTTCACTTCAAAAAAATCATTTTTTTGGGTTGAACTTTGAAGTAAATGTGTTGATAAATGATGCTTAGGAAACCCATACCTTATATTGTTATTTTATATCATATTACTTTTAATATTTTAATTTGAAAGAAGATTGTGTAGTTAAGATGTGGTCTACTTTATGGCTTGTAGGTTAAATGAATTATATTCTAAAATAAAATGACTAAAATACCAAATTTAAGACTTACTTCTGTAATTAGTTAAGATAAAACTATAAAGCCCTGAACATGAGGAGGAGACTAGATATTTCCCTTTCTACATTTCAAAGAAGGCATATTTGGGTCTATAGGCTGAAAAACAAACATACAGAGGAGAGAAAGCATGAGACAAATTCTCATAATTGAATATTATAATCCTCTGTCTATATTGTTAACACCTTCACAAATAAGGATAAGATTCAAAATAATTCCTTTTGTTGACCTGGATATCAGATATATGGAAAACCCACATGTCTCTCTTCTCCCAAGCAATAGAGCAATGCAACTCACCTCTACGATCTGAAGAATAATAATTTTGTACATTTCAACAGAAACCACCACTCCACTCAAGCTCTGTTAGTCACATGGAGATGACCAATGGGATGGATCCTCAGAGGCACACTCCTACAGTGGCTACAAGAAGCATTTTGGAATGATATCATTGTAGAAACATGTGCTAATAAATACGTTGCATTCTTATATATAAGTCAGTACACTCATATCTACACATGTGGATAATTATACACCTCTAAGTTTAATTTGACAAAATAGGTCTATTGTGTGAGAACAAGCCATAGGAAATCTGCCTGACAGTTACAAGTATCAGGGAAGGCCTAGTGCTACATAATGAATCACTGTTGTTGAACGAAATAGTACAAAACAGCTATTATTTCCTAGATGAAGGTGAAGCTATTCTGGCTCTTTGGGTGATTGTAAATAAATCTTTTGCAATGTCCTGGAACCAGATCAGCCAACAAGAGAAAGAACAGTTGTGAAGTTTCTAAGCTGTTTGACCACAGCCTGAGCTGAGGAGGGAAAATATTCTCCTTGAAAGTCTTCTTCCTCACACCTTCTGCTTTTACAGGTCTTGGAGCCACAGTGTAATACGGCCCCTACTCCCCATTTTTTCCCCTTATAAATGGAACCGAAGTGTTGTCCTCTTTACTGGGAATATTCTCCAAAGTGTTCAAGTTTTCCTTTCATTTGATTGCATGTAACAGCTTCATCTGGTGCCAACCGGCAGAAGCAGTGTGATCCGAGGCTCTAACAGGAAAAATTGGTGTGCCAAGTGGTACTGAGGCTCAGGGACAGAAGAGTACCACAGTCAATGTTGAAACAGTAGTATCTGATGAATGGGCAAGGTATGCAGAGAATGCAGCTGAGCCCAGCCACAGAGACACATTTGTCTCTGGTGAAGTCCTTTGTAGTAGAAGACAAGGTAAATGCCAACTGTCCCTGGCTCAGGGACAGTGTCCCGGCCTCACTGTCATTCCTTTTTGTGGTTCAGAGTATCTGGGAAGAGAGGAAAAGAAGTAGTTAGGAACTAATGCCCATATTGGAACTTGCTATTAAAAAAGAAAGAGAGAGTGTGATAGTGAAAGATGATAGAAAGGGAAGGGAACAGAAAGGGAGGGGAGGGAAAGGGAGTGAAGGGAAGGGAAGAAGGGAAGGGAGAAAGGGAAGGGAAGTAGGGAAGGGAGGTAAGGAAGGGAGGAAGGGAGGGGAAGAAGGGAAGGGAGGAAGGGAAGAAGGGATAGGAAGGGAAAGAAGAAGGGAAGGGAAGAAGGGAAGGGAGGAAGAGAAGGGAAGAAGGGATGGGAAGAAGGAACAGGAAGAATGGAAGAAAGGACAGGAAGAAGGGAACGGAAGAAAGGAACAGAAGAAGGGAAGGGAGGAAGGAAAGGGAAGGGAAGAAGGGAAAGGAGGAAGGGAAAGGAAGAAGACAAGGGAAAAAGGGAAGGGAAGAAGGGAAGGGAGGAAGGGAAGGGAAAAAGAGAAGGGAAGAGAGGAAGGGAAGGGAAAAGGGAAGAGAAGAAGAGAAGTGAAGAAGAGAAGATAAGAAAGGAAGGGAGGAAGGGAAGGGAAGAAGAGAAGGGAAGAAAGGAAGGGAGGAAGGGAAGGGAAGAAGAGAAGGGAAGAAGGGAAGGGAAGAAGGGAAGGGAAGAAGGGAAGGGAAGAAGAGAAGGGAAGAAGGGAAGGGAAGAAGGGAAGGGAAGAAGAGAAGGGAAGAAAGGAAGGGAAGAAGGGAAGGGATGAAGAGAAGGGAAGAAGGGAAGGGAAGAAGGGAAGGGAAGAAGGGAAGGGAAGAAGGGAAGGGAAGAAGAGAAGGGAAGAAGGGAAGGGAAGAAGGGAAGGGAGGAAGGGAAAGGAGGAAGGGAAGGGAAGAAGGGAACGGAGGAAGGGAAGGTAAAAAGACAAGGGAAGAACGGAAGGGAAGAAGGGAAGGGAGGAAGGGAAGGGAAGAAGAGAAGGGAGGAACGGAAGGGAAGAACGGAAGGGAAGAAGGGAAGAGAGGAAGGGAAGGGAAGAAGGGAAGGGAGGAAGGAAAGGGAAGGGAGGAAGGGAAGGGAGGAGCGGAAGGGAAGAAGAAAAGGGAAGACTGGAAAGGAAGAAGGAAAGGGAGGAAGGGAAGGAAAGAAGAGAAGGGAAGAAGAAAAGGGCAGAAGGGAAGGGAGGAAGGGAAAAGGGGAAGGGAAGGGAAGAAGGGAAGGGAGGAAGGGAAGGGAAGAAGGGAAGGGAGGAAGGGAAAGGGGGAAGGGAGGAAGGGAAGGGAGGAAGGGAAAGGGGGAAGGGAGAGGAAGAAGGGAAGGGATGAAGAGAAGGGGAGAAGGGAAGGGAAGGGAAGAAGAGAAGGGAAGGAGGAAGGGAAGGGAAGAAGAGAAGGCAAGAAGGGAAGGGAGAAAGGGAAGGGAAGAAGGGAAGGGAGGAAGGGAAGGGAGGAAGGAAGAAGGGAAGGGAAAAGAGGAAGGGAAGGGAGGAAGGAAGAAGGGAAGGGGGAGAGGAAGGGAAGGGAGGGAGGGAACGGAATTACCAGGCTACTCAGGGCAACATTAGATTGGAAAATAACTATTATGTTTGAAAGTTAGAATTCTCATGCCCACGTCAACTCAGAAGCCCACCTCCCAGCGCCCCCCTCCCCACCCCCCAGATCACTGTAAGGCTCAGGGATGCACGGAGTAGTGTGTGCGTTACCAGTACCCCACTAACGTGTCTTATTCTAGACTGCGTTACCCATACAGTAGCCACTTACTGCATGTGGATATTTAAATTTAAATTAATTGAAAGTAAGTACAATTTAAAATTCAGTTCCTCAGACACAAACCATATCCAAGTGTTCAATGGCTACATGTGGCTATGGCTACTGTATTGGAAACCCAGAAAACTTCCATCAGAATGTTCTATTAGACAACACTGTTGTAGAATATTCACGAGACTTGTGGAATTTCTCAAAGATTTTTCACGGGTAGGTGGTACAGGAGGGGACATGTGAATGTGGAACCACCTGAAACAGTGCTCTTCAGTTAATATTCCTCAGAAATCCTGCTACTCCGTGAGAAAAAAAAAAAGATCAGTTTAAAAACACTACATTCTCTATCCCCCTCTAAGAAAATAGCAGTATGCATAGTAAAGTTTCTGAGGGTGCCATTGTAAAGAACCCTGCTTGCTATTGATTAATTGATGCATTTCCAACATAATTTGAAGACATAACTTCTGTTTACAAGAAATCCATAAATTTTCCACAGAACTCAGGTTCCATAGAGCCCTTCTTAGAGGAGTTTTACCACAGAAGGAGCTCAAGCCAAGCCTTCATAGTCACTGCCCATCTAGGGTCATAGCAGATAATTAGGACAGATCCAAACTAGAGTAAACTGACCAAGGTCTGCCTGGTTGGAACTTGTGCCTCGTGATTTTCAAAAAACCAAGTTGCCAGGTATAAATTAGGGAAGCTCAGCAGTGAACATGAATCCAGATGCTTCTCAAATGTTATTCCTGAGGAAACTGACTAGCTATATACTGCTCTTTCTAGAATAATTTGCTGATTATCTATTGGATATCAAGACTATCAAATGAACTGTACTGGCTTTATCTCCTGCAGTCCTGCGACATGGCATTCTCTTGTTGCATAGAATATGCCGAGCCAAGCTTATCAAGTGGGAATCCTGGTTGGATTTCTCTGTAGACGCTGGTGCCAACATTCTTAATCTACTCAGCTGGCAGAGATTTAAAATTTCTTAAGAAAGATAGAAACATAGTTTCTAAGTAAGCCATATGTTCCCATATTATGGACTCAGCATCACTGTAGAATGAGAGGGAAAGGGGAGAGGGTCTTGAATCTCCTGCAGCAGTAATGATTTGTTTCACTTCATGGAGTAGAACCAGGATCCTTCCTACTCCCCCAGGTTTCTTTCCCTTTCTTCCCTCCCCCCCCCCTTTCTTTTTGCCTCCCCTCTTCTTCCCTTCTCTTCCCTTCCCTTTGCTTTCTTTCCTTTCTTTTCCCTTCCCTTCCTTTATTTTCCTTTCCCATTCTTTCCTTTCCATTTCTCTTCCCTTTTTCTTCTCTTCTTTTCTTTTTTCTCCTTCTCTCTTTTCTTCCTTTTCTCCTTCTATTGTGTTACAGCTCTGATGGAGCCATTGCATTCCAGAGGCTGTTATTATCCGCAGTAGTTTCTTTTAAAGATGTGTCCATGAAGATAAATCACTGCCTAATATTTGTCCTGTAAAAAAATCAGCAGTTCCTGTTAGAGTTTTACATCTGGTCTGTATGCTGTGCAATCGTAATAGAGAATTATAAGATGAAATTAACTCTATATGGGTTTTTTTTCCTCTCTCTCTGCGATGTCTCCCAACCCGAGAATGTTTTTCTTGCTTGAGGATCAACTGCAATGAGTGCTAACACTACAAAACAAAAAGTAAAAAAGAGGGAAAAAAAAGTTGCTGCTCACCCTAATGCCACTAATACGAGGATTTCTACTTAGAACAGTGCTTTTCAAGCCCTAGACTAAATGCTTACTGAAGGTGTCAGAAGTATTCACATTCATAATATTTTAAGCACTTTAGCTAAATATAGGATGGATTATGTTTTCAAAAGTAAGTAGTGTATAGCAAGCTGAGTTAGAATGTTTATGCTCATTGGTTAAGTTCGTCTAATATCTGTCTAATATCAATACAAGTTGCAAATGTAAAAGGGTAACAACTTCTCATACAGAATTTTTTTTTTTTTTTTTTTTTTTTTTTTTTTTTTGAGATGGAATCTTGTTCTGTTGCCCAGGCTGGAGTGCAGTGGCGGATCTCGGGTCACTGCAACCTCCACCTCCTGGGTTCAAGCAATTCTCCTGCCTCAGTCTCCTCAGTAGCTGGGATTACAGGTACCCACCACCACACTCAGCTAATTTTTGTATTTTTAGTGGAGACAGGGTTTCACCATGTTGGTGAGGCTGGTCTTGAACTCCTGACCTCATGATCCACCCACCTTAGCCTCCCAAAGTGCTGGGATTACAGGCATGAGGCACCGCACCGGCTCTCATAAATAATTTTTATAACAATACAGACCATTTGCATGTTACCGATTGCTACAAATCAGCCAAAACCCAAAAGGAGATGTTTGAAAATGCTCAATATCTTCCAGAGGAAAGAATAAAGGTTTATAAATAAAATCCTAAGAATGGCAATTTCATTTTGGACCATATTTATCAAAGGGCATTTCCAACGTGTTTTGTAAAAATATTAGACAAGTGTGGATATATACTGACAGTATCTCTCCTGCATCATACATTAGTGCCTTATTTTGTGGCACTAATTCAATGAAGACTCTCTGCCATGATTTGCAGAGATTTGCACTTTGGCAGTATAAAGAGTACTACAATATAACCAGTTCACAAATCTTATTCATATGTTGTAGACATGACCTGGAATGCTTTGAGATAAAAGCAAGCATAACAAAACTGTTTTGTTGAGAAAATCTCCATGTGCCAGCAAACAGAAAAGATAAAAAAGCGAACATGACGTTGGGGCTAATCCAGAATTATGTGAGTAAATGTCATCGCGACGGGTATATTTTCTATTTTTGAGGTTCTCATGCATGACAGTGAACTGAGAGTTTTTTATTCACTTAGTAACTAGCAGCTGAATGAGTTTGCTGGATTCCTTCATTAATTAATTAGAAAATAGCCCTGAATTACAGCAATGTTTTTGCTTCTAATACAGATTGCACCTGCCTTTGCTGTTTTGGTGACACTAGGCACAGCTTCTCAAAATACAAACCCCTGGAGAAGCATTCTTGTGAGAGTAGGTTTTCTGTAATTACGATGTACCTAGGAAACAGTCTTATAGGTCACTCTTACCCTCACTTTCCATGAATCCTAGCCCCTCTAACTTGAAGGATCTTCATACAAGGTTTATGTTCCAAGAGTGAAACAAAATTGAAAGAAAGTAGGAAAATGAGCATTAAGCATAATTTTGCTTTCTAGAGTAAGAGGTATAATTTATTGAAAAGTTTTACTACTTCACATACACATATCTCTATTTCTGTTAATACATTTAGAATCACACAAATTCACTTCAGCGATTCCTCCTGCAAAAGCTCTGTTTAGGTCATAGATGCTTCACTCACCTTTCAGTCATTTCTGTTCCGCATTTTCCTTGCTCTCCACTATTTATTATTATTATTATTATTATTATTATTATTATTGAGACGGAGTTCCACTCTTGTTGCCCAGGCTGGAGTACAATGGCACAATCATGGCTCACTGCAACCTTTGCCTCCTGGGCTCAAGAGATTCTCGTGTCTCAGCCTCCCAAGTAGCTGGTATTATAGGCACCCACCACCATACCCAGTTAAATTTTTGTGTTTTTAGTAGAGACAGGGTTTCACCATGTTGACTGGGCTGGTCTCGAACTCCTCACCTCAGGTGATCCACCTGCCTCAACCTCCTAAAGTGCTGGAATTACAGGCGTGAGCCACCGTGCCTGGCCTCCACTGTTAATTAATGTTAGGAAGACACCAAAGCATTTAAATGCAGAAAATAATTAGAATAATGGAAACACATGTACCTGTAATAATAGCCAAACATGAATAAAACTAGGAGAAAACACATATCTTCTATGCCTTGCTAATTTCCTTCAGCTAATTTTCTACCTGTGGGGCATATTCACTGACAGGGCTCTTCAGGATTATATCTCCTTATCAGTTTCAGAATGGAAATTAAGATATAAGATATCTAATTACTAAAAAGTGCCTGCTTTATTGCCCCCAAAGAAGTATTCGTTGCTCACCTTCTATGTTTTCACTGTACTTTGTCCACACCACTACAATTGCTTTCATCATTTGCTCGTCTTTCTCCAGATAGATTTTGAATTTAATCTTTTTTCTCCTGCTTCCAGAATAGTACTTGGTACATAGCAGACACTCTTAAGTAAAATAAAGAGTGTGTTAAATAATTATTAGTTTGCATTTAATTTTTGCCAGTAGATGTATGTGTGTATGTGTGTGTGACAGCAGCATCTAGCTGAATAGTAATAATAATATATTTTGAGCCCGCACATGCACATACATGTGTTGATCATGTCTATTCATTTCTTGCTGGCATACATGAAAATATGGCAAAGGAAATGTGATGTTTTGATCCTGCGTATGCATGAAAATTGTACCCTGATTTCCAGAAACCAGGAGAAATTACCTTATTTCCCTTCCTTAATTCACCTCATACTTTTTTTCTCAGTCATGACATCAGTTATGTTCCTTATTTGCTTAGACATCTTCATTGACTCCTCATTGCCTATACATTAAAATCCAGACACTTTAGCATTTTTTAGGCTTATACCTTTTCCACTTCATTCCTCATTAATTCTCTCATTCACTGCTAAATTAATTCCCTGAACTTCTTTACTCACAACTCCAACTCTGCATCCGTATTCCACTATATGAGGAGTACAACCACCTGGAATAATTTTTTTTTTTCACATTTGCATGTTCAAATGCTACCTATCCTGCATGGCTCAGGTCAAATGCCATCATTACCTTCAGAAAGATTCTTGGTCATCCAGATTAGAATGAATGACTCCCCTCTCAACATCGATGGCATTTGCATCTCCTCGTGATACTTATAGCGTGTATGTTCTGGATTATTTATTTTAATAAACTGGCATGTATTAAATATCTACCATAAACAAGCAGAGTTATAGTGTCAGTGGTGTGCCTGTCTGGTCAACTCACTCAGGGCTTTCTCTAAGAGAGAAATGCCAAATGTTGGTTGAATATATTCTAAAAGGATGTTTTTGACTTACAGTTCTACATCACCAAAAGAACAATTGAGAAGAAAGTAAACCACAAAATGAAACTGTGAACAAATTTACTATCTGTATACATTACATGTAATGTGTGATTTCTGTTTACCATCTGTTAATCCTATAGACGCATATGAAATGTGTAGTGAATCACGAATAGCATGCAGGTTCTGTGTGATTCTGATTTAAGCTGGGTACTGGTGAAGTTTTTAGCTAGAAGTCACTAGGTTAGGATTATCTCTTTACTCATCTATCACCCTAATTTTTTACTGATAACTTCCAATATCTACTGTGCATCTCATAGAACCGACACACTCCCAGACATTTTTTTGTTTCAGTGGCAATATTAGAATTTCCAAAATGGTCACTCTGATATTCTCCATTGCTCTGTCACATTTTAAACTTGGATTGTTTTTATTGTGCTAACTAATCCAATTTTCTTAAGCAACTGCTACAGGAGTAAGAGGCAGGAAAATAGTGGTGTTACATCTGGATCTCCGCACTTTGGCCTTTCTGAATGTCCCCGTCCTGGTCTTAGTGACTGTTCCCATGCCAGATGACTATGTTGATGTAGCCCTGCTCCTAGACATACAGGTTTTCCATGTTAAACTGTGATCCTGTCTCTAGGAAAGGGAATCTGAGTCAGCCGCCAGTGAATACACCCAACTCAAAGCTGATGTAGGATAAATGTTTCTCATATGATACCCTTGGATGCTACACTGGTGCCTAGCCCTGGCTTCAGAGCACAGCTAGGATTGACAAAGAAGTAGCAATGGTTTGAAATGATTTCAGGCAGTCCCACGGGGGAAAGCAGGCGATAACCACGCTAACAGGTATGGGTGTGAAGCGGATTGCACCACTCAATCAATTCCACACTCTTGAATTCTATGTCATAGTATAGTAAAGCTGCCCAGGATAAACTAGAGAGAGGAAATGATCAACCTTTGGAAACTTTTACGATACCTGAGCTGAAGGGAGGTGAAAAAGGATGAAATGAAAGAACCCACCTAGCATATCCAAGCATCTATCCCCAAACCTGCAGGAAGATTTTATCTCCCTCTGAGGCTAAAAAGGCACACTTTTGTGACTAATAATATTGGCCTGGTCCCCCAAAACAAAATCAGGGCTCAAAAAACACTTGTTGACATGAATTGCTTCTTTCTCCCTACATCTTTATTGTATCCCTTCAGGGATGATCTTTGATGAATGACTATTGCCAAGGTCTCTCAGTTCTAGCAGGACTATCTTTAGCTGACATCACCTGTACCGTCCCACAAAAGTGGCTGCAGTAGGATATGAAGAAGAGGTTTGTCCTTCCTGGGGACCCATTCAGAATACAAAACTGACACACTGGATTATCTCCTGTGACAGTGCCAGGAAGTCTGTTGGGACCTCCAACGGAATTAGAAGGAAGAATGATATATTTCTGGCAAAAAGCTAACAGTATTTTTTTTTTAATCTATGGTTAGATCTATCTCCCATCACAAATGTCTCCAAGCACACCCTAATTCTATGATCAGCCTAGTTAGCATTTCCACTGTTGTATATTAACTAGCCTCATATTAAGGATGACTTCATGCATTATTCATCCATCTGTGTTATAAGCAACTTGAAAGGCATCTCTGCAGTCTTTATATCCCCTCATTACTAACCCTATACACAGCAGAAACTTAGTGAATAGTTTTTTAGTCACAATCATAGCCATAGTCTAGCTCACTAAAATTTTCCTGATTTTAGAATGTATTATACCTGACATTTTAGTTTGAGCTGGTGCATGTGCTCTTGTGTGCCAGCAGGAAAAAAAAAATGCCATCCTGACACAGTATCTCTTTAAACAATTCTTTCATTCACCCTTTTTGTGGTCACCTCATGGCAACTCATCATATTGATAGGTTATTTACAAATCCTGCAAATGCTTTCAACACAGCCCAATCAGTAGCACTGTATTAAGATGAATCTTGTTTTTGCTCCAGTGGATTAGTTACATCTCATTCCTAATTAATGATATTTTACCATTATGGCTTGGAGGTGTCCTGGTAGGAGGGGAGGAAGAAAGAAAGGGAAGGAAGGAAGGAAGGAAGAAAGGAAGGAAGGAAGGAAGGAAGGAAGGAAGGAAGGAGAAATACTTTGTGATCAGATAGTCCAATTATATTTTATAACCAAATCTAATTACATACAGAAAGTCATACCTGAAGAAATGAAAGGAAACTTAAAGGTTCTCAAAACCACATCAATTCATCTTTAGACTGTTTAACCAACTTAACTTCAAGGATGTTTATATGTGCGAGTCAGTGATTTGGTCATTGGTATTCAATCTACTGGTGCATGACTAAATCAGTAAAAGGTTTCTCAGAATTTTGATATTGATGTCAACTAGGAAATTAATAGTTAACAGAATTATGCCACTATCACTATAATGTAATCTGAATCTTGTAGGATCTGAATAATTAAGGTCTGTCTCTGGAGGGAAATAATCATTATCATCCTTGCATATTTAACTATTTCTAGTATTATCAAGAGTCATCTTTGTGATCCCACAGCATGGTCTAGAATAGCAACTCTAGCAAACATTTTCCAGCATAACATGTGTTGTAAAGAACACCTTTAGGTGCTGTCTCTCCTTGGTAGGGCTCACATTCTAAATAGTAGGTACACAAAACTTTTTAAAATCACTTTCTAAGAATGTTATTTGTCCTCCTGCTTTTTCTATTGCAGTGAAGAGAAACATAACATAGTTTTTGGACTGATTAGGGATAGAGGTTAACAAATGTTCATGTCACTTAATGTTTCAGCAAACATGGGAGGGCCAGGAATTAAGAGTCAGTCATCAAATAGGTATCATCCATTCACCATGTTAATAGTTCTTAATACAGTGATTAATATGATGACCAAATGCTCCTTTCCACTTATGGCTCAGGCAAGAGTCACCCGTTCCGTGAAGGCTTCGTGACTTATTGGTTACTTTCAGCATTCTCTTCCACCATCATGATTTCCCATATAACTTTTTAATTATGTTATACTATACATGTTGGCCCTTGACTTTCACCTTCCATGCATTGTTCCCTGATTGCCTTTTCACGTCTAAGATTACCTCCCCAATAAGAAATTAAAGCCCTGGGGTACCTATAAATGATATTTGACCATAAAGTTATAGAAATAATTTGCCTCAAGAAACCTGAACTTAGGGATCTCAGTGAGAGCCCTCAGTTGACAAACAGCCACCATGCTCCAGGGCACATGCATGACAAGGCAGCTTCCACAACTCAAAAATATCTGGGGGCCTGTCCAAAGAACCTACACCTCAACAGAAACCTTAGAATATTCTTTATGCTTAATGACAAATCTTTGAATTTTGAAGATAGATCTGGGTTTTGGAAATGGCCAGGAGTCATTTGGAGACTGGATTTATGAATCGTTTAGTGATTAGAAGGACATTATAGTTTCTAGTGAAAAATAAAGTAAGAATCTAAATAATGGGAGTTGATTTTCTTGTGTGATTTATAAATCAGCTATAGAGGTAACGCTAGGGGGGTAGCGACACACATTTTAAAGAGTGGCACTTTGTCATTCTTTCAAAGCTTGACTAAATTTCAATACAATTCCTGCTCATTTTGTTTTAAAAAAAAAAATCTGTCTTATTGCTTCATACGCATACATCCTAGTTTTTCACCTGTATCTAGCTCAGTGCTGAATACTAAGTTATTAACAGAAAATATTGCACACTCTTGGGCCAGACTGCCTGGACTTGGAGTATGCCTTTGCTACTTTCCTTCTGCAGTGAATTTGGACGGGTAGCCTAATCCCTCTGTGTCTTAATTTCCTCATCTCTAAATGAGTATGGGTATTTGTGAAGACCAAACAAGTTAATAAGTGTGAAGTACTTAGGAGAATGCCTGAGACATAATGGTAACTATTAGTATTATTGACTCAATTATAATTAACTCATTGGTATTCAATATTATATTTCTTATTCTTTTATAATTACAATCAAAATCACATTATAAAATGTTCTTTTCTACAAATGTAATCTTTTGTAACTTAAATACCAGAAGACATTCAATTAACCCTCTCTCTATGAGACAATTACCTACTGCCTGTGCCCCTAGGTCTGCCCTAGTGTTCTAAATCAGGGATGCCATCAGTATGAAGACATGTTGAGTCAGCGGGTCCTCACATCACATCTGATGATGTCTGGTCTTGGCATAAACAGCACACTATACAAAGTAGTAGGCAGAAAGTGGCTTGGAAAGAGACAAAAGAAAACATCTGGATGCTGGATGAAGGTGTCATATGTCAAATGGCTTTGAAATGTCTATTTGCCTCGTTAATATTTCTCCCAATATTCAGCTATTTAAGGCCATAGTCATTAAGGAAAGCATAAAACATTTCTACTACACATCTATTCCTTGCTTTGCCCCAAGAATCACAAATTAATTACAAGTCATGCCCCAGTCTAAGGGTAAATGTTGCTTCCATCACGGATCATGTAACACCAAGAACAAGGACTCTATCTCTCTTTCATGGCCTAGGATATCTCTCTGTGTGAGCAGGAAATCTCTCCGACCCTCCAGAGATGGGGCAGCTGCCCCCGCTTCCTGCCACCTGGTGGTGGGTGGCCTTGAACCGAGGACCCATTCGTGTTGCAAACATGTATTGTGTTGAGTCCATCATCCTGTTTAACTTGGCATCACCTACAAGCACTCCAACATTTTATGAATGAGATTACTGCCAAATTGGTATGTTTCTGATTCAGTTACACTTAACCCATTATCTCTAAGTGCTTTCAAGATGCTTGTGCTGATGACGAACACTGTCTTCAATCTTTCTTTCTTTCTTTTAGTTTTTTTTTCTTCTTTTTGAAGTAAGACTGTCTAAGTTTTCTTTCTGTCGAGGAGATTGAAAGCCATGAGAGTCATTCCAAAAACTTTTCAGGCTCTGCAGTGGCATTTTCAGTGGGAATTTGGCCAGGATGTATGTGTGAATGAAGACAAAGAAAGCCAGTCAGCAGTCGAAGCCCTGCAATTGAGCGTCTGCTTGTCCACATGTCAGAGGAAATGTGCAAATCTTCCTTCAACTCCTAACGGAGTATGTCTGCCTGAAACTCATGAGGTCTGATGCATTTTAGGAATTTAAACAGAGGAGGGAGGAAAAAAAAAAACCTAAAACATTAATGCAAGCTTTCTTGGAAATATTATTCCGTTAACAACTGTGGGTAGTCACACCCTTCTTCTGCTGCCTCCCAACAGTAAATGGAAGATATGACATAGGTTGTGTCTACATAGTGCCAAGCATCTGGGTTAAATTCAATCTTGGTGTTTTGATCTCATATACACATAGGGTTATTTTTTCAAACACCATCTGCAAGGCTGACATAATCTATGTCAGCTAGGATAGTATAATCACCAGCCTGCAGAGATTTTTACCAGATCATAAAATTTTCACCAGTCTTTCTCTCAGTGACTACTGTTTTACCATGATTTTAAAAACTTAATTTATTTATTCTTTGTATATGAGGCTGCTAAAAGTTGGGATGGCCATTTTAGAAGCAGGAGCTCGAATAATCTTGATTAGAACAATCAATTTTTGATGATGTTTTGATGGCTACACAGCAGATTCTAGAGGGATTAGCCAAGCTTTCAATGATCAGTTCTGCTTTGGATTTCTTGACATACCTAAAAAAAAAAAAAAAAAAAAAAAAAAATATTAAAAGAGACACTGATGCATAGTATAAAGAATATAGACTTTGGATTCAGATATAGCTCTGTCTCAATTCCAGTTCTGCTATATGCCATTGCACAAGCTATTTAATTTTCTGAGCTATAGTTTTCCCATCTGCAAAATGAGATTAGAACAAAATGACATAATAAATTGGAGTTGTTATATCTTTATTAGATTATATGGTAGATGCTCAAAAACTCATAGTGGCCATTATTATTATTATTATATTATTAAAAAACAATATCATGAGCAAATATTTTAAAATTCCTTGATCTACTATTAGAGGTGGCCTCAAAGACTGAAGATGAGATATAGAAGAAAGAGAACTGTACTAAGGGTGAATTTTCAGTCAGTTCTGCCAGAACTGGTTGTGGTCACCTTAGACGAGGCAGTTTTTTGGGCTTCATTTTATTTATTCTTAATTAAGAACAGTTTAGATCTTCTGTCTAAGATCCTTTTAATCTCATTACCAATGTTTCACTGATTTCAGTACAGCTACAGCTAAACTGGGCATATAAATACAATTCCTCTTATATCCAATTTTTTTTTGGAATTTGATTGTGCTTCATCAATATCAGTTACTGAAACAGATAGGAACGAAGATCAATCATGTCGAGCCTTTCGTATATTTTAAAATGTATCACATTGATATTTTCCTCCCCACACTTTTGTTTTCCACCTGTGTCGTCATTTAAAATTCTTTATTTCTTGTCGTCAAACTGACTTTTACAATCTAATTTTCATTTTGAGTTTACAATCTGATTTCGATTTGATACCCTTTGTAGAAGTCAGCACCGCCACTTTTCTTCAGTATCTTAGTTTGTGAACCCTTGAAAATTGCAGAATGAAATAGCAATTCGTTCTGAAGCTTATGCAGATATGTCTATGTGTTTTATGAAATTTGATTCTTTTTCTCCACATACACGTTTTTCCAATGCTTTGTCTTGTGTATGTTTACAGAGGGAAGAAATGGTGAGCTTTCATAATTCTTTAGAAGTGGGAACACATCCAGTGGGAATCTGTTCTGTTCTTAAAGGCAGATGATTTGCTATCTGAGTGGCAGGACTTAATGTCGATTGTGTATATTCCCAATCAACTGCTTCCATGGTTTCAGTCGCTAAGTAGCTGATTCTTGTGTTTTGGTACCTGTATCACTATGTTGGGATTTCTCTTCCCTCCAGTGAATTAAGAGATGTTTTTCACTCTGTCTTTAGAAATGTCCAAACATGTTTCCTCTAACTGATATTGTAATAATTCCCAAAAGAAATGCCACATTTTAGGCTTTTTAACACTTTACTTGTTTTGATCTATTGTCAAAGAAACCATATTTCTTCCTAACTTCATCACCTTTTAAACATGTGTTGAGTGAAGTGATGTGAAACATGCCTCAAAAATCTGGCTAATATTAGTGACCCTCTTCTTAAAGATGGGTTATGTGTTCATTTACATTATTAGGACTGAATTTTCCAAGTGTCAATTCAACACATCATTTATATGCAATAAGTAGAGAAGCCATGTCTGTAAAACCAAAGAATTAGTCACAATGAAATATAAAAATATCTAAAACTAAATATAAAGTTAAGAGGATTATTTCCAAAAGTGTCTAAAAGTATTTATTGAATATTTGTATTTAAATAATATCAGCCTACAACAGCAAACCCTAAACAAGACATTTTTTAAAGTAGCTATTGAAAAATTGAAGAAATATGAGGCCACTAGATACAATTTAGAATTCCCTCGCTTGAAAAAAAGGCAGTTTATTACCCTGGAGGGAGGGACAAGAACAGATTCTTTCTCAATAGACTTGATGGAGATGTTTGTTAAATTGAAGATTAACTAATTCTTAGATTTAGCAAAATGTGATGCTCCTACATTTTCCTTCCAAAATGCTGTTATGGCCTTTTTTGGCAATCACTGGCAGTTTCCAAGATACTGGTACATTTATTTGACCATGTCTGTGAAATACAGCAGTCTAGAGAATAGATCTAGAACATGTGTCATTATTGTACCATATATATATATATATATATATATATATATATATATATATAACCATACAAACACACACACACATACACACACATATATATATTTTTTGTTGTTGTTGTTGTTGTGAGACAGAGTTTCATTCTTGTTGCCTAGGCTGGAGTGCAATGGCGCCATCTCAGCTCACTGCAACCTCTGCCTCCCAGGTTCAAGCAATTCTCCTGCCTCAGCCTCCCGAGTAGCTGGGATAACAGGCACCCACCACCACGCCAGGCCCCGCACCATATATTTTAATTCAAATGTATTAGGTTTTTCTTCAAATATGACTAAAACATTTAAATGCATGTAATATTTTTCTGCATTCTGTATTTTATTATGAAGTATGCATCCATATTCTGCTTTCTAATACTCTATCTGTATCCCATGCATTTTATGTTGATTTTCCCTGAATTAAAAACATAAACTGGGTGCTGGAGCAAGATGGACGAATAGGAACAGCTCCAGTCTCCAACTCCCAGCGTGAGCGACACAGAAGACCGGTGATTTCTGCATTTTCAACTGAGGTACTGGGGTCATCTCACTAGGGAGTACCGGACAATCGGTGCTGGTCAGCTGCTGCAGCCCGACCAGCGAGAGCTGAAGCACGGGGACGCATCGCCTCACCTGGGAAGCGCAAGGGAGAAGGGAATCCCTTTTCCTAGCCAGGGGAACTGAGACACACAATACCTGGAAAATTGGGTAACTCCCACCCCAATACTGCGCTTTAAGCAAACGGGCACACCAGGAGAATATATCCCACACCTGGCCGGGAGGGTCCCACGCCCACGGAGCCTCCCTCATTGCTAACACAGCAGTCTGCGATCTAACCGAAAGGGCAGCAGTGAGGCTGGGGGAGGGGCGCCCGCCATTGCTGAGGCTTAAGTAGATAAACAAAGCCGCTGGGAAGCTCGAACTGGGTGGAGCTCACAGCAGCTCAAGGAA
>NW_016804510.1:37173-50882 GCF_001698545.2 Rhinopithecus bieti
TGAGTTTGCGTCCTTTGTAGGGACATGGATGCAGCTGGAAACCATCATTCTTAGCAAACTATCACAAGAACTGAAAACCAAACACTGCATGTTCTCACTCATAGGTGGGAACTGAACAATGAGATCACTTGGACTCGGGAAGGGGAACATCACACACTGGGGCCTATCATGGGGAGGGGGGAGGGGGGAGGGATTGCACTGGGAGTTATACATGATATAAATAATGAATTGATGGGTGCTGACGAGTTGATGGGTGCAGCACACCAACATGGCACAAGTATACATGTGTAACAAACCTGCACGTTATGCACATGTACCCTAGAACTTAAAGTATAATAATAAAAAAAAGACATAAACTATGCGTATCAGAGTAGGCTAAGCTACAGACCCCATTAAACTCCCCCAGATCTGTAACATTATAAAGCAGAAGTTTATTTTTCTTATGAAACAGGCCGAAACAAAGGCTTTCTGTCGGAAATGACTCTGCTCCATGCAGAACCATTGAGAAAACTAGGCTAAGGCTGACGCTGCCACTTTCAACTCATGCCTTTCTTCAGAGATTGGCGTGATCTTCTCCATTATAGTCCTCAGGATGGAGAAAGAACATGGTGGCACTTGTAACTTCTGCCCAAATTTCACTGGCGTGATTTCAGTCACATGGCCACATCTAGCTGCAAGGAAGGCTGGGAAACATGGGCAAGCTCTGTGCCCAGGAAGATTTTTATGGCCATACTAATTTTTATAAATGCTGCCAGCATTTACCCATCATGTTATTCTCCCTCCAAACTTACCTTTTATAGCATTAGTGGTTATTCTTCTCAACCTTTCTTTAGTTTTATGTCATTTCTATTTTTCTCATTTGTGTCCTATTCTAGCTGCTCAGATCTCATGTAATCTGGATGGGTAAAAACTGGGAAGAAATTCAACACAAAAATTAATAGGAAGCCAACCTTCAGGTGGTTCTCTGGCTTAATTGAATTTTTTTTTGGACCAATAATTGGGATCAAAATGACAAACATCTGGGTCAAATTTGTATCTACAAAATACATGTGACCAAAAATTTTAAATGATTATAGTAATAATTTCTAGATCTTGATAGCTGGTGAATTGATCACTCAATAAAAGCAGTAAGTAACTATCAAAACAACCTTCATTAATATTTAGAGAAAAATATAAGTTATATGTTGTGTTAAATAATATTTTTTAATCCTTTCAAATATGTTCAAATTCAGTAATATGTTCACATATTTCTTTTATTTGTCTAGTGTTTATCATAACTTCTCATCCTATTTAAGAACCTTGATGATCATACACCAAAACTAAGGGCCAGCGTAAAGTCCATGGAAACTTCAAAATGTGTAGTAAGTGCTCAATAAATCTTGGTTATTATTCCTATTTTATTGAGACTTTTTCATTTATTATTTTAAATATTTTTCTGCCTCATATGATCTTCAGAATCATTTATGTTTAGTTGATATATAACATATTTCTGGGATACAGTATGAATTTCTGATACATATATACAGTATGTAAGGATCAAATCAGAGTAGTTAGCATATCTATCCTCTCAAACATTTACTATGTCTTTGTGTTATAAATGTTTAAAATTCTCTCTTCTAGTTTTTTGAAAAATATGCTAAATTATTGTCAATTATATTCCCCCTACAATGCTGCAAAATTCTAGAACTTATTTATCCCATCTAGCTTTAATTTTGTATCCATTAACCAACCTTTTCTTATCCTCTCTTCCCCATCTTGACCGTTCCCAGACACTAATAACAACCATTCGAGTCTAATTCTATGAGTTCTTTTTTTTTCCTTCCCTCATCTGAGTGAGGACATGCACTATGTTTTTTTCTGTGCCTGACTTATTTCACTTAACAGAATGTCCTCCAGACTCATTCATGTTGCCACAAATGACAAGATTCCATTCTTTTTTATGGCTAAATAGTATTCCACTGTGTGTGTGTGTGTGTGTGTGTGTGTGTGTGTGTGTGTGTGTGTGTGTGTATCTCACGTTTTCTTTATTCATTCATGTGTGGATGGACATTTAGGTTTATTTAATACCTTTGCTATTGTGAATAGAGCTGCAAGAAACATGGGAGAGCCACACTTTTTTCTACCCTATGACTCACTCTTTTATAAATGGCTACCAAATAGTTTTATTCAAATTAATACAGCAGGAGGGAAGCAGGCTTAAATCAAGATAGAAGTATTTGTTTTTTGGTTGGAGTTGGAGCTGGGGATCCATCTCTGAAAGTTAGTTACCTTACTCATGAAATAGAAGAATGTTATTCTCCATTGCAAATGCCTTTTACACCTGCCTGGCAGGGGTCTTTTGAAATAGAAGGAAGTTTTGTACATGAAAGAGTTCTGAAAACCCAAAGCTAGTAGCTCTTTGACCTCCAATAATTTGGGTATTTGCAACTGACCTCACAGGTTCTTAAGATAAACATGTTTCTAATTCTGTTTAAACACACATTTGACTCCACATTATCCTTGGTGAAACAGATTACCAGGGATGTTTTTAAAAGTGCAGTTGTCATTTTGTATCCTCTGGCCAACATCTTCTCACCTCATCTTCCAACTGCCCCAGCCTCTGGTAACCACCATTATACTCTGTATTTTTAGGAGATCCACTTTTATAGATTCCATGTGACTGAGATAATGTGGTATGTGTCTTTCTGTGCCTGATATTTTGTTTCACTTAGCATAATATCCTCTGAGTTCATTCATGTTGTTTCACATGATAGGATTTCCTTCTTTTTTATGGCTGAATAGTATTTCACTATGTATCTATACCACATTTTCTTTATCCATTCATTCATTGATATTTAGGTTGATTCCATAACTTGACTTTGTGAATAGTGCTGCAATAAACATTGAGAATGCAGATGTCTCTTCAACATACTGATTTCATTTCCTTTGGATATATACCCAATAGTGGAATTGCTAGATCATATGGTAATTCTATTTTTAATTTTTGGAGAAACCTCCATCTGTTTTCCATAATGGCCATACTAATTTATTTTCCCACCAACAGTGTGCAAGGGTTCCCTTTTATCCACATCTTTGCCAGCATTTATTATCTTTTGTCTTTTTAAAATTACAGTTAGATAGAACAAATAAGTTCAAGAGAACTATTGCACAGCATGGTGACTATAGTTAATGATGATATCTTGTACTTTGAAAAAAATGGCTTACAGAGTGGATATTAAGTGTTCTCACCACAAAAATAACTACGTGAGGTGATGCATATTTTAATTAGCTAGATTTAAACATTCTACAATGTATATATACTTCAAAATATGCTCTGGTTCACAGTAAATACATAGTTTTATATCATTCATTTATAATAAAATCACATAATATATATTCATACACACACACATATACATATATATATATGAATACTTTTAATTTAAGTGAACTTGGCTGCTGCCGGCATGGTGTGCCTAAGCTGGTGTGGTTGATTTGTGGTTGTAGTAGGAGCAGAGGAAAGGGGAGAAAGAGGACCAACTAGTGTGTGTCCATCTTGCATTTCACATACAATCACAGATACTGGTTTCCTTGCAGGAGGACAGTGATAAGAGACCCCCACAGGAACTGAGATCCCATGATCCTGAGTGAGTCCATGGTTAGATGCTTAGGAAGATGCAGCATGGTGCTAAGCCAATCAGCCAGAAGGACTGAAGGAAAAGGGAGAGGAGTCCTGGCTAAGGCACCGGGTGGCTGGTGACTGCCTTTCAGAAACACTCTCATTAACCCTGAAAGCATCACTTAAAACGACCACTTACTATCCCTTAAGAGGAAATTACAGGATGGTGGGCACTTTTTGATTTTGAGATTTGAAGTCTCTCTGAAGAAATCTTTTGCAAATATAAAGGGCAATATGGTCATACTGAAACTTTAAATGGACCAGCACTTGCCATATTCAGAGCAAACTTTTAAAATAATTTAAGAAGCCATGCCACCTGCTAAATACAAATCTTCCTGTCATTTTTTACATGTGGATTCGTTTGTAAAAATAATTTTCGCCTCCATTCCTGCAGCTGTATCTCTTGGGACTGTTCCACCTCATATCAAATAGCATTGTCTCATAGTTGCTCCTTATCTATGCAGCTGGACTCATAGCTGGCTTCTTAAAAAGTTAGGTTAGAAACTCACTAATTATATGGTAAAGGCACTAAGACATTTATTTCACATTACCCAATACATTCCTTGTTAGTAGATATGTTTAATCAGAGCTAGCTAATAGAGAGAGCTTTTGCTACTTTAACATTTGCTATACAAATGCTGGAGATAAAACAAGACTTAAAAGAAATACATAAGAGGTTACACTGTTAATGTGTAACAGTTAATATGTAACAGTTAAAAATTTTACAAGATAAATTGATGGTCCATTTTGTAACCCTGATTCTCAGTTTCTTGCCTGGCTTCTCCACGTTGGCAAAATAATCAAGTTTATATCACCAGCAATTTCTCTTGAAAAACTTGATTTCCAATGACTCTATATAAATTTATAGTATAACTGCAGTTATATGACTGCCGTGCTTTTCCTCTGGCACTGTTAAATGTCTTTATTTTCATAGATTCTACTTTGTTTTGTGTTATACACTTAGCTTGGAAGAACTTTGGGGATACTAAATTCAGTTCCCCCAGTTCTTTAAAACTATTTGCTCATGTAACTACAAAGTCAAAATACAAGAGACATGACCTCCTGCTTATGAGATGGCTACACAACATTAAAATAGTCATGATACTGAAACTACTGCTCAGCTGGCCCTCAATCATATGGGAGAAGCTGGTAAAAATGGAAGTGGCTTGGAAGAATTATGTCAAGGACAGAAAGACAAATGAACTGATAGTAAAAGGAAATGTGCGAGGGCTTATGACCATCATGCTTGAGTTATTTTTTTCCAATCCAGTGAGATCTTTTCTAAAAAAGTCATGATGCACTATGACAAAGCCCTACCTGTTACAATGATTTGCCTATCACTCCAAACTCATCACCTTGTATGCAGACAAAGTCTTTCTTGCCTGGTCATCTCGTGGTTTCTCCAGCACACCAAGCTGAAATGCCTTTGACCTTGACTTTCCCTTTCCTGGAAAGCCTTGCTTGTTCTTCTGGCTTGCTGGTCACTTCATTCAGGTCTCTATTCAAATGTTTCAACTAAAAAGACTTACTTTCACTCTACCAAAAATAACCCCTTCTCTGAACCCACCATGTCCTTTTCTTTGTCTTGATGCTACTTACCTTGTCTGACATTAACTAATATTTTTATTGGTTAATTTGCTTATTGTTCATGTCCACCACTAGCATCTAAGCTCCATAAAGGCAAAGAGTTTGTTATATTCCCCACCCTACTTTCATTATCTAGAGAAGTTCCTGCTATGTAAGAGGTATTCAGTGATATATGTTGAATTAATAAATGCATGGTATTTAAAGCCATAAAGTGCAGATCTTTGTCTTTCAATCTGATGTTATTTCTTAGTCCTTAAAGTGGGATAAGACTAACTCTGCTTCTACAATCATGTGAGAATTAGGTTGGAATATGCACACAGAATGGCTTATAGTGTGTGAAGCAAGACATAAAAGTTAGTAAGAGTCACTGCTCAGGCGCTGTAATATGATGCAAAATTAGCTGAACCTAAGTTCAAGATCAGGTTTTTAATGGAGGTTTTTTCACTAGGCTTGATGTGTACCCTTGAACAAATCTATAACCTCTATTGACCTCATTTTCTTCCCTTGATCTGTGATAATAAAGTAAGATAATGTATATTAATGCACTTATTGATCTCTAAGGTGATACTAGAATATATGATATTATCACATATTTGTATACAGAAATATCCCCCTCACTACCCTTATCTCTGATCCCCTGTCTATGGTAGGGGAGGGAATAACTTATTCTATTGCTAGGCTGATAGTTTTCCAGAAGTGAAAAGAAAATTGTTAAATGTATAAAGTCACCATTCCTGAATAAGTAAGCTAAATTATCAGATAAGTTTATATGCTACTGGTGGCATCATAATGCCAAAACTTTACCATTTTCTTCATGACACTTTGTCTCTGAATTTGCTTTTGGCTACATTCTGGGATTAACCAATCCTTGCTGGAATTATTCAGCTCCACAGAGCCTGTGATGATCCTTGACCACTTTGGTTCAAGTTAAGCCATGCATGAATTTAACCTTCTTCACATTATTTGCTCGTGCTCAAAGCACTGCATTAATCAGAGAAGGAGGCTTCAATCTTGGGCTTGTTCTCAGAGCCTCTGTTGCATTGTGTTGCCTTTGATGAAAAGCTTAAAAGGCAGAGAACAGGAAATCCACTCTGATTTCATTGTTCCCTTTGAACAGTTCTTTCCTCATAGGAACAATGCCGGTTTGCCCAAAATGACTAATAATCACTACCATTTATTGAGTATTAATTCTGTGCCAGGTACTGTACAAAGTACTTTCTCTACATCTTTACATTTCCTTCTCACATCAGTGGTCTGAAGTAAATTGCATTAATCCCATTCTACAGAAGAAGAAACTGAGATGTGGAGAAGTAAAAAAGGTTCTCCATTAGTCACCTAGAAAGAGGAGCAAAGCTGGGTGCAACCATATCTATCTAGCTTGCAAACGTATACTCTTAACCACTAAACTACATGCAGAAGTCTGAGAGGAGTTTGATAAAGAGCGAGGAATCATTTCACATTTTCTATATTAATATTTGAAACCTCTCTAATTGTAGACAACCAACATAATCCATTGGCATTGAAAAACCAAAACATTTAGTGTCTTTGGGTTTCATTATTTATTTTGTTCTCTGAAATGTGATAACCTGATTTTGCACAATAAAAATACATTATCTTGAAATGATTGATTCAAACAGACACAACACTTTGAAGTATTGACATAGTAGCCGGCATTGGTCTGAGTTTGGGGCAATGAATGTCCTACACAGTTGATTAGTGCTGTCTATATTTAAAGCCAGCATTGTGGTTCCAGCATAAGATTTGGAGTCAAGCTTGGCCCAGACCCAAGACTTGATCTATGTATGATTTTGAGC
Organism: Rhinopithecus bieti; assembly: GCF_001698545.2. Classification (NCBI taxonomy): domain Eukaryota; kingdom Metazoa; phylum Chordata; class Mammalia; order Primates; family Cercopithecidae; genus Rhinopithecus; species Rhinopithecus bieti. The sequence continues at coordinate 44,233 of NW_016804510.1, forward strand.
AGTTGCAAAACCTTTCTGATGTTCAATTCCTTCATCTGTTAAATGAGGATGATGATATCTTCTATCTGACAGACTTGTTTTGAGAGTTAAGTAAGATACTGTGTTTTCATTGGATCATCGTAAGGACTAGCTGAAACAAAATATGTGAATTATATAATACAGAGCCCAGGAAATAGCCCTTTTGGATACTTATTTTCTTTAAAAAAAATCAAAACAACGTTTTAAAATACAATTAAAATGAGTTTTGAAAATCAAGGCTATTGGATATATTTTCATGTGTAAAAAATTTTATATTTTTTGTCTTTGTTTTAGAAACCCACATATTTCTAAACAGCGGATTTGGAGGTTTGCCCAATATTTTTACCTATAGGCCTGACCTCTAAGTAAATTACTGTCTTTTGTGATTTGGGAAGGAATACTAATCTCTATATCTTGAAATCAACCTACAATTTCTCCTGGGTTTTTTTTTTTATTATTCTCAAAACAAAAAAACAAAATCTCCACTACAGATTAACTCATTACCCTCAATCTCTCAAACACATTTGAATTTCTAGGCCCTGCTCTCCTGTTCAAAATGCCCTCTGCCTCATTTATTAATTTTTAGAATCCTAGGCAGCCAGGCCCAAATATTCATCTCTCTTTTTCCCTCCTCGGAACTCAACCAATACTAACTGACCGTAATACTCATTTGGAATTTATCATTTTTTACCTGGTTGTATTAATTAGATTTTCATGTGTGTTTTCTAATGACTTGTTTGCCTAGCCAGACAGTAGGCAAACTGTCTTACGCTTTCTTTATACCATTCATATTGCAGTATTTCAATTTTATAAATATTTATTCATTATTAAATCTTCATATAAAATGGTACACAAGCAGTAAGTAAGGAATGAAGTCTCCTTTTCATAGTGGCTTGTGCCAACACCCAGGCACTTGGATTATATCTTTGCTTCAGGATCCCATCTTTTGAAAATTAAAATTTTAGTCAAACACCTCAGTTTCTTGTAATGTAATGCTATAGAAGTAATGATACCTTCATTTACTTAACTACTTAGTTTATTCATTTCTGAGTGTTAGCAATTGACCTAACTTACCAAATTAATCAATTCCTATGCTGTTACAGATATAGTACTAAGAAGAATATAAAACACTGATGTGGCCTATTTAGGTGATACTGTATTTAATTTCACATTTTATAGGAATATACGTAATAGTTGTTGATAAAATAATAATTTGGCAATCAAAGCCAAATTTTATCCTTGTTCTATTCAGAGAACATATCACTTTGTCTCAGACTGAGTATGCTTTCAACAAGTTTCAGAATCTTGATAAACCTGTTTTTACCCACCCACAACTGATTCATGAAAAGCTTAAACTGATAGTAAGTCATTTGATCAAGTTTTGAGCTTCCAAGAATTATTTCAATCATGTTGGGGTTTCCAGAAGTGACCACTCAATTTGAACATTTTGGGTTGGTTTGATAAACACTCAGCATACTATTTATGTTTTGGTCATGCTGTCATCAGATACCTTAATAGAATAGTCTTTATTCTCACATCTAGAAAGGGAAATGTGGTATCTGGGGGATTTCCTGATATCAAATATTTTCATGTGTACAAGCCAAGCAATTTAATAATGTGAGAAATATTGACAATCTTCATCAATGAACAATAGTTGAGTCTAGACACCTTGAGGAATCTTAAGGGGAGCCAACACATTTCAGTCAATAGAAGATTTGTTTACTTAGCTCCAACCTTAGCCCCAACCTTCTACAAAACACAAGAACTTTTTCAAGGACCCCTACTCAAACCACTACCATGTGGCTACAAAACCTTGAACAGTCCACTGTGGAACCAAAGAAGTTTTGAAAACCAATGAAATATTTTGTAATATGCTCCCATACTTCTGAAAATTACCCTTTCATAGCATTCATTATAAATTGTTTCTACTTACTGTATTATCAGTCTTCCACACTAGACTGCAAACTCCGTGAAAAAGTAGTTGCCTTTATTTTGCTCTCCATCTACCCCTTGCATCTCCAAGGTACCTGACGTATAACAAGTCCTTAGTAAATATTTATTGCAGGAAGCACGCAGGGAAAGCAAGAAGGAAATAGTGACGCATTGAGTTGTCAGAGCCTGTTTAGGCAAAGATGTTAAAATTTGGTTCAGGGTTAGCTTCCGTTGTCCCTGTGTTTGTCCTATTTGAGGTTCCTCCTTCACATTTCTCAACCCTGCCCTCAATTCCCCCATGGCAATCCAATTGTGTGTGCCCTGAACTCACACACAAAATAATCAGATAATTTTATTCACTGAGACCACTCAGCATTATACCGTCACTGCAGTCTTCATTCTTAATTCTTAACCCCAACGTGTCAATCATTAACAACGGTGTAGGAGGTCAAGTAGAGGTTTCCCTGCACCAGACAACAGTCAGTTCTGCTTACTATAAAGCCAACTATACTATGTGAGCAACAATTCTACTTTCATTCATTCAATTAGCGAGTCATTTATTTAACTAATACTTATTTAACCCATATTTATGGAGCATCTGTTGTGTGTTAGGCTTAGTGCTAGTCAATGTGATCATAATCTGAAAAAAAGAACTAGCCTAATTTTCCTTGGGGTCTTCTTTTGTATTCTTTGAGCCAGCTTCCAAAAGGTGGAACTATAAGGGGTGCAGTCATTGACTGCAAAGGTAGAAACAAATCGCAAACCATTTTGAAACTGTGGGGAAATAAGAACCACTTCAGGAAGTAAGCCAGTTTTCTAGGCAACCTTTGGAAATATGTCTCTCCTTCAATGAGTCATCCAGAAAATCTGCACTAAACACTTTCTATAGTGCACCCTGCTAGGCCCTGGGGACACGCAGATGAAAGAGAGCTCCCTCCCTGAATAAGGTCACAGTCTAGGGACAGACAAGAACAGGCAAATTAACACTTATAATACAGTGATAAGTACAGGCTAGACATAAGCAGAGGATACTATGGCAACTCAAAGGAGGGGCACCCAACTAAGCCTAAGGCAGTGGGAAAGGCTTCCCAGAGAAGATGACACCAATTGAATGGGAGCAAGCCAGGTGAGAGGGTGTGGACGGGATGGGCTTTTTAACAAAAGAAACAACAAATCCAAAAGCTTAGGGGTGAGAGAGAGCAAAACACTTGTGAGAATCTGCAATTTTCTCAGTGAAGTAAGGACATATGCTGTGGGGAGGAAAATAGCCAAATTCAAGTAGCTCAACAAGAACAGATTATGAAGGGCCTATCTGGGAAGTCACCAAATGTATAAGAAATTTTATAATATGATGGAAGTGCCTTTTTAGAAAGTTGCTTCTGGTAAGGAGAATTAACAAGAGGAACTTGGAGGACAGTGGGTAAAGATAAGAGTATTTTTTATTTGTTTGTATGCTTTATGATTTATACTCAGTGTTGCACTCAAAAATTATTTAAGATGCTTACCAAGACACATACAGCACAGTGACACAACAAATTATAAGTAATGTTAAAAAATAAAGCAAAGGGAATAAATGGAACCCAAAGTAAGATGGAACACAAAAAAGTATAGCATGCACTTATAATCAACAGCTAAGGGTACACAAATTTGGCTGTAGGCTTCCTATGAGTCAATAATTTGTTTATCCAGAGGATAAACAAACTGATCAAGATGTAATTATTCCTGGAATCAAGATTTGTCAGACTATCTTTGATTTAAAGGAAGCCAGAACCAATCTTATACTTCATTAGAACATAAGATCCAGGGGTTTAGGGAATTTTTCTCTGCTGTATCTTCAATGACTTGAAATGTGACAAGCACATAGGGTAGATTCTGTGAATATTTCCTCAATAAACAAATGAATGGAAGGATAAGAATAGATAGCTATTATGAACTAGAGTGTTCTCTCTCCAATAATGAAATAAAACTGTGAAAAGCAGACCAGTATAGAATAGACCTACAGGATCCCCCAGCCATGTAATCTGTAAGAGACATCAATGTTTCAACCACAAGCATCCCCCTGAAAAGAAAGCAATAAAATCAAACTTTTGAATTACTCTGAAGCCTGTAAAAACCTGTCCCCTTGAGCAGGAAGGGAGGAAACCTAGACAACCCTCAGTCTAACAGAATGAGCAGCATTGCTGTAAGTATCCTTAGAGTGAACCAAATAAGAATATTCATAGAAGTATCTCTAAATTTAGGACAAAATATCATTCTAAAAGCAAATCTAATAAAAATGGATTATTTGCTATGTACTCAGTTCTCTGGTAGTCTAGCATGATCCAAAAGTAGCTTGCAGAAAATCTAGGAGAATGGATGGGCAGCATAATCTTCATTGATTCTTACAGAAGTATTATTTCCCACAATCAAGCCTTTGCTATGTATTAGGTAGTATGGGTTTAGAATTATACTCTCTGGAAAGTATCTGCAGGACAGCCATTCAGTTTTTCCAGTTGAGGTCAAAGTCCCAAATGAAACCGTAGGTGAAATTGATGCCGTTTTGAGAACACCGTAAAGCTTACCTAAGACATTACTTATATATCAAAAGACTCCTTTTCTATCCAGATATAAGCCAAAAGAATAACATCAGATAGAACCAGTACATCACTGAGAAAATATACATTTGTTCTAACACAAAAGTCTAAATGATATGACATGACAAATCTTTAGCCTGAAAAAATTTAAAGAAGGTATGTCAGATCACTCTCTTACACAATTCAAATACATCAATGAAGAACCCACAAAGCCTTTAAGTTTGAATTATGTGTTAATAACTTCCATGTATATCCTTGACACTTAGGTACCTGAATGAGATGAGTTGGTCAATAGATTTATTTGTAACAATGAAGTAAAAAGTTGTAAAACGTTAGTAAAAATGATGACTTTTATTTGAAAATAATAACCCACAGCCTCTCTTTAGAGTAAATGCTATTCAAAAGGACTAGTTTTCTGTTAAAGCTAAACTAGGTCATAATAATCAAACTCTATCATATGCTTAAGAGAATGATCACCTTTTATTGGCTGTAGAAAATGGATATGCATTTTAATGATGAAATATAATACAAGATTAGAGCATTAAAAAGACCCCATATAAGTGTGGGGTCCGAGGTTTAGATTTAGTTGGCTTCATAGAAAATCTGCCTCTCACAGTGCGTCTGTCCACTAGTAGAATAAAATAAACGGAGGGTTTTAAGGGTCAATGATAAAATAAACGTTGGATATGTCGAGTTCTGGTGCATCATCAAAATGAAAATATCCAGTAACTAATTGGATATAAAAATCTTGCCTTTAAGGTAAAAGATTGAGTTCAAAATTGGTAATTTAGAAGTTACCATTTAGATTTAAATCTATGGCAATTTCTTAGAAGGAAATACATACCTTGTTATTAAAGTTAGAAGATAATTTTGGTATGTAGGGGAGTATCAGGTTGTCCTTTTCACTACTATTTAGCTCTAAATTACCACAAACATTAGTAATTTATTAAGGACAGTTTGAACATTATTATGTAAGAAACCTCAACTCTTGATATCATGACAGACAAAATTTGAAGTGACATTTTCAAACCCTGGTTTGATCCACTATAGTCATGAAGTAGGACAATTTAAAAGAAGGGAAAAACATTTCTGAGAATGAGTAATTCATGAAATAAAATTTGTACATTAAACGAAGTCTCACGTGAATATTGAATTGACAACAAGTGTAAGTGATTGAATAACGGAGAATGGCAAGCTTCTTATATTCTGCATACATTGAAAAGGCTGAGAAGCCTCCTCAGAATACTGTGATTTGGGAATTTAGAGAGTCAGTGTTGGGCCAGGAAATAATCATGAAATCAGGAGAGTTTGGCTTTTGTACATCTTCCCAACAGCCCTTGGATCCTTACTTTTCAGCACATCCCTTTCCTGAGTACTCAGTGGTTTTATTGCTGGTTTATATGCCTCTAGTTCTGAAACAAAATAATTTAATAACCTTGTTCATATCAATGAATTCATTCAAGCATTCATTTATTTAACACATTTTTATCGAGCATTTGCTATCTCTGTGCCAGGCATTGTTCTGTGCCCCAGAATATGGTGGCAAACAAGGCAAAGTTCCTGCCATCATGGAGCTTACTTTTTTAGAATAGATTTTATTTTTTAGAGCAGTTTTAGCTTCACGTCAAAAGAACAAGACATACATATATTTTCTATTTACCCCATTCCCACACACACATAGCCTCCTTCATTGTCAACATCTCCCGGTAAAGTGATACATTTGTTACCATTGAGGAATGTAATTTGACACAAAATTATTACCCAAAGTCCATAATTTACATAAGGGCTCACTCTTGATATTGTACATTCTGTGGATTTGGACAAATGTATAATGACATGTGATATCATTATTGTATCAGAGCATGGTTTCACTGCCACACTCTGATTCAATATTCTCTTGGAGAATTACTTTTATTCTCTTGTAGATTACTTTTATTGAGGTACAAAAGCAGCGAGATGGGTAGAAGGGTAGTTTAGATAGAGAGATGGAAAAATAGATATAGACAGATAAATCAATGATAGAAATATGAGAAGAAAGAGAAAGAAAAGAAAGAAAAGAAAGAAAAGAAAGCAAGAAAGCAAGAAAGAAAGCAAGAAAGAAAGCAAGAAAGAAAGCAAGAAAGAAAG
>NW_016804510.1:51058-63506 GCF_001698545.2 Rhinopithecus bieti
AAGACAGAGAGAAAGAAAAAAAGAAAGAAAGAAAGAAAGAAAGAAAGAAAGAAAGAAAGAAAGAAAGAAAAAGAGGGAAAGAAAGAAAGAAGGAAAAAGAAAGAAGAAGGAAGGAAGAAAGGAAAGAAGAAAGGAAGGAAGGAAGGAGAAGGGAGAAAGGAGGACAGTTGCTAGGGGAGAGAGCAAGTAACAAAGCAAGGAAGGGGAAGAAAGAGAATCAGGTAGAGTAAATAATTTATTGAGCAGGAATATAAAGAAAGCTGCAAAAAGAGGAGGGTGCAAATACAGTTGGCATAGGTAGGGATATTTGAACAAACACTGGAATGACATGAAGGAGCCAACAATGTAAGTAACAGAAGAAAAATCTATTTAGAAATAGGGATAACAAGTATGTGGCAGCTTTTATTTTTGGAATCTGGCCAAAACAGTGTACCCCCTCCAATGTGCTCTACTTACAGTGTGACATTGACACTACTTCCTTGAACCCGGAAAGACTGTTCTGTGCCTTGACCAACAGGGTGTGGTGGATGTGATGCTAAATGACTTTTGGGTCTAGATCATAAAATTGCAATGCACTTCCTTCCCAATTCTCTTGGGATGCCTACTTTTACTATCCAGTTTCCATACTGTGAGGAAGTCCAGACCACATAGAGAGAAAAGCAGGTGTCTTAACTGAGAGTGCCAAATGAGTTCCCAGACAATAGCCAGTATCAACCACAGACAAATGCACAGAGATACCTCCAGATCATATCAATCCCCAGCTGTAGAGTCACCACCAGCCTTTGAGCTTTTCCAGTTGTGTACACAGACATAGTACAGCATAAACAAGCTGTCCCTATTGTGTCCTGTACAAAACTGTGACCCATAGAGCCCATGAGAATAATAAAACAGTTATTACCTGCCATAAACTTTGGAGGTGGCTTGTAATAAAACAATAGATAACTGGAAGTAAAGCTAAATTTTACGTGGAAAGGAGCACTGGATATTTATGATGGCTACTCTGACTGGGCAGTCTTGACTTCAATAGAGTTTAGGGATGAGGACCGAGAGCCTGGTAGGACAGATCATGTTGGGCTTTCTAAGCCATAAAGAGTTTGGTTAGTTTGCTTTTCTGTTTTCTAAGCTTGATGGGGCCCCACTGTCCTATTTCTAAAGGACTGAACCTAAAAGTATGGTACAGAAAGGCACTTTGATACTGGAGCAAAATCATGTGGGTTCAGGGACATTTTCATCATTTATTATATATGCTTACTTGAAAAATCTGTTAATTTGTTTCATCCTAAATTTCATCATCAGCAAAGCAGAAAGGAATACAAGAGCTACTATTTCATAGGGTGATTGTAATGTTTAAACGATCTAGTGTGTGTGAAATTACTTAGGGTAGCAAAAAAGCATTCCAGATTTTACAAAGTTGAGAATAATATTACCTATATAAATAGTTCATATTTTAGACAGAGAAATTAAATGCATCACATTTTCTTTTCAAACTTGACTTTCCATTAGTTGATGATACCAAGTCATGGAATTGCTATGCAAGTTGAAATATGTGTATTGCATACTCGACTTCAGGTTAATTGTCAAATACATGGGGTGGCATGCCTGGTGGATAAATGGAAGACTAAACTTGCAAATTTTGTTAGGAGAAGCGTGAGTTTTTTTTATATGGAGAGAGAGAAGGGAAGAACCTAGTGAGCATTTTGTATACCTTCCTTTTGAAAGTCACCACATGACTCAGTCCCCCTCTCAGGGTTTAGGGAAGTCAGGCTTCAGTACTAACTGAAGTTTTGGCCCAAAACCTCCATGTAGAATTTTAGTGATGTAGATTGGATCATTAGCACTATTTTTGTATGGATTAGATAGACTAATGCAGACTAGAACCAAAGCAGACTAAACAACACTCTTTCCCCAAAACCAACACCCAGAAAGACACACTGAGCCTAGACCACCTCTCCAGTTTCAGAAAGCAAATAGAGGGTAATTGTGTTAGAAATTATCTCACAGGTGAGCCGCTTGGAATACTCACCACTCTCCCTATGTTTAGAAATAACAAATGCTGTTATTGAGAATTGCAGTGATAATAGCATGTATTTATGCTAACTGCTTTAAGTGCATTAATGAATTTACTAACCACAATAAATCACAGTTTATCAATTAAACATTGATAATATAATCATCACCATTTTATAGTTGAGGCAACATCAGGCTAAATGTAGCTAAATAATTATCCAAGTCAGTTCAACTAGTAGGTACTGGGGCTGTGATTTGAACTCCAGTTCCCTCTGACACCAAAGCCTGTGCTCTTAACATCTAAGATGTACATTTTTCCTAATTTCCAAAGGGAAATCACCACTCAATACACTACAACCTTAGGTACAACAAAAGCTCACTTCGTTTGGCATCATGAGTGTGGAGGAAAATCCCTGAAACTTGACCTATCCCTGGTGGTAGCATTAGGAGTAGAGAAGGTGGACAATAATAAGTCTTCACCAATGACCTTAAAAAATGAGTAAGTTAAAGTTTTCAAACGTTGCCCACGTTGAACTATTTTAGTTTCAGCATCACTGATACAGATGATGCATTCTTTGAAATGCCAAGAGTATAGTTTAGTTTTGGCAAAAAAATAAGTTATATTAGCATTATCTTATCTACATATTTATTCAAGACAGGAGCAATATAGGCAGTTGCCTAAGGTGAGATAATGTCATAGCTTACCTTAATACATCCTTCTGTACTTGATGCCTACTGCCTGAAATCTCATCATTAGCAGCTCATTACTTGGGATTGAACATTGTTCATATATTAGTCCATTTTCATACTGCTATGAAGAAATACCCAAGCCTGGGTAATTTATAAAGAAAAAGAGAGTTGTTGTTGTTGTTGTTTTTGTTGTTGTTGTTGTTTGAGATGGAATCTCGCTCTGTCACCCAGGCTGGAGTGCAGTGGCATAATCTTGGCTCACTGCAACTTCGGCCTCCCAGGTTCAAGCAATTCTCCTGTCTCAGCCTCCTAAGTAAATGGAATTACAGGTGTCTGCCACCATGCCTGGCTAATTTTTGCATTTTTAGTAGAAATGGGGTTTCATCATGTTGGACATGCTGGTCTCGAACTCCTGGCCTCAAGTGATCCACCTGCCTTGGCCTCCCAAAGTGTTGGGATTACAGGCATAAGTCACTGTGCCTGGTCAAGAAAAAGAAGTTTAATGGACCCACAGTTCCACATTAAACTTGGGAGGCCTCACAATCAGTTCCACTTGGGAGGCCTCACAATCTTGGTGGATGGTGAAGGAGAAGCAAAAGCACATCTTACATGGCAGTAGACAAGAGAGTATGTGCAGGGGAACTGCCCTTTATAAAACCATTAGATCTCATGAGTATTCACTCAGTATCATGAGAACAGCAGCATGGAGGTGTTCTCCACAGCCAAGCCATATCATCCCTCCTCTGGCCACTACCAAATCTCATGTCCTCACATTTCAAAACACAATCATGCCTACCCAACAGTCCCCCAAAGTCTTAAATCAATCCAGTATTAACCCAAAAGTCCAAGTCCAAAATCTCAGATGACACAAGGCAAGTCCCTTGTGCCTATGAGCCTGTAAAATCAAAAGCAAGTTAGTTTCTTCCTGAATACAATGGGGGTACAGGTATTGGATAAACACACCCATTCCAAATGGGAGAAATTGTCCAAAACAAAGGGGCTACAGGCCCCATGCAAGTCTGAAATCCAGTGGTGTAGTAAAATCTTAAAGCTCTGAAATTATCTTCTTGTCTGTGAAATGATACCATGCCTCACATCTAGGTCACGCTGATGCAAGGGATGGGCTCCCATAGACTTGGGAAATTCCACTCCTGTGGCTTTTCAGGGTATAGCCCCAATTCCAGCTGCCTTCATTGGCTGGCATTGAGTGACTTCAGCTTTTCCAGGTGCATGATGCAAGCTGTAGGTGGATCTACCATTTTGGGGTCTGGAGGACAGTGGCCCTTTCCTCACAGCTCTACTAGGCAGTGCCCCAGTGGGAACTGTGTCAGGGGCTCCCACTCCATATTTGTCTTTTGCACTGCCCTAGCAGTGGACTCCACCCCTGCAGCGCACCTGTGCCTGGACATCCAGGAGTCTCCATATATCCTCTGAAATCTAGTTGAAGGTTCCCCAACCTCAATTCTTGACTTTTGTGCACCTACAGGCCCAACACCACATGGAAGCTGCCAAGCCTTGGGGATTGTACCTTTTTAAGCAATGGCCTGAGCTGTATGTTGGCCCCTTTTAGCCATGGCTGGGACACAGGACACCAAGTCCTGAGACTGCAAAAAACAGTAATGCCCTGGGCCTGACTCACAAAACCATTTTTTCTTTCTAGGTCTCCGGGCTCGTGAGGGAAGGGGCTGCCTGCTGCGAAGGCCTCTGACATGCTCTGGAGACATTTTCCCCATTGTCTTGGCAATTAACATTTAGCTTGTCATTACTTATGCAAATTTCTACAATAGGCTTGAATTTCTCCTCAGAAAATGGGTTTTTCTTTACTATCGCATCATCAGGCTGCAAATTTTCTGAACTTTTATGCTTTGCTTCTCTTTTAAACATAAGTGCCAATTCCAAGCCATATCTTTGTGAATATGTAAAACAGAATGCTTTTAACAGCACCCAAGTCACCGCTTGAACACTTGGCTGCTTAGAAATTTCTTCAACCAGATACCCTAAATCATCTCTCTCAAGTTCAAAGTTCCACAAATCTCTAGGACAGTGGCAAAATGCCAGAAGTCTCTTTGTTAAACATAGCAAGAATCACCTTTGCTCCAGTTTCCGGTAAGTTCCTCATCTCCATCTGAAACCACCTCAGCCTGTGCTTCATTGTCCGTATCACTGTCAGCATTTTAGTCAAAACCATTCAACAAGTCTCTAGAAAGCTCCAAACTTTCCTATATCTTTCTGTTTTTTGTTTGTTTGTTTGTTTGTTTGTTTGTTTGTTTTTCCTGAGCCCTCCAAACTGTTCCAACCACTGTCTGTTACCTAGTTCCAAAGTCACTTCCACATTTTGGGGTATCTTAATAGCAGTACCCTACTCTACTGGTATGAGTTTACTGTATTAGTCCATTTTCATACTTCTATGAAGAAATATCATGAGACTGGGTAATATATAAAGAAAAAGAGGTTTAATGGACTCACAGTTCCACGTTGCTGGAGAGGCCTCACAATCATGGCAGAAGGCAAAGGAGGAGCAAAGGCATTTCTTACATGGCAGCAGACAAGAGAGTGTGTGCAGTGGAGCTGCCTTTTATAAAACCACCAGATTTTGTGAGACTTATTCACTATCATGACAGCAGCATGGGAAAACCTGTCCCCATGATTCAATTATATCCCACCAGTTCCCTCCCACAACATGTGGGGATTATGGGAGTTTTAATACAATTCAAGATGATATTTGGGTGGGCACACAGCCTAACCATATCATCCACGTAAGATCAGACATTCAGGAGGTGAAAATTTTTATTTTCCTCTGGTAGTCTGACTTTAAAAGACACAGGCTTCATGAGTCATCTAATTCATTATTCGTGATAATAATGGACATTTTAACTAGTGCGTGTTCTAACGCAGAACTGAATGCAGAGATCAGATAAAATGAAAGCCGACAGACTGGCACAAAAGTGATTTCAAAGCCTGTTTAATAATCAGTTTCTAAATATTTTATGGCTTCCAATATTTTATATAGTGCCAAGCTGGGCAGAAAATAAGACAGTTCCAAGACATTGCAGTAGAGATCTTTGTCCTTTTACCTTTGAACATTCCCATGAAGTGAGTCTTTTTTCACGTCAAATGGTATCAATGAATTATATTTTTATTTTAAAGTAAGAGTCAACTTTCTTTCTTTTCTTTTCTTTTCCTTCCTTCCTTCCTTCCTTCCTTCCTTCCTTCCTTCCTTCCTTCCTTTCTCTCTCTCTCTTTCTTTCCTTCTTTCTTTCTCTTCCATTTCTTCCTTTCTTCCTGCTTTCTTTTTTTCTTCCTTTCTTCCTCCCCCTCCCCTCTCCTCTTCTCTCTCCTTCCCTCTCTCTCTCTCTCTTTCTCTTTCCTTCTTCTGTTGATAAATTCCTCTGTAAAACATTCTGTACTTTTGGCATATATGATATGATTCACTTCTGATGTTCTCCCTATACTTCTCCAGCCACTTCTTTTTACTTCTTTTGTCAACGCTTTCTTCTCTACCTGGCATTCCATAGTCCTCAGTCCTGGGTCCTCTTTACTCTCACTCTCCACATACTTCCCAGGTGCTTTCTTCCACTCTCATGGCTTTGAATGCCATCTATAAGGGAGTGACTCCCACATTTCTATTTCCAGCTTGTTCAACTCCTTGAAACTTTGAATCTGTGTAAACAAGAGCCTACTTGAAATATCTAGTTGCATATTTCAAACATAACTTGTTTAAAATCAACTCATGATCTTCATTATTCCTTTCCCTCAAAGGCTCTTTTTCTAGTGTTAACCTTCTCAGTAAATGACATTCCCATTCCCTGCATCATGCCAGGGGACTCAAAGCCTGCCTTGAAGCCTCCCTTTCCTACACCCCTGCAAATAATCATCCATTCCTTTTGTTTCTACACTTAAAATATCTGTAATTCACCCACTGAAATCTATCTCTACTGCCTATCTCCTAGTCCCAGCACATCTAGATTACAGCTTCCTGATTAGTCTACTTCATTCTGTGCCTGGTTCCTTCTAATCCGTTTCCTAACATGACTCTTTTTATTAAATTTAGAATGAAATAGAAAGTCTATGGAAGGAAATGAAAAGTCTATAAGGCAATGCATGATGTGGCCTTCAACTTTATTTCTAGTTTCTTCCTCTCCAACTTTTCTCTAGCTACACTCACATTTATAGAATTTATTAAGTGAGTAAGGTTATTTTCCATCTGAGAGACTTGGCACCTGCCCTTTCCTCTTCACTAAATAATCTTATACCATTCTTCACCTGAACATCTCCACATAGTAGGCTAAATATGGCTTTGGCAGAAAAACACACCATAATTCATCCATATATTAATATATTAATAGTACACACACACACACACACACACACACACACACACACACTTTTCTTCTGTTGATAAATTCTTCTGTAAAACATTCTCTTCTTTCGGCATTTATGATATGATACACTTCTGATGTTCTCCCTGTATTTCTCCAGCCACTTATTTTTGCTTCTGTTGTCAACTCTTTCTTCTCTACCTGGAGATATATATATACACACACCTATCTCCACCCTCAAACAATTAAATGTGAATCTATGGAGGTGGATCCCAGGCCTCAACAAATTTTAATATTCCCCAGGTAATACTTATATGCTGCCAGATTTGATAACCATTAGCCTGAAACACTGTGTTTAACCCTTTTTGTTGCCATTAGTTGGTTTGGAAAAGATGTGAAACTCTGCTATGGTTTGAATATGATTCCCAGAAATCCGTGTGTTGGAAATTTAATCCCCAATGCAACAGTATTGGGAGGTGGAACATAATGGGAGGTGTTTAGGTCATGAGGGATCCACCCTCATGAATAGACTAATGCTGTTATAAAAGGGCTAGTTTTGTCCCCTTTTGCCTCTTTGCCTTTCTGCCTTCATTATGTGAAGATTCAGCAAGAAGGTCCTTGCCAGATGCTGGCTTCTTGATTTTGGGACTCTCAACCTCCAGAACTGTAAGAAAATAAATTTCTGTTCATTACATACTCCCTAGTCTCAGATATCTTGTTATAGTGGCATAAACCATACCTCTGTGGACTAAGAAAGATCCAACACTAACACGAGAGACATGACAAGAGGTCTTCTGGAGGTCTTCTCAATAGTTTCCTCACTCCTAAAACAGAGACAATATAAGAGACTATTTTACTGATTTCTACGAACATTTTTGAATCTAGATGTGACATGTGGACCAATGAGCAGCAGTCCTACAAATGTGAAATGAACAGGCACTAGAGTGAAGCTGAAACGCAAAGTTGGCAGAGTTGAGGATGGAAAGGACCAGGATTCATGATAGTCACACTGAATTGCTGTTGCTGCCCGGTGAAACTCATTCTATCTCTGGAATTCTGCCCATGTGAGAGGATAAATACCCTTATTATTTAAATCTGTTTGAGTGAGGAATTTTGTTACTCTTGCTGAAAACATCCTAAGTGATAGAAGACAGATCAAGAAATTGGTTTAGACCTACTGTAATCAATCTAAATGAGAAACCACTTGGAAAGGGACAGAGAAATTAGATGGTTAAAGGATTAAATCAATGAGACAGAGATAGAAGATGGAGCTAGTATGGCAGAAAAGCATGAACACAAATAACTGAGAAGGAAAATATAAGAATCACAGGAGAGATGAAAATAACATACTATGAGAATTCAAAGAACAGAATTTATTTCTCAAAAATAAGCATTAGAAAATGCTTTAGGAAATAGAGACATATGAGATAAATTGTATCAGATTATGGTGACACCAAGGTGAAGAGATAACTCTGAGAGTAGAAAAAAATAAGGTTGGGATGACCAAAAAATAAATATTACAAATTTATAGGCCAAAAAATTTGTTAAGTATTGGAAAAGTAACCAGAAGTTTGAGTTTAATATGGTAGCCAATTATATCTATTGAGGGTAGATTATATTTATTGCTTTTTAAAAGTTTCCATTACATTTCTAAGAGTGTCTTATAAAGTTGTTACTTCTGGGTTTTATTCTGAATTTGATGACCTGCTAAAGCAGAAGTAATCAAGAATAAACTAATTTTAAGTTAGTAGTATATTTAATAGATCCTCATTTCTTCCAGAATAGATGAGACAAATGCTTATTTAAAGTAATATTTTTAATGATTCAGAAGTTCCAGATGACAACAAATACTATGAATTTTCTGAAAATGCTCAAGTGTGAAAAAATTGTGATGCAAAAAGTTAAGGCTTTTTATAAAAGAAAAATATAATAGGGCCAAAAGCATGCCCCCCAAAATGTGATGACTTTCTGAATCTTTAAAGTAATTAAAATTAAATAATAAAGGCAGCATATTGAAGACATCAATGAANTGGGTTTTATTCTGAATTTGATGACCTGCTAAAGCAGAAGTAATCAAGAATAAACTAATTTTTAAGTTAGTAGTATATTTAATAGATCCTCATTTCTTCCAGAATAGATGAGACAAATGCTTATTTAAAGTAATATTTTAATGATTCAGAAGTTCCAGATGACAACAAATACTATGAATTTTCTGAAAATGCTCAAGTGTGAAAAAATTGTGATGCAAAAGTTAAGGCTTTTATAAAAGAAAATATAATAGGGCCAAAAGCATGCCCCCCAAAATGTGATGACTTTCTGAATCTTTAAAGTAATTAAAATTAAATAATAAAGGCAGCATATTGAAGACATCAATGAAGTTTTCCAGTTACTAGGTTAGTAACAATAGATTTGATGCCCATTGAGGCACATGAGTTTATTAATATTTGATCATTTTTGACCTACAAATTGGACATCTCATATGGTTTAACTCAGTATTCTATTTATTCTTTCATTTTGTAAGGATGGATATTGCAATTTTAAAATATATTGGTAAATTTATCCTGCTGTGTAGTAAATAATTTACATTTAAGAGTCTTATCTGTCCTTGTATTTAAGAGCATGAGCTCTGAAATTAGACAATGTGAAATAAACCCTAGCGCCAACCATCATGCTTACTAGTTTTGAACAAGTTCTTTAACTTCTCTGTGTTTTTTGTAGCACATAGAAATGGGTAAAATTTAAAATGGGTAGATGTCTTTTGTAAAATGGGTAAAAAATATTGTACATTTCATAAGATTGTCAAGATGAGCAAATGTAGAATTAGACCTACAGTGTGTGGAACAATGCCTAGAACATAGTAAATCCTCAGTGACTATTATTATTCTCAGTTTAATATTCCATCTAAATATTCAAAACTTCAAATTTAATGAATCTGTGATATTGGATCCTGTCTACTGTGTCTTGTTCTTGGATATTCTTACCAGGATAATATGATAAAAACATCTGTTGCTTATATTTGCCCTATTAAATATTATTGAATTGGGATTTTCCCATCTCCTTCCTTAAAGTAGAGCATTAGTACCTCCTTCCACCCAAAGTAATGGTTCACCAAAATTCATACTGTCTTTCCTTCTTAACCAGTCTCAGTTTCCAAACTCTTCCAACACTAATCAATACTTCTGATAGACAAGTTTACTTATTTCATCTTCATTTATTCCTCTATATTATACATGGAAAAAAAATAAAATTATATTTCCCTTTTGCTTTCTGGGCTCTTTTCCCTTTAAAAAGGTGGATAATGTTTTCAAATACTACTTTTTTCTAATGAGCCTGACCCAGGAGATACTTGCAATTCACTTGTAAACATTTCATATTTCACATTTCACATCTGCTGCAAAATTTTATGGGAATAAATTAGCATGTGCTAGCATTTCCTGTAAGAAAACTGAAATTTGGATTGGAAAAGGATTTTTTTTTTGTCAGGTATGTTTTTTCAGGCTTAAAATAATATAACCCATAGATGCTCATGATAATCATGTAATCTAATGCATCCAGTTAAAACTTTAAATAGGTGGATGTTCGATTCAGGTTTTTAACCAATTACACGAGGTTTACCCACAGTATGGAAGGCAATCTACTGTACTCAAACTTCTATTTAAATTTAAATCTCATCCAAAAATACCCATGCAGAATTATCTAGAATAATGTGCAACCAAATAGCTGTGCACCATGGCCCAGCCAAGTTGACACATAAAATTAGCCATCACTTTTACCCAGAAATGTGTAAGGCCAACCTGGTCAATTCCTGTACAAAGTGACCTTTGCTGCGGTTAATTTACTTTGTCCAGGGTTTTGTCCATGGTTGTCCATACCTTGTCCGACCAGATATCTATATTTGTAGACACAATGGATATGGGTCCAACTCTTTCACTCAGGTTCACATTAAACAAGTTCACAGATGGGTAAACATAGTTTATGTGTGTCACAGAATTCCTGTGTGTACTTTGACAATGAAGGAAAAAAATTATGAAGACAAGGAAAATCAGTGAGTGAGTCCACAAATATTTATTGAAAAGCTACCATATTCTTGACATGACATGAATGCTGAGGAAAGTAATGGTGAACACCACATGCCCAACTCCTGCCCACAGGGAGATTGTAGTCAAACTGGGTATATTGGAATCTGCCAGACTGCTGCATTGGTACCTTTGGGCATTGTATTAGTTTTCTGTTGGTATGTCACAACTTAACCACAACCCTTGTGGATCAGAAGTAAGGTATCGTATAGATGGATTCTCTGCTCAAAGTATCACAAAGCTGAAATCACAATGTCAGGTTGAGTTCTTATCTGTAAACTCTGGGGGAAAGCCTGCTTCAAGTTGTTTCATATTGTTGGCAGAATTTAGTTCCTTGAGATTGTAGGACTGCAGTTCATGTTTTCTTGCTGGCTGTCAGCCAAGGATCACTCTTCACCTCCTGGTGAACTCCCACCAGGGGCAACTGGACTTTGAAAGCATAAGATGTTTCCCCGTTTTACTCTCGCTCTTACTCTCTTCCTCTGTTATTGTGTTGAGCAACAATAGAGAAGGATTTCTCAACTTGGGCACTACTGACATTTTGGGTTGGATCATTGTTGTGGGGGAACTGTCCTGTACCCTGTGGCATGGTTAGCAGCGTTTTTGACCTCTTCTCACTATGTGCCAGTAACAGCCCCACTCCCTCAGTCACGACACCCAAATTGTCCGTTACTACCGCCAAAAATCTCCTGAGAGACAAATCGTCCTCCATTGAGAACCACTGTCCTCAAGCAAGCCAGTGTTCAGGAGGTTGCTTATAAGGCTTACAGGCAATGAGCAAAGAGTTATGTGAACTTAAAAAGCATCTCTCAGCTAATGCTGGCTTTTAGTTTGCTTACCCTCTACTACAGGGATAGCACTGTCAAGGAAACTGCAATCCTCAAGTCCTCACATTTTTCTTCCCTTAATGATTCTGATGATGCTTCTTGCTCTTTCTGATCAACCTATTCCCTGATTATATTTCTGCTTATTAAACTAAAACTTTGTTTTGCCTCTGGGATTACTTCATAATTACCTTGACTGAAACTTTAAATGTCTCTCTCCTGCCACTTTAATTACACCCTTAAAGACCCCATCTTGGGTTTTTTGTTTGTTTGTTTGTTCTTATGATTTGCTTCTACTGCTACACATCAAAGTCATTGTACATGGATTTAGTTTAATTCGAAAGGCAAACTTATTTCCAACTTTTTTGCAACAGAAAGAGAGAGCAAGTTTCTCATGCTTTATATTTTGCATATTTATTTTTTCTATCAATTTATAATTATATTTTGAAATTTTATTTACTTTTATTCTCCTTTAGTCAAAGGTTCCTGTAGGGACAAGAATTTTACCTCCTTTTTTTTTTTTTTTTTTTTT
>NW_016804510.1:65710-70630 GCF_001698545.2 Rhinopithecus bieti
TTTTTTTTTTTTTTTTTTTGTAGAGAGAGAGAGTCTTACTCTGTTGCCCAGGCTAGAGGGCAGTGGCATGATCTTGGCTCACTGCAACCTCCATCTCTCAGGTTCCAGTGATTCTCATGCCTCAGCCTCCCAAGTAGCTGGGATTACAGGCACCCACCACCATGCCAGGTGCTGTGGCTCATGCCTGTAATCCCAGCACTTTGAGAGGCTGAAGTGGGCAGATTGCCTGAGCTCAGGAGTTCGAAACCAGCCTGGGAAACATGGCAAAACCCTGTCTCTTCTAAAAATACAAGGACTTTGTCTCTTTTACTTCATATTGAATGTGTAGCCCTACACAGTGCCTGGCTTGTAGTAGTAGTACTCAATGAATATTTATGGAATTTAAAAACGTGTGTGTGTGTATAAGAAACTCACATATATATATGCAAGTATATACATAAAGCTTTCTGAAGAGACTTTAACATTTCTAATATTGCAGAATATTATAGTGTCACCTTCAAACAAAGTAAGATGCCTGAAAATAAACACTTAATGTGTGCTGATGTTGTTTTGCTCTATGGGGAAAGGGGTATCTGATAGAAGCTTTTACAGTTAATAGCACAGGTGAGGGATGCTTTGCTGACTTTAATGTTCAATTCATAGCAATGGAATTGTTTAAGTGTTTTTTAAAACTAGTTGGGGGTCCAGCAATATCTATCTTAGTGTTTCTCTCCAGAACCTAGCAGAGATTTGTCTTTTTAAACTTTTTCTGATGAAAATAAAATAAAATTTAGAAGTACGTGCTTTTAACAAGTGACAGAAATAGCTTGAATATATTAACTATAGCATGTACTTAATAATTGCTATCATAGTTGAATTGTTATAGTAAACTGTTATGAGTAACAAGTTCTGTAAATGATACATTTGAAACCATAGTATAAACCTATAGGATTGAAATAAACCTTTTATACTAATGTATTTATTCCCCTTTCAAAAATCAATAAAAATTTTTTCTCCAAAATGCAGGATATGTGGTGCTGGCTGTAACTTAGTCCAGTCACTCATCCTTTCTGTATCTTGATGTTCAACTGTTAAATAATGATTATATTATTTACTGAAGAAGATTGTATTGTTGTGCCTAACACATACAAAGTTATTGACAAATCACTTTTGTTCTCATTAAGCAGTTACCTCTTTGTAAGAAACACCTTTATTTATGTCCCATAAGGGTAAATAAAGGGGGGAGTTATTACTTAAATTATAACGCAATGCTATCTTTCACAGAGTGTAAAGCACATTCTTTTCTGAAATGTGAAAATATGAAAAATAGTGTTTAATAATCAAAGATATATGTTGTTATTTAGAAAGGATATCATTCACTCATTCATTCAGCAAACTTTTCCTGAGCATTTATTGCAAACAGTCGTGATTAAAGGTTAGGTATGTTTTATTTTAGATTGCACAATTATTTGTACCATTTTACGTAAGTATCAAAATAAAAGCCAAAAAATGTGATATAATAATGTCTTAACGAGCCATTTCTCTACAATTTTACTTATTTTCTCTTTCTATGAAAAATATCTGAATCAGGCTTTCTCTTAGATCTAGGACAGAAAGATAACAAAAGAACTGATCCTTCTAGGAGGAAGCCAGACAAGAGAGCACATAATTATGGTGCTACCACTGAATAGACTCAATGGCAGGAAAGCACTGCGAAGGAGTACAAAACTATAAGGCATTTCCCTCATTTTCACAAAAAGAAAATTAGAAACAAACAAAAAACAATGTTTTTGACTGACAATAAAATGTTAAGGATGATGATGAAATAGCTGACAACTACTTAACAGTATTTCATTTGGTGGTCAGATACAGAAGTTATTTAAAATAAGATATTTTAGTAATACTGCCTTTATAATATTCACATATTCCATGAAGCATTGTTTGCAAACTCTTCTGAGCACTTTCACGTCAGTGTCTTCATCATCATTAGAGCTGCTTTTCGACTTGCCAAACTGTATTTTAAAGCCTGTCATCTTTATTCTGCCTAAACTGTTGGAGATAGACTTTTGTCTGATCTAGGTATTGTCATTGGAAATTTTATTCAAAGTTATGTAAGTAAATATTGGAATTTTAAAAAAATTATCCTCAGACATATGTATCATGTGATCTCCACATAATAACCTCTTTCTGTATTTCATTGTTTAATGATCATTAAAAGACTTTTCTCAAAGTATCTTATTTTCAGGCATGTAATCAGAGTAGAAAAATAATTTATAAATTGAAGTAAATGTATTTGCCAACTTTTAAAAACCAGTTTCATCAGGGACATCTCTCAGCACCAACAGTAGTCATTTCTTGTTAATATGACTTCTCCCCAAACAATAAATTGTTACTCAAAATAGAAATTGAGAGAATTCCCCACAATATAAAGATCCTTTGCAAAGAATTAAGGTATCCTTCCTCTTTTTTGAGGGATGAGTTTGAGAGGAAAGCTCACTTTACAGTTAGACCCCTATGATAATCATGAGAAAATTCAGGAAAGCTTGATCTGCGGAGGAGAGGGGCTCAAGTCAGGGCTTAGAGGATTAGTCAGATGTTCCCAAGTGCAGAATAAGGAAAGAAAGGAAGAAACAAAAGTATTCCAGGAAGAAAGAGAAATGCAGACTCAAAAGAAAAAAAGACAGCATTTTTAGGAGGAGATGGTTTTATTCAGCTGGAACACAGAGTACACTGTAGAGGTGAGATGGGCCATTAAGCTAGAGAAGTTTGTCAGGGTCAGATCATGTAATGCTAATCCTGTAGGCAGTAGAGAACTTTCTGAAACTTTTAAACAGGAGAATCATAATATTATAATTTTCAGATATATACAATAATGTTATTAACTTACCCTAAAAGAAATATAATGTAATAGATACAATAAAATCCAGCCCTACGCAAAATGAATTTTTAATCCACATTTGCTGTTTACTCCAATTATTTTGTTTTTGTGCACATCTGCCTGCTCTAGTGTACTCAGTTTACTCCATGATACTTACCCAGTGGCTTCATATGCTTCCTTTCACCCTCTTCTATCAAAATTTTTTTTTTTTTTTTTTTGAGACGGAGTCTCGCTCTGTCGCCCAGGCTGGAGTGCAGTGGCCGGATCTCAGCTCACTGCAAGCTCCGCCTCCCGGGTTTACGCCATTCTCCTGCCTCAGCCTCCCGAGTAGCTGGGACTACAGGTGCCCGCCACCTCGCCCGGCTAGTTTTTTGTATTTTTTAGTAGAGACGGGATTTCACCGTGTTAGCCAGGATGGTCTCGATCTCCTGACCTCGTGATCCGCCCGTCTCGGCCTCCCAAAGTGCTGGGATTACAGGCTTGAGCCACCGCACCTGGCCTATCAAAATTTCTTTTGGAAAAGAGAGGAAACCTATTGTGGACATCTTACTTCATCATCAACCATGAATTAAGCCCTATTATCACTATTTTGCAGTCAATGCAAAACTGTGCCTTAGAGAGGTTCAATCAGTTTTAGAGCTAGAACTTCAAAGGCAGGTCTATGGGAATACACATCACTGCACTAAATGTGATTTAACACATGAGTCTAGAACTGTGCTGAGTTTGATGTGCAATATCAACAAATTTACAATCTCAATGGGGAGGAAAGACTAGTAGATATAGGGCCAAGAGGGAAGAATTCAAGGGTTTATATAAATTAGTAATACATTTGTTAGTTTCTTTGAGAGACTGAAGAGTCACAGGAAAAGGACTTTGAAAGATGTTTTGCACAGAGATAGTCAATGAGCAAGGGTGATGGCAACTTCTTTAGTAGGAAGTGCAAGAGCAGACACGTGAAGGTAGGATGTTCAGAATTATTAAGGGCAACCATAGCAAGGATTGGTTCCAGTTGCAGGAAATGAGATTGGATACGGGTAGAGGGTTTAGATATGAAAGTCTCTGATGTCAGATAAAGATTAGACTAAATGACTCCTTGCAGGATATGCTATAGTTTTTGATATGACAAAAACGATAAATTAAAGAGGACTCATCTAGCAGTCATATACAGTACAGATTAAGTTTGTGAAGTGATGGAAGAGAAGCCAACTAGCCAGGTGTTATAGTAATCCAGGTGTGGACTGATGGTGGCCTGGATTCTTTATTTAATGTAAAATGCATGGCAACGACCATTTCTATGACATCTTCCAAAAAAATGACACGAAAACATGGGCTTGCCAACTTGGAGATTACCAGTTTAACTGGACAGAGTCCATGGACCAATGAGTCACTGGAGTCATTTTAAACAATGCATTCAGACAGTCTCACTGTGTATTCAGCTGCAATATACCTGGAAGGTAGTGTAAAGTTTTCATCAAATAATGTGCTGAATAATTCTGTGACGCCACAGACCAGCCATACAATCTATAAAACTACAGCCTGTGACCCAACCAGCAAATGGAATTATACATTAAGGAAAAAAGTAATCTATTGTTATACATTAACGTCAGTAGACTTTGAAGAATGGTTGAGTTTATCAAGATTTAGAGAAAACAACAGTTGCTGTGGTTACTCTCAAATTACAGGAAAAAATCCTCTATTTTCTGTCATAGACGATGTCTTCAATTTTGGAAAATGCAAGAAAAAAATTAATGTTGTTAGGCACCCCAAAGGTTTCTGGATTCACGTTCTTTTCTATTTGCTTTTCAGAATGTTTCTGCCTGTGTGCTGTGTTTACTAATGTGGACAGTGTAATAAAGGCTTCCAGGATGAAGGTACCACTTCCTATTTGTATTCTACAGAGTAGTCAGAATCTACTTTGGAAGCCTGTATGGATAAGCACCTGAATTTATTTAGATGCTCCTGGCATTTCAAAGAACCTAGTGCTTCCCTCTGCTTTATCCCTTCAGATCTTATAGGAGTGGCAGAATTTACACTTGGCAAAAAAAAAAAAAAAAAAAAAAAAA
>NW_016804510.1:72145-118473 GCF_001698545.2 Rhinopithecus bieti
CTGTAAAGAAAATATAAATGAAAACACAAAATTTAAAGTGATATTTTTAAGCAAAACTCTCCAACCCCAACCTTTCTATTCTGATATTTATCTATTAGAGAGTATGCTTCCAAACGTAGACTTTTTGCTACCAAAGACATAAATTTGGCTTGAGTTCTATTTGCCTTACATATATTTAGACCTCAAATGAGCCAGGTTTAACAATTTTTAAATAGAAAGTTTCCATAAAATCAGAAAGTGTGAAAGTTCTGCATAATTGTTGAAAAATGTAATATACTAAAACCTGATTACATTATCTCCTTTGTCTTCTCACTGGAAAATTAATGAGTCAACCTGATTCCTTCAGAATAAGTATTCTATTATTTGGGAGTTACATATATGGTTGTTATCTGGGAAAAAAATAGCTAAATTTTAACTATTTAAAATAAAGATGAAGATAATACACTAAAAAGTCAGTTCATGCAGTATAATTTTCCTCTGCCACATTACATTGTTAGTTGATAAATGTAACATGTTTATGCATATATGTATATATGCCATAGAAAAAATTCTACTTCCTGAAGCTGTAGCATTATAATGTCCCAACAAATGCAAGGAAGTAAACCAGATTTTTTTCTCCTGAGTTACTTAGAGCAATTCTTCTTAACATATTTACAATAGAACTAAATGCATGTTTCTAATACACCTTTTTATCTGAACAGATGATTTATTTCAGCTGAACAGTCGAAGATAGTGAAGTCATTTCTGCAAAAATAAATCTCTTCTTTGCAAGTATTTGTCCACCAATAATGAGCAAGTTAGACTATCTTAAAAATTCCAATTTATCTTAAGCATATGAGTTCTGTTACTGAATCTGGAATTAATACTATTGAAGTAGTCACATTAAATGCTTTGTGAAAACAAGAATAAGATTGAAATATAACTGATTATCTTCTTGGGTTTTCCAAAACTATATTAATTATACACTTAGCTGAGTTCCTTAGTACATAGTTGGAAACATAACAATTCATCCAATGACATTTATTGAACTTCTGTTCATGTATCTTTCCCTTCATTTGTCCTGCAAATATTTTTGAGTGCCTACTACGTATCAGTCATTGCGTTGGACACAACAAATACATCGATGTGAAAGACCACGTGATCTCTGCCTACACAGAGCTTATAGTCTAGCATGGGGAAGAATCACATCAATTAGATAATTGTGTGATTAATGTTGTAAAAGATAAGGGGGTGTGATGAAGATTGTAAAAGATAAGGAAAAGTTGCAATGATAATTCACAACAAGATTACAGGAACTCAGAGAGCAAAATCAAAAGATTTCCATGAGGAAGTGTTATGTAAGCTAAGAAGTAAAGGGTGAATAAGAGTTAACGGAAGGCTAGAAGAGGAAAAGAAGGAACGGATACACATTTCAGACAAGATAACAATAGTGGCTTGAAGGACCTGAATCCTGAGAGATGTTGGGGGCATTAGAGGAGTAAGAAGAGCAATGTGAAAAACAGCATAAAATAAGGTTTCCAAAAACTAGTCAAGAGATATAGTGCAGGATCTATGGGCAATGACATAATTTTGAGGTTTAGTCTTAAGTACAATGAGAATCCAGAGAAGCGTGTTAAAAAGAAGCTTTGAGAAAATCATTCTCAGGATGGAGCATGAAGAACAATGTAAGGGCATTCGTGAGTAGAGGCAGAGAGCCTGTGATGGAGTATTGCAGTAGTCCAAGCAGTGACTCAGACTAGGCACCTGGCTGGGAAGACTGAGAAATCTGGAAAGATTCTAGGCACAGTAATTAGAATGTAGACGCAGTAGGACCTTGATACTAGTTCAGATATTGGGATAGAAATCGACTTCTAGGTTTCTATCTTGGGCGACTGGGTGGATAGGGTAGTTCTTTGAGAAATCTGGAGGAAGACAAATTCATGGAAGGTCAGATGAGCTCACTTTGAGTATGTTGCTGTTGAGGTGCCTATGAGACACTCAATTGTTGATGACAAGTAAGCATTTGAAAACATGGTCTGGTACTCAGAAAAGGGTCTGAGCTGGAGATATAAATTTCAGATTTGCTTTTATGGATGGTAATTGAAGCCATGTGAATGTAGGAGATTGCCTAAGGAGGATGTGTGTAGAGTGTGCAGGAGAGAAGCCATGGGACAGAGCTCTGAGAAACTCCAGGGTCTGAGGTCAGACAGAAGAGGAGCAGCAAGAAAAAAGAGACAGAAAAAGTGATCTGAGCCACAGAAGAAAACCAGCAAAGGAGCCTGCAGAAAAGAGAGTTTGGAGGAGAAAATTAATCAGAAGTGCTGAATTTGGCGAAGAGCTCAATTCAGTTGTGTGCTTTACAGAAGAAATGGCACTGAGTACTCTGAGGACTACCTTAGCCGCAAAGAGCTAACCAATGGGAGAAATGGGCATGTCATGAGCTTCCAAATAGAGTAGAATGCATACGTGATTGTTAGTTTAGATGTAGGTGCTCAGAGAGTAAGCAGAAAAATGATGCTCTTGTCCAAATGATTTTATAAAACTAGTTTTAAGAATTTTAGACAAAATTCATGTTTCAATGAATTTTCAAGGTGCTCAGTTTAGCAAAGATACTAAGAAAAATCTATTTTCCTTTATATGTGTGTTGTTTGGCCAGTACAGAGCAACTACGTATGATAAAGAAGAAAGGAGTAATTTCCTGTTCAGGAATCTGAGAGTTTTTGACCCTGGCCCAACAACTTAGAGCTACACACTAGCCTATTAAGCGAAGAATTTCAGGATCTGTTTCTTCTACAGTTGGCTTTTCCCCACCCTGGCCACTTCGTAGAGATCCAGCAATTTGGCCTTAAAGAAAATGGGACCTTAAGGCAAAGGAAGATATTGTTCTTTCCTCTTCAGGGTGACAAAATGGCCCATCTGTTAAAATGCTTAGCAATAGCTGAGACAAATGTCATAGGCACTTAGTAATTCAAAATTGGAGATAATTTAGACACATCATAGATCAGTTATTACTTAAATTATACTTTATTATTTAAATATTGTTCCCAATTTTTATACATTCTATATGTATATTTCTTCAATAAAATATCACAGTTCATAATTTAAACTTTCAAAAGAAATGAATCAAAATGCCGTTTTGGTATTGTATTGCCAATTTTCTCCAAGTAATTCTCTCTCTCATGAATTTGGCATTTGTTTCCTATTTCTGATAGTAAGCATGTTTGGTGTGTTTGCTTGTTTTGTTATTTTAGGAATACCTTTGCTGGGAGAATGATGTATTTTGCAATTTTTTTATTCATACTTTTAATATCTTATACTAAAAAATGTCTCATGCTTAAGAGCAATGGTTGTATTTCCTTAAAACTATTTAATTTAGACTATTCACTAACTAGGATGTTCCCTTGTTCTTATGATAAATTGAGGAAGCCTTAGTAACTATGATTAAAATTCCCAAAGTTATTTAAATACCTTTAAAGACATCCCTTGAATATACTTTGATTGCATCTTACTATATAAAGTAGTAGGCAAAAGGCCCTTTGAAAAACCTGTTGGTATCGAAATGCTTTCCCAGTCCATACTCTGCTTCTTAGACTTACTAAGCATGACCCTAAAAACCTATTGTTATAATCTAGTTTATAACATTGGAAGTTTTTTAACATTAACATTTTAACAATTTTATAATTTTAACAATTTATAACATTTGAAGTTTTGAAAGAAACATTTAAGAAAAGACTAGTTTTCTTGGACATAGTTGATTACTTCACATAAATGGTCCAAATTTCAAGCAAATTAGACAAGCTTTTGTATTGATGGATACATACCTTGTACCAGAAACTGTAGCTCTGTAAATTTTGATGAGAGTACACATGTTAGGTGGCACTCCAGGGTCTTTTGACATGAACAAACCAGGAATTAAAATTTATTTTCTTCCTGATATTCTGAGAATATCTTTTCTGTTTCTCTGAGAAATGTTTTATTGCCATTTCAGAGTATCTGTCATGAGAGTTTATATTTATCAGCTTGCTTGGTGCTTTTAAATTTAATCCCCATCAATTTTGTCACCAGAAAAAAATAGCCATATTCATAGCATCCCACTCTGAGTTTGACTCACATGTCAGGGATTCAACACATGTGGTTTCCTTTGGGCTTCACTGTTTTTGACTCAAAATATAAAGAGCTGAAGGAATGCAGGTGTCAGGCATTAAGCTCCACTCAGGAGAGGATGCTAAGAGACAGTCTGGAAAGGGAAAGCAGCACAAAACAGCCTGCATGTGATGATCCAATTTTTGTTTTAAGGGAAAACAAGCAAGGAATATTTCTATGTGTTTAAATCTTCATGTGACTAAGGTGATGACGTTGGAGGTGATAGTCGTCAACCTTCTCTATATTTTCTACAATGCCTAAATAGATTTTATGAAAACATAATCACTAAAAACTCTTATTTTCATTTTGAGAAAATTATGTACTCAGCTTTTTTTTGGAAAAAAGTTTCATTCTATACTAAGCTTGAAGATTGAACTATAAGACAATTTTGAGCAAGAAGCAAGGTCTACTATTTTCTTCTTGTGGTTTTAACCTTTTAAAATGGCTGATATAAACCCGAGTTAATGTGTGAGTTTTACAGTAACAGATACCCAAGTTTATCGTGCAATCTGATTTTACAGATTTTAGTTTTCAGTCAGATTTGAGAACACATACCTTCCCTACAAATTTTAATGAAATTTCTGCAACATTAATGATGTATGCAGAATACAGTCTCTTAAACTAAAATTTCCTTTCAACATACAGACACCTTAGAATATTCCAAAATTAATATAATTAATTCCCATCACTCTTATAATACTTCTCCTTTCTTCCCATTTCTTTTTATCTTTCTCTTCTTCTCACTGTTGCTGCTGAGTATTCCTAAAGAAACACTTGGATAGAATCGAAAGAAATTCAAGTTAGACAACTTCAACTTGAGTCATATCTCTGCCACTTACCAACTGAATGACCTTGAATATCAATTAACCTCTCATGTCTTAGCTTCCTCATTTGCAAAACAGGGATAATAGCACTTGCCTTCAATGCCTCATTGCGTGGTTGTGAGGATCAAATTACAGGATATATGTATACTATAAAGTAGCATGGAAAGGAAATGTATTCTTATGATTATTAATATTATTTTTAGTCAGTTGAGAAAGGCTGAGACCATGCATCATCCCTTTACTGCCTTTACCTCAGGCCATAGAAAATAAATCAATGAGAATTTTCAAAACTAAGGTTTTAGGAGCATAGGTAGGTGGTCACAAGTGTCTGAATAATAAAGTAACAGGAAGTTGGAGAGAAATATGAAATATGTAAATAAAAATGCATGCATGCGTAAGTATGGGAAATCAAATTGCCTAATAAATGGATTAGTATATATTGCCCCTTGGCTGTGACAATTGCAGACACAAGTTGTTTTTAGTTTAGCTCAAAACTTTCATGTTATGTAATTTATTTATTTCTCTGTGTGTTAATTTGTAAAACGGAGTTAATAATATCTAACTAAAGAAATTGTTATGTGCATCCGTGTGAAGAGAACACCAAACAGACTTTGTGTGAGCAATAAAGCTTCTCAATCACCTAGGTGCAGGTGGACTGAGTCTGAAAAAGGAGTTGGCACAGGGAGATACGAGTGGGGTAGTTTTATAGGGTTTGGGTAGGTAGTGGAAAATTACAGTTAAAGGCAGTTTTCTCTGGCAGGCAGGGGCGGAGGTCACAAGGTGCTCGGTGGGGAGCTTCTGAGATTGACTGTCCAGGAGAAGGAATGTCACGAGGTCAATTGATCAGTTAGGGTGGGGCAAGAACAAATTACAATGGTGGAGTGTCATCAGTTAAGGCAGGAACTGGCTACTTTCACTTCTTTCGTGGTACTTCAGTCGCTTCAGGTCATCTGGATGCATATGTGCAGGTCACAGGGGATATGATGGCTTAGCTTGGGCTCAGAGACCTGACAGAAATCGTGAGGGTACTGCCCATGGTATTAAATAACTTAGTCTTGCAATTATTTCAACAGATTGAACCCAACAAATATCAATTGATTAGTGAATATGCAAAAGATATTGCACTTGGCAGATACAGAAACCACTCAGATAAATGAGACGTAATGTCTGGAAAAATCATACATTCTGAATGGCCAATGATACAAGGACACAAATAAATATGATACAAGATGAAAAAGACAAACATATGCAAGAGGGTTTACAAATAAAATGCCATGGGATTCAAAGAAGGGAGGAATCAAAATCAAATTTGATTGTGTCAAAGTTCAAATGCTTTATAGAGTGTTAGATATTGATTTCAGTAGTTTGGTTTAGGTGCGGTGAGAGTTATTATCGTGACATTGGACATGGGGTTCAAAGGATTTTTATAAGGAGAAATAAGAGGAGAAAGTACTCTTTTGAAATCTATTGTGAATATATTGTTGGCCACGCATCATGCAAGAAGTTGGGAATATAAAAGTGAACAAATCACACATGAGCTCTCTTTAGGGAGGAAGACCAGAGGAAAGCGAGCATGAGCATCATGCTCAGTTTGGTGGGAGACAGAGGAGAGAGGATAAGCTCAAGTGTCCTAGAGATCCTGATGGAAATGAGGACATGTTGAAATGGTCACAGAATGAACAGATGAAGATTAAAAGACATTTTTGGACATAGGTATGAAATATCTAGAAATAGTTGTGAAAAGCTTAATGTGACAGCAGAGTTCAGGATGAAATGAAGTATTTTTAAAACCCAAGGATATAGTGAGGACTTCATATAAATGTGAAATATTTTATATATGTGCTTTCCTTTCATCCTCACAATAGCACTTAAAGGTAGGTACTACAACTCTGACTTTACAGATGAGGAAGCTGAGGCTTTGAGAAGTAAAATGACTTATTTAAAAGCTATTACATTCAATAACCGGCAGGGCTGGGATTTTAAACCTGGTGTTGACTCCAAAGTCTGTAAAATTGACCTCTGCCTTACATTGAATCCCATGGAGAATGGAAAAGAAGCCAGCAGAGAGAACTGAATCTCAAATCTTTGACTCTCAGCACTGACCGTGTAACGTTCACTCATTTTCACTACCTAGATTTGGTAAGAAATTATGTAATTCATTTATTTGTTATTCTTTGGCTTATTCCTGCAACAGATTTTTATTATGCCTTGCAATGTGCTAGGTAGTTAGATATAAAATCAATAAGGCAGAATCTTTGTCTTAATATAGCTTAAAATTTAGAGGAAGAGACAGACAGGTAGGTAGGCTGGTTCAAGTCACCCAGCTAAATGCTACAGTAGGAGCACAAAAGAGAATCTATGAAGCCAAAAAATGAGATTCACTGATTCAGTCTTGGAGAGGATCAGGGACAGCATGCTAGATGACCAAATGTAATGAGAAAGATGAGGAGGTGCTAGCCCAGGGGAAAGTGCTGGAGGCAAAGATGACAGACATGGAGGCTGAGAATATGTCAGGTATTGACAGGCTTTTATTAGTTTGGTACAGCTGCCGGAAGTTGGTAGAGGTATCATTTGTCAGCTGCTGGTGGGGAAAGAAATGGGTTCTAGAGGGATAAGCGATAACAGGATCATAAAGAGTTGCTCACTCTTCTGAAAAAAAAAAATCTAAACATTACCGATAGACTTGTAAATTTGGCCAGGTCTTTAATATGTTGCAAATGTTTAAAAAATTTTTATTCCGTTTGATTCAGATGTGACACTGCTAGGAAATTCCATTAAAGAAAATAATTTGAAATGTGGACATAGAATCATATACAAAGTGATCCATTGAGGTCTCATTTATAATACCAAATTATATAAACAACCTAAATGCTCAACAATAGATGTGCAGTTAAGCCAATTATGGTGCTTTAATATGGCTGTTACTATTATTATAACTTTTAATATAGTATATATATTAATTACATAGGCTTTTAATTGCTATAATAAAGAGTTGATCCTCACTATTCGTGGATTCTCTATTTGTAAATTGGTTTACTGACTGAAATTTATTTGTAACCTCCAATCAATTCTCCTGGCACTTTCATAGACATTTGAAACGTGTGTGGAGCAGCAAAAAAATTGAGTCACCTGATACACCCATTACAGCTGAGGTCAAACAAGGGGACAATCTGCCTCCTTGTTTCAGCTCTCATGAAGTAGAGAAGTGTCACTTACATGGTATACTTAGTGCCACATTTTTCACATTTTATGCTTTTCTTGGTGATTTCACTGTTTAGAATGTTCCCTAAGAGAAGGGCTGAAGCACTAAGTGCAAGTAGGCTGTGATGTGCCTTATGCAGAAAATACGTATGTTGGATAAGATTAGCTCATGAATAAGGCACAATTCTGTTTACTATGAGTTCAATGTTAATAACTCAAGAACGCATATTAAATAAGTTATCTTTAAACAGAAACACACATGAGCAGAAATACACAATACATAAGTTTATATATTGACCAGTTGATGAAAATGTGGCTGGTGGATGCAGGACCTGACCTTCCGTAGTGCTTCAGAATTTGCTAATCCAGTGTTCATAGCAACTTTACAGAACATAATTGTGATATTGTGATATAATAAGAAATATATATTTGGTCTTTGACCCTGGGTCCTGACATAAACCTTTGGAATATTCTGAATAATATGGATGAAAGGCTCTTATTATGCATAGCAAAATAAGCTCCTTTCATCCATACCTGAGTTTATGCTAATGCGGTGACTCTTGGTGGACCTCCAGATGTCTTCAGAATGGGGGCAGTTGCCAAAGGAAGCAACCATGTGATTAGAGGGTTGGAACTTTCAGCCCTACCTCTAGACCTGTAAAGAGGAGAGAAAGACTGAAGATTGAATCAATCACCAATGACCAGTGGTTTAATCAATCACACCTACAATTGGAACCTTCATAAAAACCATAAAAGATCAGGCTCAGAGAGCATATCCAAACACCTGGAGAGTGGCACATCCCATCTCCAAGGGGACTAAAGCTCTTATCTTCAGGACTCTTACAGACATCACACTATATGTACCTATACACTATACATACCTATACATCACCCTATGTACCCTATATACTCTTCATCTGCCTGTTCTTTTGTATTATTTCTACTATCCTTTGTAGTAACCTGGAAATTGTGAGTAAAGTGCATGCCTGAGTTCTGTGATCTGTTCTAACAAATTACAAAACCTGAAGAGAGGATCATGGGAACCTCCAGTTTATTGCTGGTCGTTAAGAAGTTCAGATGGCCTGGACATGTGATTGGTGTCAAGCTGAGGCAGTCTTGTGGGATTGAACCTTTAACCTGTGCGGTCTGGTGCTAACTTTGGGTAGTCTTTGAAGAAGAAAATTGTTGGACACCCAGGTGGTGTCCAGAGAGTTGGAGAATGAGTTGTTGGTGTGAGGAAAAAATACACACTTGATGTTAGAATATGGATCGAAACTAGAAACAGATCTTAGTAGCAATAACTAGCACAAATAACAACTGTATACGTACACATATTACCCAAATATTAATTAATTTTGTATTTTTGCATTATAGAATAGTAATTTTTTAATCATCTTTGGTAATATTCTATATGTCCTATATTCCCAATTCAGAACAAAACAAAATGGAAACATTTAAATAAGGCATCTTGCTTTAAAGACCTATGAATCTCAATATGAATGAATAACACAACTAAATAGTATTTAATTTATATTTTAACCCTGCTGTCGATGAACAGGGGGATATAGCTAGACAGCTCTTGCTTGATATTCTGTTGGGGGAAGCTGGAACTGGAGTCAAGATTCTCTTAATCTCCTTTCTGTGAAGAAAGCTGAGTCAGAGGGTCACCTCATAAGATCATTTGCCTGTATCCTTACACGCCTCTGTAGATTATCTCAGCCTTTGCTGATGTCATGAAACTTAGTAGATGACTATCTACAAAGTTGTTTGCATCTCTTGGGCAAAGTCCATGTAACAAGGGTGATTTGCTGAAGAGATAATTTGAAATATTTTAAAGATAATTCAGAGAAAAATCATTTTTGCTTTGATTAATGCAAATTTGTGAGAGATAGGCTGGAAAATAAAATCAGCTGACTGGAATAAACTAGAGAAAACATACACATATACAAGTTATGATGATTGTGCTTAAAATCCAAGCCATATCCCCCAGCAGTGGGATTAATCAGAGGGTTCCTTCAAGGTCCTACCACATGGGCACAAGCAGTAGATGCAGATTCAGTGAGTTCTTCTAACCATCTGCTGATGACTCTTTATTCTTGTTCATCTAAGCAGCAAACGTCAGGATGTCGGTTGTATAGCTAGGATCAGAATGGCCTGGTTTGGATTAACAATAGAGAATCCTGACAATGAAACCACAAGGTTCTGGAGGGGCCTGCAGCAGGTCTATGCACAAAACATAGCTCGTAGGAATAAAATAAACTGACATCTTTTTGATTTGTTTTGTTTTTTTTACCCCTTTTGCAGGAGTGCACCAGTTTGGAGGCTGCATTGGAGGAAGCCTGCTACCGGGCCAAATATTGAAAGGGGGATTCCCTCCGTCATTTCTATTGAAAGCATTAGCATAATTCCTCAAGCACAGACTGTCTAAGATACCTTGAGTTATTTATTAATATTTAAAGAGGTTATTTGGCATGAAGCATGGGGTGTAATTTTTAAAGGAGCTGACAGCAGAATACATTTGTTAACTAGAAAGACATGTCTAAACTTTGCCAAAAGAAATACTGTGTGCAACAAGCACATTTGGTGAGGAGGGTGTGTGTTTTTCCTCTGGGTGCATGTGTATGTATATGTGTGTGTGTGTGTGTGTGTGTGTGTACGTGACTTTTGTGTATCTCCTCAATTTCCACCAACACATGCCACCCCAAGTCTTGGACCCATTTTTGAATGAAATCCTAATGACAAAAGAAGGAAAGACTTTCAATGACCATGAAGACTTATCCCCTACCTGTTCCTGGGGCAATCTCTTCTAGTTTAGAATTAATAGAAGACCACCCCTAGTGTTCCCCCATCTACCTTGTTTATATTTTGTTCATTTTCTTCAATTTAATGAGGTGATGAATAAATGTGATTTTACAAGGTAAAAGGGACTGTCAGGGCTAGAGACTGGAGTTCTCTGTTCATTCATATACCAGGTAAGGTACAAACAGGCAAAATGCAAATCCGTCTGTGAGTAATCAAACATTTGGCCTGGGGGTAGAACCCAGTTAAGAGAAGGTAGTTCATTTTTCCTCCCTGCTGCTTTATTCCCCAGCCTCTTCAGAAGGGGAGTTAGAGTGCTAGTTACTGATTTGTTTCTTCCAGACCACTGTCTAACACACTTTAACTTATTTCTCTTGCAAGCTTCTTAATATCAAGGTTTTCAGCATGCACTGCCAATGTTAAAGTTTTGTCGATAGCAAGTAAATACGAATCAACGTTCTATGTACTTGTTCGATTGAAAATGCTCGGGAAACAGAGGTATCATAGTTAAATATAGTTTAAACTATCATGTCTAGAGGTTCATGCATGCATGACAAAAAACAGAAAAATAAAGGCAAGGAAATGATTAAAGTAAAAGTCAGGAGCGCGGTTACATTTGAAGAAAGCAAGTGTCCGTGATTAGGATGGAGCACAAGGAGTTTTTGAGTGGCTGATAAAGTTCAATTTCTTGACCTGGGTTGTGGGTGTAAAGTGGGTGTTCACTTTATAATTATTCACTAAGTTGTTTAAAAACATTAAGTAAAAGTCAGGATAGTTGTTGGCGTTGTTTGGGTGGGGGGACCGGAAAGAAGCATGATGGGTACCTCTCAGATACTGGCGTTGTTCTGTTTCTTGTCTAGTGTATTGGATGTATGAGAGTGCTCAGTTTGTGAAAATTCTTCCAGCTGACTACTTAGGTGCACTAGTCTACACGTAAATTACAATTTCAGTAGAAGTGCAAAATCAAAACTAGACTTACCAAAGACTTTAAAATATTGTTAAGGTTTTGCCCCAACTATATTTCTGCCTCCTATAAATATCTTGGTGACTAAAATTAAAATTTCGCTCCATTTTCCTGAACTTTTCAGTGGAAAAGTCTAACCAACTATCAATAATACAAACTTTCCTGACGTTGGGGGATAGGGGTGGAGAGAGGAATTTAGAAGGTGAACTTAGAGAAAAACAGTTTATCTAGCAAATGCCATAAAGACTTCCCAAGGCTATGACTTTCCATAAATAGAAAACAACGTCAAAAAACTCGAGGCAGTAGGTCAAAATAAATATATAGCAGCTTCCCAGTCTTTGACCTTATATGTGTTAGGATAACCAAACAGCACTCAATGAAAGTGTTTTGATTTGTTTTTCAGTTTGCTGATAGAATTTTTCTTTCTACAAGTCTGTAAGCTCCTGTTAGGACTGAAGCCAACAGAGATATTTTAGTAGAAGAAAGTATATACATATATTTTATCCATTGAGGATGCTCCACACTGAAAGTCAGAGACAGAATGTAATCTAATCTTTTTAATAGCTGATAAATGGAAATGAATAGCTTCTTGGATGCAACATAGGTGGAGCAGGTTTGAATAGCTGGCACTCTCCTTTTTGTACATGTCCATACAAAGATGAACATATCTTCTAAAATATGGTATTGCTACAGAATCAAGCACACAGATTAGAAGAAGCCATGTCATGATTTTTCCCCCAGCATTTTGAAAACAGGTTTTCAAAAGCATAAGAACAGCTTTGAAAGACTAACGTGAAAAAAGTGAAAGAAAAAGAGAGAATTAGAATGAATTAGAATTAGGTGAAGTGAGTAGATGCAAAGACTATTGTAATGATAACAACAAAAGATGTGGGAAGACGTTCTCTGGCGTCATGAAAATTAATGTGGGAAGATTGCCTTTAATCATCACCTAAACTAACAGAAAGAAAGGGCAACGATTTCTGAGTGACAAGAAGAAGGTGCTCTTTCTCTGAATCAAGATTACCATGTAGTTCCTCAAGAAAAGTCTGGGTGAAGGTAAAGGAAATACAGTTTAGTGTAACATCCCTTAATTATTTACAGATGTTTATGAAACTCCTAGTTGTCTCATCTGTTCAGCAGGGGGAAAAACATAAACGGAAAAGCAGGAATTGTATCCCTCTGTCTGCTATCAATTAAATCATCAAAACAGAATTATCATTCAAATTACAATGTATCATTTCACTTTTAGAATGTATGGGGGGAAAACCATCTATGAAACAGAAATCTGTAAACCATCAAAGCAACAAAGCAACATTAAAGTTCAATAAGCAGTTTGTTCATGCATGTTTTAATCTAGTTAAAAAATGGAAACCATGTTCACGTGGTCAAAATAACACTTGCGTCAAAGGAGTCTTTGAGGTTCAATCCAGTGAGACCGGCAAACGATTTTTGTGAAACCCCAAAATATTTTCAAGAGGGGAAAGGGCTCCCTAGAGATCTGAATACGGTGGTATTGGTGGAATTTTAATGTGGGAAAGTATCTAGCAATAAGGCAAGCTTGTTAGCGGGAGAAAATATCAAATGTTCAACTTCTAAATGTGTTCTCTTCAATTATTATGTAATTGAGAACTGTTTTTTATTTACTATTAATATTTGGTTTCTATTGTTTTCTATTGTGCATATGTTAAACTTACTTTGTATTAAGTTCTATGTTATTGTGTCTTGCCATGTTAAAGTAATTATCTGTCTCTACAAAAGAGATTTATTACCTTCATGAATCTGACCATACACACATCTTAAATAAATTAATGAACTGACAAACAAAGAGTGTCCCATCATTCTAAGTAGCTGACAGCATTTAAAAAGCAGTCACATCGCAGTAGCAAACATTTTAAAGCAATGGGCACTTTTGGAAGAGCAAAGGGAAATATTTCATAAATACTTATTTCGGCAAGCATCCAAACTGGATCTAAAAGTTAATCAAAGACCCATGCTACAACTACATTTTTCTAGAATACTGTTTTGTTTCTGTGCTTTCAGTTGCTTTCTACCAAAAGACCATGTCACTCTGGTGTTTCTCAAGCAGGAGTTCCCTGGATTGGCTTAGTAACTTTATCTAAAACATACTGAGCAGTTTGATTTAGCAATTTGAGACCAGGTATATGGATTCTATTAGAGATGAAAAAAGAGTATTTATTTATGGAAATGTGTAAAGTATTGGCAAAGAAAACAAACAGTCGACAACCTTTAAGCAAAAAGGTTTATTCTGATACAATCTTTTTAAAAGATTATATTTATTTTTTCAAATAGTCTTTTGTCATATTTGAAATCTAAATGCTAACTAATACTTAGGACTGTCAAATTGCCTCCTAGGCCCCTAAAGAATGGAATAGGACTAACTCTCTTAGTTTATCCATGTTGTTCATTCGAATTTTAAAATAATTGCTAGAGAAAACAAAACTGAACATTTATGATTAAAAATTATTTTGACCTGATAAAAATTTTATCCTAATTGAAATATAGGTAGATAACAGAATTCTCTATGAGCCAGATTACTGTTATGGTATGTTTCCCTCACAGAGCTAGCAAAGTGCATTACTTTCTTATTAAATTTTAGGTCAGCGATATGGACACATAAAACATTCAGCAGATCACAGGATCACAATGTCTCATTTCAGCATT
Organism: Rhinopithecus bieti; assembly: GCF_001698545.2. Lineage (NCBI taxonomy): Eukaryota > Metazoa > Chordata > Mammalia > Primates > Cercopithecidae > Rhinopithecus > Rhinopithecus bieti. The sequence goes on from NW_016804510.1 coordinate 86,738, forward strand.
TCACAATCATCCTAGGAAGCAGGGATAGTGTTCACTTCTGGGCTTCACATATCACAAGTTTTTTAAAAAATTATTGAGACAAGTGTGGTTGGCTAAGTTTTACATCTGAGCAATTCCCAGTCATTTCTGAAGTTTGGCAATTGTTATTATTATTATTATTATTATTTTCACTCTTAGGAAACAAGAACAAAACAAGGTTCTTAGGAAAGACTTTGAAACCCCATTCAAAGAGGACTTCTAAAGAAAATGTCACTAAAAACAGTAATTTCTCTAGCACAGAAATACCTTCAATGTTTTGTGATTTCCTGACGATGGTAAGTGTTTGTTAAGTTGCCGGGTTATTTCTGAGTGTTTTAAAATACATTTCGTACAGCTATTTAATATGTCAGACACACATGTCAGAGGCTAACTTCCTAAACAAAATGCTGACATCCCCCTAGTGAAGTAAACATAATACTTTTCCCTAAGACACTTTATACAATTTTAAAGTTTTTGCTTCAATGGATTGCCAAGGCATTTCTGATTTGTGAGGACTAGTGGATTCAAGCTGCACACTGAGTTTCTTTTCTTAAAAGGCAAAGCTAAATACTTAACCATTGACTTGAAAAAATACCACAAATGTTTGTAAATTTCATTTTAAAATAGCATAATTTACCTAAAAATATTAATAACATTCACCCTAGTATGTATCTGTTATATCTTTTCATGTGCCCATGAGAGGAGATCTTGAAAAGTAAGTTTTTAATATTTTCTACACCTTAATGTATAAGTAAATATTGCTTGCAATTAGATACACAATAGTGATTACGACCTGTACCATGTATATTTGTATTTTATCATTATTGTTATTCATTACCACCACCATCAACATCATAACAAAATGTTCCAGGTCCTTGGTGTGCGCAGTGCCGTGTGCTAAGTGCTTTGTCTGCATCATTTCATTTCTTTATTTGGCCCTGTCTTTCAAGAAAATATCATAAGATCCGCACCTGATCTGCAGTATCTTAAAATGCGAAGTTGGCTCTTAGTGGGGGAATTTCACCTGACAACGTTGATCAACATATTTAATGTTGTTATTTGAACCAATAGAGAAAAAACTGTAATAGTTTTTTTTCTTGTTCTTTCCAATACCTAATAGAAAAAGAAATACTGGTGGGAGGAGGGAGTTGCAGGGAGGTCCAATGAAGATGATTGCATTTGGAGAAGGTGGAAGAGTGCTATCTATTGGAATGAATAAAATAGAATTTTTAAAAATATTGTATTTATTCTCATTATTACCTTCTTCTTATATGTAGAAGAATGCAAATTATTGTAAATGTTGTTCTGAATGAATACTCAACAACTGTATTACTCGCAATAATTTAAACGTCCACAAACTGGATATTCTGTGGCCTGTTTTAAAATTGCCATACATTTTCCTTCCCAGTAAAAGCTACTTCTTTAAAAAGAAAATAATCCAATGTCAGCATATTTTCTTTAAACTGTTGGCATTTCTCTTTTGATTGTTGCATAATTTTAAAAGAAAGACAGTGCCTGAAAAAGACAACCGTCAGTTTATCTTTCATGTCATTTGATACTCTTCCCTAGTTTTATGAATTCATTTTTCTTATATTCCTCCACAGATGAAAAAAATTTGAAGTTGAGTTTGGGCTTCATTGTAATCTTCTGCAAAAAATAGAACCTTTTAAGGCTCCTTGCTCAACTTTTTTAAAATGTTGGTTTAATATTTTTAAGGTAATTTAAAAGCAGCTACTTATGNGAAAGACAGTGCCTGAAAAGACAACCGTCAGTTTATCTTTCATGTCATTTGATACTCTTCCCTAGTTTTATGAATTCATTTTCTTATATTCCTCCACAGATGAAAAAAATTTGAAGTTGAGTTTGGGCTTCATTGTAATCTTCTGCAAAAAATAGAACCTTTTAAGGCTCCTTGCTCAACTTTTTTAAAATGTTGGTTTAATATTTTAAGGTAATTTAAAAGCAGCTACTTATGAAAAAATTTTATTAGCGAGGATAGTTTTTCTTTTACTAAAATTTCCTGATATAAATCTCAGTACCAATCACTTTCTAAGAACCCTGTTTTTCCTTCTTCCCTGCTTCATTTTTATCGACCATTTTGTGTCATAAGGATACTTCATAAATGTTCTTCGATAAAAGGTGTCAAGTAGATGCAAATATACTTTAAACTCTTCTTCCCTGAAGCGAGTTAAGCTAACATTAGTAGGTTTACAAGTCACCGAAGGGGGTCATTTCTAGAAGTAAGTTGTCTGTGGAACGAGTGGGTGCAGATACTCTGATCTCACCCATCCATCTACCATTTCAACACACCACCAAGAATTCTTTCCAATAAGTCCAGCTTTGCCAATGGCTCTTCAATAGGTAATTTTATGTTAATGTGTTTTGAATAGAGTGCATCATTGTCTTCAACTTTCAAAGGGCCCAGAGTAAACATAAATACTCTACTAAGTAGCCTTCAGGAATATTATAATCTTGTCATGTATCAGAATGCAAACTCCACCTGAAAAACCAATTTTAAAGAGACGGTCATTAGGAAGTTGTTTTCCTTACAAAAGTTTAAAGTGGGTCAGTCATGCTTCTTTGAATTCTACAAAGCAGTAAGAATGGTTCAAAGAAAACATGATATCTACAGAAGAGAAGGAAAAGGGAAATGAAGCTGTTTCTTTAAGATAGTGATGCTCTTTGGGGACAGTCCTCACCCATTTGAAAGAACGCAATGTGTAGACAATTAAAGACTGTTGCACCTGTAAAATTAGAGGAATTCAATCCTTAAATTGTAAGAGCGAATTATATAACATATTTTTTTCCATTGCAAAAAAAAGGAAGTGCAAGTCTGAAAGTTATATAAACGATCATTTCATAGAAACTGGTTTGGTTCATGTTTGTGACACATGTCATAATTGTGCTAAGAGTATCACTTGTTTCTTAAAAGAATTTTCAAAAGCCCATAACTGCACTATCTTAAAGGGAAAACTTCATATCTCAGTTATGTAATAAGGGTCATTTGTCCATAAACCAAGTTAGTTTATCTTTACATTTTCTCCTGGAAAAAAAAAAAAAAAAAAAAAAAAAAAAAAAAAAAAAAAACATTAAAACCAACTGAATTTGCCTACGTGCAAACGGCGTTGAGAATAAAATAGTTACTTTTGAAAAAAGGAAATTCAGTCTGCCTGTAGAGAAGCAAGTGTAGCATATTTTTTTCCTTCTTCTAATCTTTCCACAGGTCATCAATCACAAAATTTCCCTGGTATGTTGCCGAAGCAGGGAGCAAAATGTGCAGCTGCCGATCTACCAATAGGACCATTTTTGTACCTGCACATTTAATAAGTCATCCACACACAGTCAGAAGGAAACCCAAACTTTGTTTTTTTACCTCATCTGTGATTGTAGCTGACATCAGCATATTTTAGCGGAATGTATTACGCATTTCAAATAAGACGTCTGCATATTCAAAACGAAACAACATAGTTTAACATTAATACCACATTTTTCAGAAAGAGATGTTATGATATATTCTGGAGATTGCAATAAGCTGCATTTTTTTTTTTTTTTTTTTTTTTTTTTTTTTTCCACATCTCATTACTACTGAGTTCACTTTGCGGCTTTAACGAGCATACTTTCCATGTGTCTTTATGTCTTCTCTTTTCATAACATTTGGCATTTATAATTATAAATTTGTTCATCAACATGGCATTACTTGCAGGTAATATGATATATTTTTCTATATTTTCAGATAATAAAAATAGGATATTTATTTAAAGCCCATGAGCAAAATGTGCTATGAAGAAATAAAATTTCTAATTAATTTATTGAATCATTCTCTGCCACTGTTTCTGAAAGTGGTCCAATGCTCCAAACTTATTCTGTAATTTTCCACTAAAATATGATGGCATATTCATATTTTGCCTTCAAGAGGCTGAAGTACTTTTGAAAGTGTAATGTAAAAAGTTTTAATATGTTCAGTTTAACTCAGCAAACGAGTAGTGAACATAACGTGTGTAGAAGCACTATTCTGGGCACAGTAGATCACGAAGGTGACCAAGAGCTTGTTCTTCATTTAATATGCTGCAGAAACAGGAAATAAACACATAGAAAGAAATTTCTAGGGACATGTGGGGAATAAAGAGTGAAAATGCTACAGACCCAAGAAGGCTTTCTGGAAGAAGAGGCACCTAAGATGAGTCTTATAGTAGGAGTGCTTTAGAATCTGTGAGATGTTGCAGGATGTCTGGACCTAGGAAGCCAAGATTTTGACTGAGAATGCTTGAGAAAGAAAGATTTTAAGCAGAAGATATGGCCAATTTTCTAGCTCATTCTAGAATCAGTGTAAGAAGAGACTGCCAGAAGAAAACAAATTGGAGGCAACAAGATGAGTAAAGAGGTAATTCCAAAGTGAGGTCTGCAGACAGCAGCATGGGCATAACCCAGGAGCAGAATCTGAGGCTCCCGCTCCAACCCTACAGAATCAGAATCTGTTGTATCAAGATCCTCCGGTTATTTGCATTCCCATTAAAATTCAAGGAACACTGATCTAGACTGACTGGGGCTACGTGATGGTTTGATTTTACGAATTATTGAGAAGCGTGAATGTAGGCCTGGAGGGGTGAAAGTGGTGTAGGTATTCCATTAGAGGCTAACACACTAACAAACAATAGAGATAAATGTAAATGACCTAGTTTGTATTCAAAGACTGGAGGAGCTCAAACACTTTACAAAGGAAATGTGGAGTAAGAAACAGATGAGAAGAAATAAGGTGGGGGAGATGATAATTTTAATTTTGGATGGGAAAATAGGAGATCAGCATTGGGAAATTCATCAGGCGTTTGGACTTACACAACTGTAGATTCCAGAAAAGGTCTGGATAGAAATGAAGATCTGACAGCCATCCGTCTATATTTTGGTTGTTAAAATCAGGACAGGACATGATCATACGGGGAGAATATGTTGACTTAGAAAACCAGTGAAATGCAGAGTTCCTGAGAACAACAGGGACTGAGAAAAGAAAATAAAGGGCAGTCAGATATCGGAGGACATCCAGGACATGTGTAGCCGAGGGAAGAGACTGTTTCAGGAGAGTGTGTTCAACAAATTCCAGTGCAGCAGGGTTCCAAGAAGATTTATGTCCACTGAATTTGGCACGCGTTTTAGTTTGAAAGCAGGAATATTAATTTCTTAAGGTGACTCAAATTCATAGTCTTCTGCTAGATAGCTCATGTTACTTTTATAAGTGAAATTTAAATCACAGCTGAGTCTAAGTCAAAAAATGCATTCTATATTGGTGGTTTAACTCAGCATCGAATTTTCTCTCTGGCATTGAAAATTGCATTAGGTTTCGGTGGAATTCCCTAAGATAAGCACCTGATGAATCCAGGTGCAATGTAGCATGGTAGCCTGAAGATCCCTTGGAGAGTAAGTCACACTGTAAAGGTTAATTTCCTGGCAGATTAGCTTGCAGTGCAGGATTAGTTGTAGGAAGTGTGATCATGAGTATGGGCTTTGAATTCAGACAGCTCTGAGGTCAAAATCCATTTATGTCAATAACTAGACATGCTTATTTTTTCTCAATCTTATTTTGAGCGTCTGTGAAATAGGATGAATAATGCTTGTGGAGTTATTGAATTAAGTGAGAATAAACACACATAAACATATATACACACATATTTTATATGTATACATATATGTATATACATATGTAATTGAATTGAGATCATGTGTATAAATACACACACACACACACGCCAGCACGAGTAATTGCATTTAAACTATACACAGAGAGAAGTCCTGCCGTATAGCAGATTGAATAATCCAGCCTTTCCCACCTCTATGAATGCACACTTATTTTATAACTATTACAAAAAGCTAAGTATAATTTGAAAGTTACTATCTCATCTCAAACTTACTTTAAAAATTACAGTTTAGGTAATTATCAGAGAGGCAACAAAATGCTTCAGAAAAATTACAAATATTAGGAGTTCAGAGACCAGGATGAAAATTTCACCTTCATAATCAATAGGGTGAGCAATAGTTATTTATCTAATGTACAAGACTGAATTTGAATCATGCCCTGCATAATGACATTTTGGTCAACAATGGACCACAAATACTATGGTGGTTTTATAAGATTATAATGGAGCAGAAAATTTCCTATCACCTAGTGATGATCCTGACTCTGTGTGTGCCTAGGCTATAATGTGTGTATTTGTGTCTTTGTTTTTAACAAAATATTTAAAAAGTTAAAATAATATTAAATTTTAAAATAGAAAATAAAGCTTATAAAATAAGAATATGAATAAAGAAAATGTTTTGAACAGCTGTACAATGCATTTGTGTTTTAATCTAAGTGTTATTACATAAAAGAGTCAAAAGTTTAAAATTTAAGACTTTGTTAAGGAAAGAAGTTACAGTAAGGTAAGATTAATTTAGTGTTGAAGAAAGAAAATGTTTTATAAATTTAGTGTAGTTCAAGTGTACAGTGTTTAAAAAGTCTACAGTAGTGTAGAATAATGTCTTATGCCTTCACATTCACTCACCACTCACTGACTCACCCAGACGAACCTCCAGTCCTGCAAGCTCCATTCATGTTAAGTGACTTATACAGAGGTGCCATGTTTTCATCTTTTATACCATACTTTTATTGTACCTTTTGTATGTGTAAATACACAAATAGTTACCATTGTGTTACTACTGCTAACAGTATTCAATACAATAATATATTGCACAGGTTCATAGCCTAGGAGCAATAGGCTATACCGTCTACCCAAAGTGTGTACGATCAAGGTTTATATAAGTACACTCTAGGAAGTCCACACAGGATTAAATCGCCTAACAATGCATTTCTCAGAATATATCCTTATCATTAAAGGATGCATGACTATATATATAGCACACCTATTATAGATCAACTTCTTTGGTAGGAAAGGCAGAAGGTAAATTCTATGATGAAAGGAATGTTTTCAGTTTAATTTATTGCTATAGCTTAGCATACAGTAATGACGCTCAAAATTTATATGTACTGGTGTCCTTAAGAGTATTAAATTCTAGTTGTAGGTTTGAATTATAGTAGACCTCAATTTTCTCATCTATAAAATGGCATCTAGGGTCCTTTTCACTTTCACAACCCTGAATTTTTTTTTTTTTTTTTTTTTTTTTTTTTTGCAGTAACAAAAGAGATAGCAAACTGGATATACACATCAGAACAGAAACAATTAAATTGTCCATATAGTTAATATAATTTTTATTAGGTTGATGGAATAGGAACACCATTAACAGTCTGTGTAATAATTAGATTTTAGTGACCAACTGACTTGCTAATCAGTCAGTATATATTTTGTGCACCTACAATGTGCTAAGCACTGATGAGGACATAGTGGTAAAGAGGGAGATGCAGGCTTTACAATCATAGGCAGATAGTTAATCTCTTCTGTTTTCCTTGTGCCCAGTGACATTAGATGTGAGATGGCCTGCAGTTTGTAATCATGGAACAGAATGAATCCAACTAATGAACCCTAGGGTTAGTCCCATTTCCCTGATTTGTTACGAAAATACAGCAGTTTGCAAAAGTTGAATTAATACTGGAATTATTTATTCCTGACAACTATAATAGTCAGAGATAAACAAAATAGATTAAAGTCTATTACTGTAGCATCAGCAACCTGACCAAGTAGGGGAAAAGTATGCAGGCAAGCAGAGAATTAAAAGAAAAGTAAATAAAACTACATAGAGGTAGATTCACAAGGGTGGGGAAAGAGCAAGGATGACATAAGTCATGTTGACAGCCTACTTGGACTGAGCCTGATGCAGAAGAATGTCTTTGCAAGCAACGGGTTTAAATCCCACGAGCTGTTGCTGAATGTTTTGTTGTATTTCCTGGTGTCTGGTGATAACCCCTTACAAACATCCCAGGAAGATATTCATCATTGCGTGCTTAAATAAGCCTTTCTATAACTTAACAGCCATCTCCCTTTCTTTTGTATAAGATATTTTATTATATGTTTAGAAATATTATAACTATTCCTACTGGTTGTGCTACTATTTGTTTAACTTTGTCCCACCATGACAATTTTTAAGTATTCTTTCAAACTTTTGTCTATTTTTGAAATATGATGCAATATTTCTGTATATTTCAATTTTTAGAGTAATCATTATTGAGTTTGTTTACTTTATATAGATTTTCCCTTAAAAGATGTTAACAGAAATTCTTTAACATGAGAAACCAATATTAATATTACCTTTGCTTTTTGTATAATAACATCTTGTATGCATTATTAATTTATGTTTAAGAAGTTTAAGTTTTGCAACTATTTTATCTGAAAATACACTGTTTTGGCAGATGTTTATATGTAAAAATAAAGTCATATTTCTCTGAAACATTAGCACTTTTATAGCATAACTCAAAATGTTTTTATATGTATGGTTAAAAAAGTGATGTAGTGAAAGTGTCTATTTGTATGCATAGCTGTTAATTAATGTTTGCTTTAGACGGAGAGTCATATATAAATGTGTACATATTGACATGTATTTAGTGTAGGCAAACCTATGTAAATAAATCTATTTAACCATATGTGAAGCAACCAATGCATATTATCTCCTAAATACTAAAAGGAAAACCCAAAATGTCCTATAACCTGTTCACAAAGTATTTCAAGGACCTCAAAACCCTGCTTTTTTGTTTACTCCAGGATCACTAAACTTGAGGAACAAATCTGTCTTCTACAGGGCCACATATCCATATTGCCTTCATAGAACTTCCATTAATCCATTATAAAATCTGCAAAAGGTTTACGAATACACTCTTTACTATCTTGCAGAATATTCTTGAAAAGGAGGCCTTTCAACATGCAAAGTTTAAATCACAAAAAAAGAGTATATTTGCTAATAAATCTCAAAGACTTGATTTTGAATCAAGTTTTATTCTTCAATTGGAAAACAAACCTGTCTCCTGATTTTACTGCAACTTATCAACTTTAGAAGTAAAGTAAAAGAAAATAAATTTTAGAGATCCTCTTTTCACTTACATGGAATATATGAAATGTAGGTTTCATCGTGGATTTGTCTATATGCTAACTCTTTCAGTGATTTCCACTTTAGAGAGTCCACTGTGACTACCGTATAAGAATACCTAATTCATACCCTAATTTTTACTATTAAGACTTTTCATTATTAATGATCAAAATGGTAAAAGAAAATAGACTTTTGTTGTTTTGTTAATATTGCTATTTTGTTTTAGAACATGAGCAAGGAAGGGCTACATTCACTGCTAACAAAAGAGGTAATGTTAAGAGACAATAAAAAATGGCATCATTATTCAACATTTTTTCCAACTTTTCTATCAAGAAGCATGATCTTCAAACGGGTGAGGTTAGGACAAACATCATTATGAGGGAATGGAATTCCAGAATAGATGAGGAGATAATAGAAAGTAGCTAGGACTTCAAATGAGTTCAGGTCTCTTTATGAATAACATCCCATAGTGCTGAAAGAACTTGCAGAAGAGATGATGAAACCACTGTTGGTAATCTTTAAGAAATCATGAACAACAGGAGAGGTGCCAAAAGACTAAGATATGAAAATGTCCCAATTCTCTAAAAGGAAAAAAAGCACATTACATCAACTACATGCTAGGAAACTTGTCAACCCCCAGTCAAATTCAAGATTATGTTATCAAATAGATGATGTATAAGTAAATGGGAAAAATACAGTCATCACTAAAAATTTTCATGGGAAACCTAAAGACAAATATTGCCAAACTGCCTCACTTTTGATTATCATTACAAATCACAACACGAACACAAAGCAATACGATATTTTTAGGTGATAAACTGATTGCTAGTTCTGGATGAGTGAAAACGTATACATCAAAAGCCATGGGAAAAGGTCTTGAGGTTTTTAATTGTCAAGATTATCAATATTAGCCAGTTGAGTGACAAGTATTACAAAATGGGCCTATCACTTTCAGATGAAGGAAAACAATATTACCATTGCACCTACAACTGATCACAGCTCATCTGGACACTTATTTGCAATTTTTGTGGCACTAACATCTGGAGGATACTGTCAAACTGGAGCCCGTCCAGAGATGACCCAGGCTGATGAAGGGTGCTTCAATCACAGTTGCAAACCACTGAGGGATTTAGAATAAAGAGATTGAAAGAATTATCTTTAGTGATGTAAAGGAGAAGTACATGGCAGAGAATATATTGTTTTGAGCAGGTCCAGAATCCGTAGCCAGGAACAATTGGTGGATGTTGCAGGAAACCAGGGAAGAGGTTTCTTTCAATTAGAAATACCAGAAAAATGGATCCGCCTATCTTGTGAAGCAATCATTTTCCTGTCACTGGGAGTGTGCAGGCAGAGACTGAACAGAACAAAGGGATTTCTTCATTGCTTGGGCAATTGGTCATGTTTTTAAGCTCCTTTCAATTCTATGATTATTTGATTCTAAGCATTTCTAACAGCCAGTTATTATACATGGGAAAAGAAAGAAAGGCAGAAAGGAAGATGAAAGAAGGAAAGAAAGAAAAAAAGAAAAAAGAAAGAAAGAAAGAAAGAAAGAAAGAAAGAAAGAAAGAAAGAAAGAAAGAAAGAAAGAAAGAAAGAAAGAAAGAAAGAAAGAAAGAAAGAAAGGGAAAGAAAACAAAATATCCTGAATAGTCGCTAAATATTTACTAAAGGTTTATTAAGTATAGTAGTTTTCATTGCCGTAGAGAACTACATTCAGATGTCATCATACAATATATCCCTGAAAAAAAATTGTATTAAACTTTTCTTTCTTGGCATAGGTACAACATTTATGTAATCTTAATTATGAATATATATATAGTGATATTTTATCTGATTTGTTATAAAAGAAACATGTTTAAATTGTGTACTTACACAAGCTTGGCATCATTTTCTCTTTTCTAGTTCAGTTAAATAGAGATTGCTAGATTCAGAAATGAGCACCTGGTTGAGGATTCTCAGAGCCTTTTCTGCTAAAAATTTATTACAGAGAAAGCTGACTCCCAATTAAAGAAAGTAGACTCCTATATCCATGGTTCCTGACTATATCCATGGCTTATGATAATATAAAATATAACCATGTTTACTCTCAGTTTCTATAAGCTATTCAAATTCAGCCTATATAGTAATATATGGCTTGAGAAGTTGTATAGCTATAAAATTTTTGGACTCCAAATTCAGGAAATTTAAGTCAGTTGAAGATGAAACTTTTGAAATGCACATTCAAATCAATAAACCATGGGCAAAAAAGAAAAGTCTCTAAAATAGAACACACCCTTAAAAATGCTAGTACTTCAGTGCATATTTTATAGGGAATGGTGAGTTTTAAACTTTGGGGAAAAGTTAATTTACTGGTTTGAAAGATGTGAAGATATTCCTTTAAAAATTAAAAAGAAAGCAGTTCTATTGTATATGACAAATCTTGCTCACTACACCATAAGCTTTTAATAAACTTGACTATGGACTGATAAAATCAAGTAATATTTTGAACATATGCAAAATATAAGAGACTTAGCTAATATGATTTTACATATTCATTATATAAGATTTAATGTTTGCTGAAGTTAGAAAGAGGTGATTTAATCACGATAATGGAGTGCTCATAGGAGGATTACACTATAGGCAAAAGGTACTATATGTAGTTGGATAGAAAAAAAATAATGTAGTACAGCAAACCTCATGTATAATACATCTCATTACAACAAGAATTCAGACTTGCCAAAATGTAAATCATGGCCCACCCACCCATTCCAGCTTCAAGACCTTCAAACTATATAAAGAAGAAAAATTTTTTTTTGCTGTACTCCTTTGCTCTTTATTTTAGGTATTACTCTCAAATCCTATATCCAACACTACAACGAGTTTCATCATTGTTCAAAAATAAGAAGGGTTAGTGTAGATATAATTCTGTAAACTAATCAAACTATAAATATAAAAAATAATCTTAAGATGTAAAGACTTAGAAAATGGCATAATAACATAAGAGCGAATTAGTTCAAAGAAAAACAGCATTGTGCAAAAGAATTCCAAATGAAATAAAACATAAGGTAATACATTCATATTTCATAAAACATTAATTTTTCTTCCCAAATAATACTTGCTGAATTAGTTATCCAGCAAGAAAAATTACATGGGAGACAGGCCAAAATACAAAGAAGATGCTAAGTGGCCACTTATTTTGTTCTATAAAGATATTTAAAGAAGATCACAAGTATCTTTTCCTTTCGCTTCTTAAAGATGGGAGAATGGCATCTATATTAATGCAGTTTAGATGCATGCCAACAGTTTATTAAATTGTCAACACTAAGAAACATGTTAAAATGTGAATAAGCCTGAAGACTGGAAATGGTTACCAAAATAATGAGATAAATCAAACAAGTATAAAGCAAGATATCTGTGGAAATAAATGAAAATACACTATTTTGTTATGAACTTGAAAATTACTTATGAATTGTCATAGATCACTGGCTCCCTTCCTTGGGTCATGACCCAGATTAAGGATGCTGAGGGTCTACAGAAGGGTCAGGAAGGATCCTCAGGGAAAATGTGTTCCTAACCTCCTGGATAAACACAGAATGGTGCAGGGGAAGGAGGTATGTTTTGGTCCCTCACCCCTGCCCACCAGTAAAAAGAAAATAGGAGGAAAACCAGGTTGCTTCGGCGTCTTACTCTGGGTCACAGCAGCAGGGCTGAAGAATAGGATTTACACATCAACATGGCATAAATATCTTTCACTGAAGAGCTGGCTTGCATCCGCACTCCCCACTATCCACCTGGAATCGGGGGAGTCACTGGCCTACAAAATAGTTTATTGCAATAATTCTTGTTATATATTAATTTCAATAAAGCAAATAGGTGTAGCTTTTTTAAAACTTCTTTTAGCCTGACCAGTAAAGACAGTAATAACAAATTTATAACTTCCTTGAGAGAAAATTGACCAAAGCAGGGTAGTAGATGATAGAAAATGATGGTCAGCAGTCAGTTCACAACCATATGGAAGTCCAAAAGTGAAACAAATGCTCTCTCTCTCTCTTTTCTTTCTCTCTTCAAGATCCAGCTAAGGAAATTTGGGACAATTTTGATTTTTCACAATGAGAGCCAAAAACAACTAAAATAATGAAGCTCCAAGAATACATTAGACAAAAAACAAACAAACAAACAAACAAACAAACAAACAAAACCGTGTCATTTAAGTTATAGCAAGTGGAGCCTGCAGGCAGATTAATGTGCATCAGAGTCAGGTGATTGGTAAGAATAACAGTGTAACTACAATTTTAAGTGTAGCTTGAATATATAGAACTATTTCCAAAAGATGAGCATGTAAGAGTGCATACAGGTTTGGTAAATGAGCAGCAAAACATTCATTTGTTTAAAAGATGAAGTTTAACGAGATACTTAGCTTAGACAGTGACTTAGTGCTACACTTTCAGAAAATAATCACATTACCAGTTGGTACTTCTCTAACAGCTAAGATTTTTATTCTATTTACACTAAAGGGAGAGGTAATTCCAACCTGATAATTTTCAGCTCTGAAGTTTTATTTTGCATGCACACTGCCAACTTGCAGACCCTCTCAGGGGTTTGCACACTATAATCAGGGTTGCAGCATTCAACACCCTTTTCCTATAACAATAAAAAACTCTCCATACCTTTTCAACTTGTCACGTTTGCAGTGCATTATAGAATTTAAACAAGCTTTGAAGATGAAAAAGACTGTACACAATGCTTAAGTGTTACTATTATTATGATTATGATGATATGGTCCACAAGATGTACAAGGGCATTTTGGGATGAATGTATTATGAGTCACAAAGTTGCAACTGAAGACAGCTGTTTGATTGCTACTTGAGAGAGTAGAGTTGAACAAGCCTGAATATGGATGATCTCATTTGGTTTTATAAAACTAAACAGAGCACAGGCAGTTAGTTGGATAATATATCTCCAAGGGAAAGAGGAGTTAGGGTAATTCATCTCTCTGTTGTAGTATATATCATGTTGTTGCTTATAAACTCCAGATATGATTTCTGTTTCCCAAGGGCAGATTATCTTTGGCATGGCAACCTCAGTTTTTGGTCATAGCATGTAAGTTTTCATTATTGTTATCTTTAAAACTCTAATTATATTAATAATTTTCTTGTTTTCCTTGTATATCCCACCACTATATTATCTTCTTGGATTATCGGTATTTACCTTTACCATTTTCCACTCCCATGGGAATAAACAAAAATTACTTAGAACATTGACTTGTATTCATGAGCTCCCATGCTACTGTAAGATATAGAGAAAATATATTAGCTGTAAACCTACAACCTATTCAATGATTCATGACACAGGAAAATGAAAAGTTAAATAATGATATCAGATTAAGTAGCAAGAAATGTCAAGGGTATCATGGTTAATTATCAAATATGTCTCATAGAGGACTGTAGATTTAGGCCTGGACTATAAAGGTTGTAAGAGAGAAATGGAACTTTTCCGAAGTCGTATTGATTGAAAGGAGAAGGGTATAGCATTTTAGACTGGAGGAATGCTGTAAGAAGTCACAGGGCTGAAAAGGAAAAGGCATTTTTGCGGACTGGTGTGGTTGGAATAAAGAGCTCACGAGGAGTTTCTGGGAAAAAGAGTTGAAGGTTTGCTGAAAAAGGATGTGGGCAAATGTTGAGTCTGGGTCAATAAGATGAAACTTCATTCTGAAAGCCTATGAGAGTAAATATCACATGTCACATCTGATTTACTGTTTGATCAACAGATAGATTGATTTATAGTGGATGTCCTGAAATTTATGTTAACAAAGATTACGAATTGGCTCTGGATAGGATTTTCAAGGTAGAGCTGGAAAAAGTATTACAAATGTGGTGGCCACGTGTGTGTAGAATTCATGCTAGCATTTACCATCTTTGAGTTAAGTATTATGGACTAACTGAAGATTGTGATACAGAGGAAAAACTGGAATACAAAATTTAAAAAGTACAAAATTGTAAGATGTACTCTTTCATTGAATAGTCTTGTCAGTCTTGCAGAATCTGGATGTGTGGAAGCTGGGTCAGTGAGCCAAATAGATAGTCCATCTTGAGTGAATAATATAGCAAAATCGAATGGGAAGGAGTTTGATGAAGATTTGACTGGCAGACTTGAAGGAAAGAAAATATAGTGTTAAATTATACCTTGTAATTATTGATAGTATTTGACTAGTAATATTTTTAAAACTGGATACAAATTTTAAATGACTTTGCCTAAGTAAAGAGTAAATGTGTTACACATTCTTGCCCAAAATGTACTACAAAGGGTTGAGGACGTAAGTCCCTAAAAGACAGCGACCATTATGCTTTTGACAACAAACAATAGAGTAGTGGAAGTCCTGTGAATATTTCTAAATTAAGGTTTCCATCAGAAAGGAAAATATTCATTTGATTTTTGTCCAGAAGTGATCTAACATACTATGTGAAATGAAGTCTTTCATTATCAGAGCACATAGCTCTGTAAAATGTAGCCTTTCAAGTCTGTAAGGGTTTTTATTAGGGTGTGACACTTTGGGTGGCACTTAAGCTAAGTTAGGCACCAAAATATGGCATTGGGGAAGACTGTATCAATGAGAAATTGGTCAAAAAAAAAAAATCCACCAAGCAAAACAGTGACACTAATCCCCTTTCCTCAGAATTAATCATTGAGTGTGCCCTATACTCAATGTTTGTCTCAAGTAAGAACCTCCAGAGTACAAATGGCCAAATTTGCTCATCATATAATGTTATTTTGTCTAGAAATAGTTATCAAACCTTAGTCACATGTTTCCATGATATGTTTACATTTATTTGATTTGTAAGAATTTGTTTTAGGGGGAATTTTCAAGAATGCTACTTGTGTTCATTTATATTCCGGTTTTAATTTGCCTTTTTTTTTTTTTTTTTTGAGACGGAGTCTTGCTCTGTCTCCCGGGCTGGAGTGCAGTGGCCGGATCTCAGCTCACTGCAAGCTCCGCCTCCCGGGTTTACGCCATTCTCCTGCCTCAGCCTCCCGAGTAGCTGGGACTACAGGCGCCCGCCTCGTCGCCCGGCTGGTTTTTTGTATTTTTTAGTAGAGACGGGGTTTCACCGTGTTAGCCAGGATGGTCTCGATCTCCTGACCTCGTGATCCGCCCGTCTCGGCCTCCCAAAGTGCTGGGATTACAGGCTTGAGCCACCGCGCCCGGCCAATTTGCCAACTTTTTAAAGATAATTGTCAAATATTGGGGGAAGAGGTGTGCTACATGATATATGACTTAAAAATCAAATCCTGAAAGAGATAACTTACTTCTCCAAATGCCTAACATATCTAAGAATGGCTTGAATCGATATGACATAATCTAAGATAGAAATGGATGAGAAAAATAGCATAGGAGCTATAACTTGGTTTTATTACTATTTTTTTCACCAACTAGCTTTGTGCACTTGATAAAGTTACTAAATGTCTGTGGATTTCCATTTCCATAGCTGTCAAATGAAGCGATTAGACTTGATGCTCTTTCACATAACTAAATTTTTGAGACTTTGTCACATGGAACATATGCAGATGACCAAGTAGGCTCAAGAGAAACTCTGGAACTTTGGTTTAGAACCCCAGAACCACAAGGAAGTCTAGAGCTACTGGCTGACTGCCTTCCCTGAACTGCTGCATTACCCCACTGACTGTGGCACATAGAGAGGAATAGTAACTGTCAACTTGATTATAGATCTCAGAATTCGCCCTAAGAAGATAACACCTGAGTTGTGAAAAGCTCTGCATTCAAGAATATTCATGATCGTGTGGTTTGCAATGGAGAAAAATGGAGAGTGATCTAAAATGTAAGGGGAGGATACTGTAAGCAGCCATAAAAATAATGATGTAAATGGAATGAAAAAAATGCCCACAACATCTTTTTAATTATTAAAAGGAAATTATAGGCTAGATGCCTAATATGCCATTTATTTAAAATTGTATACATATTTCTCAATGGTTATAAATACATTGATATGATTCAAGGTGGCTTTTACATTATTTTGGGGAAACTTTTCCATAGGGTTGAAATTTTCAAAATTTATAGGCTTTACTATTTTAAAAACAATAAAATGAATAAAGAATATTGTGGCTTTGGTGAGCTAAAAGTGAATGGAGAACACCTGGTCAATAACTGTGGCAGTTGTGAGCATTCTTTTTGTATCATGTTTAATATTTGGAATGACTTTTTAAAATAGAAATACCATTTTATTAGAAATATATATTAAATTAAATATCTATTTGTAAAATAGAAAGATCTTCAGTGTCTGAAGTTCCGATGTCTGCAAATGTGAGTAAATACTCATTGTTACATTCTTACAACTGATTCCTGAAGCTAGGTAACTATCATGTCTTGTATCAATGTTATTAGGATAACATTGCTCTAGTTTTTTAAAAAAACATTATTAATATTTTTTAAGGTAGTGTATTTTGTCCATCCTGGAAGATCATTGTGGGATATATTGTTTTTTCTCACTTATCCAACATTTAAACCCAATTTTCACTTTATTTTTTTTTTTCTTTTTTCTTTTTTTTTTTTTTTTTTTTTTTGAGACAGAGTCTCACTCTGTTGCCCAGGCTGGAGTGCAGTGGCATGACCTCAGCTCACTGCAACCTCCACCCGCAGGGTTCTAGTGCTTCTCCTACCTCAGCTTCCTTAGTAGCTGGGATTACAGGTGCTCGCCATCATGCCCGGCTAATTTTTTTTTTTTGTATTTGCCTTAGAAATAGTATTTTGCCATGTTGGCTAGGCTGGTCTCGAACTCCTGACCTCATGTGATCCACCCGCCTTGGCCTCCTGAAGTGCTAGGATTACAGGCACGAGCCACCACACCTGGCCCACTTTATGAATCTTTATAGGGAATAAAGAAAAAAATTCCTTTTATAGAAGCTAATCATGTGAGATATTTACTCTTCCAGCATTCCTTGGGGCAAGTATAGCCTCCACCATCAAATATTCCAGCACCAAATCTTAATAAGGAGTTATTACTGCAAGAGAGAAGTGAAGAAGAACATTCTTTCTTTCTTGGTGGCAGCAACAGTGGTGGCAGCTGCATGGCCAAGTTTCTGGAGGTAAAAGTGTACAAATGTCACATCTTGAGTTCAATGGTAGCAATGGTGTTTTCTTTATCAGTCTAGCTCTGAAGATAGTTTGGGGTATTGTTTCTGGAAGGTAAGCTTTGTGTTGGTTCCCACTGATTGTTTCAGCTGCAGAGTATACTTGTAATAAAGTTATTCTCTTGTTAATCATCTAGTCTGCTTGCAGCCAAGGACTTTGCCTGATACACTCATGCTCCTCTGCTTCCCACCACCAAATGGACATTCATACTCTCATCTTTACCTTCTCTCTGACATCGTGGAGGAGATGAATCCTTCTCTATCCAAGGAGGATGTACCATCTGTCACCTACTTAAGGACTTGGCTTCTCACATTATGCTATTTCTCCAATGTTTCATCAATCTCTCTTGTTCCACAGGCTCTTTCCCCTCTGTAGACATGCTCATGCATCTGTCATCTATAAAAAAATGTCATGTCTTCACCCACACTTGCAAGGAACTCTAAGCCTCTGACTCCTGAATTGCCAAACATCCTACTATCTATGCGTATTGCTTCCACTTTCTCATCTCTGATTAATTCCCCAACCCTCTGCATTATAATGCCTGCCCTCATCATTCCACTGGAACATATTGTAACCCTCTGACAACCTAATGCCATGTAACCCAATTCATGTAACTCAACTGTTTAGCTTTCCCTTTATCTCAAAATAATTTTCTATCCTTGAATTATTTGACTACATCCTTTTCTGTGTTTCTTTCTTTAACATGGGTTGTTTCTTCTCAATCTCCCGTGCTAGTTGAGAAGAAAGCTTTGTCTGTATGTCACCTCTGAAGTCTCAATCCTAGGTGCTCATCTTTCCTGTAACTGTGAAATAATTGATGTAATGTATTTCCATGGCTTGAAATGCCATTTGTATGCAGATGATGTGTGTGTGTGTGTGTGTGTGTGTGTGTGTGTGTGTGTCTTTCCTTCCCAGATCTGAATTCAAGACTTGGATTTGTGACATGGCATCATTTCTTGAACATCACATTTATCTGACCAAAACCTGTTTCTTTCCTCATCTTTTTCATTCCACTAAATGGTATCACTGTTGTTACTCTATTTCCTCAAATCAGTACACTGGAAGGCATCCTTGAGTCCCCATTTTCTCTTATTTCTTATATCCAGTCATTCACAAATGTCTACCAATTCTGCAAGCAAAGTATCTCTCAAGTCTTCTCACTTTTCTCTGCCTCGTTGGGCATCACCATAATCTCAAACTAAGTACAGTACTGTAACAACCCTATACCTACTCATGCTTCAATTCTTGGTTCCAATCTTTCCCTGGACAATCTTGAACTCTATGAGAGAAAAATTCCTGTTGGTCCTGAATTTATTGCTGTTATCCTATGCCTTATACATAGTAGATGGTCAGTAAATATTTGTTGAATGAAAAACTTAACAAATCAATCAATATATTAGATTCAACTGGTAACAAGATGATCACAAACTTGTTCTGGAAAGGTGAAGAAAATCCAGTGGATGGTAAAATAAATTGGATTGAGATGCATTATAAATAAAATTAAAATTCCTGGTATCATAGTTGCCAAGAAAATACCTAAATGCTAAACTCAAATATTCAAAGTGTTGGACTGAAAGGTACATTCATGTTAATGACATTGTAATTGATCTCATTTGCAATGTAAATCCTTCTTGCTTAAAATAATTTAATACAAGGAACTACAATTAATTAACTGATTAATTTAACAAATATGTATTGAGCACCTATTATATGCCAGCTGCTATTATGAATGCAGATAATATAGTAGCAAACCAAATAGACAAATCCCTGTACTTATGAATCTTATAATTTAGTTACAGAGACAGACAAATCAGATAAATAAGTAAAACTCATAATATATCAAATAGTGAGATGCACCAAGGAGAAGGAACAAGGCAGGGAAGGATAAAAAGTGTAGCATTTTCAGTTGAGTAGCCAGGGCAACCCTGAAGAAGTTGATACTTTAAGCACTTACTTGAAGTGAAGGACAGAGCCATGGGGATACTTATGGGAAGGGCATTCCAAGCAGAGGGAACAGCAGATGCAAACGCTGAAAGGAGAAAATATGTTTCCATGTTTAAAGAATATCAAGGAGGCCAGTGGCTGGAGTGCAGTGAAAAAGAAGATGAGGGTAATGAGAAATTCATTTAGAGGCAAAGTGGAGTTGGATGTGGGATTTTTTCTGAGTTACAGTGAAGGATTTGGATTTTATGGAGAATGATGTGAAAGGCAATTGAAGGACTTTGAGCAGAGGTGTTTGACATGATGTGGCTCAAGTTTTAAGAGGATCACAAAATATATTTCACAATTATTAGCCCATAAGATCTTTGAGGGATGCCAATATAAACCACATGCAAAAATATAGAACTGGTACAAATGTGCATTACAGTCATGTGCTTTGGAGCATATTAGTTACATGACTTCTGGTAGTTTGGTCAAAATATAAAAATTAAGGAAAATTGATCAAAGATAATGAAATAATGAAATAATGTTCAAGAATACTTGCAATAATTGTATATATCTATTTTAGAAAAATTTATTCTAAAGATTAAAAAACGATATAAACACTGTATATAGTTGGCTAATTTTAGTCATTGAAAATATAATTATTTTAACTTAGTGATATACTTTACTATATCATTAGTACATTACTATCACTAATATACATTAGTAATATACATTAGTAATATACATTATTATCACTAAATATAAAAATAATATAAAATATCTTATATTTTCTTAGGGAAACTCTGGGGCTATACTGCTTGAATTTAAATCCTAGTCCTGGGCCAGGCGCGGTGGCTCAAGCCTGTAATCCCAGCACTTTGGGAGGCCGAGAAGGGCGGATCACGAGGTCAGGAGTTTGAGACCATCCTGGCTAACACGGTGAAACCCCGTCTCTACTGAAAATACAAAAGCTAGCCGGGCGAGGTGGCTGGCGCCTGTAGTCCCAGCTACTTGGGAGGCTGAGGCAGGAGAATGGCGTAAACCCGGGAGGCGGAGCTTGCAGTGAGCTGAGATCCGGCCACTGCACTCCAGCCTGGGCGACAGAGCAAGACTCCGTCTCAAAAAATATATATAAATAAAATAAATCCTAGTCTTGTCACTCACCAGTCATGTAATCTTATGCAAGCAACTTATCTCTCTGTGACTCATTTCCCTCATCTCAAAATGGGAATAATAATAGTAGCTCTCTCAAATAGTTGTTCTGAGAATAAAGGAGCCAGTAAGCATAAAGCTTGACACAGGGTCAATATCCTGTCACCAGAATTACTTTTGCTACTGTTATTTCAGTTGCTGATTTTTAAGTTGTTGCATTTAAGAGTGAACAGTTGTATGAAAAAGCATTTAAGGAACATTTCATCTCTAACATCCTATGATTTTATTTTATTTTATTTTATTGATTTATTTTTTTGAGAAAGAGTTTCACTTTTGTTGCCCAGGCTGGAGTGCAATGGCGTGATCTTGGCTCACTGCACCCTCTGCCTCTTGGGCTCAGTCAATTCTCCTGCCTCAGCCTCCTGAATAGCTGGTATTGTAGGCGCCTGCCACCATGCCCGCCTAATTTTTTTGTATTTTTAGGAGAGATAAGTTTTCAGGTTTTCATCATGTTGGCCAGGCTGGTCTCGCACTCCTGACCTCAGGGGATCTGCCTGCCTCGGCCTCCCAAAGTGCTGGGATTACATGTGTGAGCCACCGCACTGGGCCACTTCTGTGATCTTATTTGGACCACAGTAAGCTAATGTTCCTTTTTGCCTCTCCACACAGTTTTATTTGTATAAGCAAAATTCCAACATAAATTGGAAATTACATATTAGAAAGTGAAAATAATGCAAATATCTTACTAGTTTAACTGAATTTATAAATTTGGCATCACGTACAGAGTCTAGACACCCTTTTTTGTAGTATCTCATTCATTGTTACACAATAACCTTGTTTTAATATGTGCTGTGTTTTTAGGTAAACATAAAATAGACACCACTAGAGCCATATTGCATAGAGTGTAGTGAGTCATAATGAAGTATGTTGTAGGTCGGTATTTAATCACTGTTAAAACTGATAACAGAAACATCAGAAAGATCACTCGAGATTACGTCTCCTTGGGCTTTCTCAGGTCAATAATCTTTTAGACTTCAAAACTCACAACATGTATGATGTGTGTAATCATCATTTGCCTACTTAGGCTAACACAAAATGTCTAAACTTTAGATGGAGCAGGTTTTAATCTATGCTTCCTCATTTGATGAACACTAATCACTTCCTATGAAATCTTCATTTCTACATAGATCTGAATTCCTTGATCATCTTCATATGGAGCCTTTCAAACTCCAAGGGTTTATCGACATGTTGTGATAAATGTTTTGGCCAGTTAGCCTTTTTTTTTTTTCAGTTCATTTTAAAGGGTATTTACAAATCACCAGCCATTTATTAATATGATAATAATAATTTGTGAAGTCAAGGACATATGCAATTTAAGATTATTAGATAAAACTGCTATTTAAAATAAACATATTTCCTAGAGCTTGAGAGAATATAAGGTAGTCCAAAGATGCTGCTATTGTTCACAGAAGTTTTTGAAATTTGTCTGATATATTCATTTGAATTCTCTTTGACACCAATTCACAAAGGCATAAGCCACACAAAAAGAGCATAACTGGAGAATTCTGGGGGTTATGATTGACTTGAGGTGTGGCATTATTAAGGGGTCCAAAAAATCCTGCAGAACCCAGAATCTGTCTCTCAGTGTGTAAGCTCTGCTTTCTCTGAATTAGCTCAAATTTTCTGCACCAAGACAAAGTCAAAAGCTCCAGCTTTACATCTTTGTCAGTCCAAGTGCAATGCAATACAAAATTCAGGCTTTCTCTCCAGTGGTCCCCCAAAGCTTCTTTGCCTCCGATTGTGTAAAGATTCTGAATGTCATTCTCTGATGAGCTTCCAGAGGAAATCAGTGGGCTATTGCCAAAGAAAAAATGAAAGAATGAATGTTGATGGCTAAAAAGCAGAAAGTATTCACATACACACATGCACACATACACAGACTCATAATTGCATGATTAAGTGTTAAGCCAGAACCATTGGTTCAAGTCCCAATTCTGCCACCAAAATGAAAGTAGAGAACAGTTGGGCTTTGACCTTTGACCCAACTAGTTCCACACCTGACTGGTAGACTTTGGCTATGTTATTGCATGTGACTCAGTGTCCTTATCTATAAAATGAGGACAGTAGTGATATCTCACAGAGTGTTTATTAAGATTGACTGAATTCATATATGTGAAAAATTTGGAGCCTGGCATATTGTAAGCACCGCATAAGTGTTAACCATTATTATTACTTAGGTGTGTTCTTGATCATTCCAGCCATTTACTGTCGAAAACTCAGTTCCTTTATTTGTAAAATCATTGTAACTTTGTAAAGTCAATGTTCCACAATTCTATGCCTTCACAGACATTTGGATGATTCTTATCCTCTAGAATCATCTTTCCTACAGAGACTTTGAAGAAGGAGTCCTGAAGCCCAGAATGAAAAAGCTAAATTTCACCATGACCTCAGTAGAAACTATATAACTTTTATCTTATGGTATTCTGAATGAGAAAAGAAAACCACTGCCAAAAATGTGGTTAAGAAATAGGTACCTTGTTAGAGTAGCTTATAGTTGAATTACTAAAAAATCTTAATAAAGCAGAATGATCCTCAGCTAAACTGTATCAATAGAGTATTATATTGGATATGTGATGAACCACTGAGCAACATTTTAAGTTTTGTCTAATGACATTATAAGGAAGCAGTACATACTACATAGTATGCAGTATGGGAAGACCACAGAGTTCTTACCTGTAGCCAATCTGTTCACCATCTTTACAATATATTCCATATGCAATCTATATAAATCATTCAGATGCATTCTACAGAATGGATTGTGTCTAGATGGCTACTTCATATTCATTTTTGACTCTTGTGGTCAAAAGATAAAATTACCTTTATTCACTTAATATAACATCAAGATATGAAATGCCACTGTCTTTTTAAATAAAATAAAATAAGATTTGGTTTGAAGTACCTTAAATTTGTTCTGGGACTCTGTTAGATTCTAATGTAGAGCAGTTGGAAACTTACGACATTATTGAAGCAGTAGTTGCAGTCTTCATGTGTCCTTGTGATTAGGAGAGATAATAGGAGATATGTTTCAATTATATTTCCTTGTTTAAAGTGCCTCAATATACATGTAAATATTTTTACGAATCTATATGTATAGTGTCATGTTATACTGCTGGACTAGTTAAGTAATTGGAATATGAGTAATTCAAGGATCTTGCTCGACTGCGTTCAATAAAATAGTTCAAGAATATTGAGAACAAATTAAATAGTATTATTTAAAAACTAAGTCTACAATTGTGAATAATTCTTAAAAGTAATAAATATTCCCATTTAATGAAAAAGTAATGAAATGATCATGTAGTGGCCATCTGGCGTGCCATTGGCATGCCCCTTATCAGAAAACCTCAGGTGTCTCTGGGAGGGGTGAAAAATATAGTTAGAAGTCTCAGATACTACCGGTGGTCTCAATCTCTAATTTGTGAATTTTTTGAGGCTCAAGAAATTCCCCTTATTCCCAGGACTCTTACCTTGTTTATCTTGCTAACTTAATTAGCTTCGGACTATGAGTGTCCGTGCTTCTCTTTCCAGACAGAGCTGTCTCCAGAGTCTAGACTAGACTGAATTGGAACAATTGCCCAGGGCTCTGCTCTGCTGGGGAAACCCAGCAGCTGGGACTGCTACAGTAGATTTGTGAATACTTGCTGCAGAGGACAAGCAGGGATATGCGTGAATACAATGGAGCCCAATTATTAAAAACAATTTGCAAACTATGTAGAACATCCACTACCCTCAACTTTTGCCCACCCCATGAAAAGGCAGTGCCCTAAGCATTGTAATCCACTATTAATGAACTCACCCTCCATATCTCAACCAGTTTCTTCTCAACATTAATTCATACCTTCATATGTTAATTCAACTAACATTTATTAAGTCCTTACTTTGTATCTTCATATTTGTAACGGATTATTCAATACTTATCACAGTCAAAAGATCACTCTCTCTCTCTCATACGTTAATGAGTACAACAATCACATGGTCTGCTTATTAAAATTGAATTCTCTGGTCAAGCTCTAAGGATGCATGCTCAGTAGGTGAGGCCTATCCATTTGTATTTTTAAAATACCCAAGATTCTTTATGAAACACTTAATTAGATCATAAAATCCACAACATAGGAACCATGTCAGCTCATTTACCACTGGGGTGCCCAATATCTAACAGTGTCTGGCACACGGGAGTTACTCAACATATAATTGTTAGTCTTTACTGAATTAAATTATAAAAATGATGCTAGACTCTAGGGTGCAAAGATGATTTTATCACAAGTCCTCTGTGTCAATAAGAGTCCAAGCAGATAACACAAGGCACACTCAGAGGAGTAATTAAAGAGAATTTAATGAAGGGTCATTTACAAAAAAGGTATGAGTAGGATTAAGGAAGCCAAAAAGAGATGGTGAAACACCCAGGGCCTAGTAACAGCCAGAAGCAGCTTCAACCCTCAGGACTAAAACCATAAGGGGAGGGACTTACTACTAGAACCCTATGAGTATAGCTATGGAAGAAGGGCTGCCCAAAGTGAAAGAAAGGAGCCAGGGGGATAAGTACACTGATTGTCTCTCTTCGTGTTCTCTGATCTAATGATGCTCTGTGCCAAAACCCCCTGGAACCTAGATGGCAAGGGAGATCAGGTGATAAAGTGTTCCTTCTCTCATGGCACAGAGCAGAGAGACAATGTGGAAAGTGCCTTCCTTTCAGAAGCTGACAGTCTACTGTCTTCTAATTAATGTAGAGTTACTGATGAATGAAGTTTAGAGAGAAAATAATAACTAATACTTATCATGTGATCATTTAGCAATGCCTATGTGGCTCTTGATGGAGCAGTCCATTCAACTTGTCTGGGTGTACTGAGGGTAAGTTAACTGTGTGACCACCAAGATGGAATGCCAGCAAAACAGGGGTTTTCATTTGCCAGATGCTCAAGCAGTCCCAGACACATGCCCATGTATACACACAAGAACATGTGCTCACACACACACACTTCCGCTGGATTCATAGAACATTATGAAATGGAATCTCTGCTGGAACCTGGACATTTGGGTGTATAAAATTAATTAAATATCACATAAGCTTTTGAGAGTTTAACATCTGCAAAACTTGGACAGATGGAACTATGCTAAAACGATTCAATATTTTAATGTTAAACAACAGAGAGAGAGAAAAAAACACTATTAATGTCTAAAGAGGTTGCTTATTCCTACCTCACTGTTATAACTTTCCTAATTCGCACTCCTGGCTTCTAAAACTACAAATAATCCCTTCCCATCTAAAATTTCTCTGCTTTCAGCCTCATTTTCAATACTCCCATATTTTAATGCCTTTGGATTTAAGGATCATTTAAGTCACTATTTTTAGAGTAACATGGAATTATAAACCAAAACTTAATGATAATGAGGACAATATTTCAGAAGAGGACAAATGTCTCCTCTGATACATTGCCAAAAATATGTAGCTGAGATGAAGACCACCCAGAAGCTTCAATTAGTACATGATGCATCAGCCCATATGTATGAAAGAAAGAAAGAGGGAGAAGGAGGGAGAGGAAAGAAGGGGAGGAGAGAAGAGAGAGAGTGACAGAAAGAGACACAGAGAGAGACACAGAGAGAAAAGAAGAAAGAGAAAGAAAAAGAAAGGAAAAGGAGGAAGGAAGGGAGGGAGGCAGGGAAGGAAGGAAGAAAGGAAGCAAGGAGGGAAGGAAGGAAAAAAGGAAGGAAGGAAAGAAGGGAGGGAGGGAAGAAGGAAGGAAAGAAGGGAGGGAGGGAAGGAAGGAAGGAGGAAAGGAAGGAAGGAAAGAAGGGAGGGAGGGAAGGAAGGAAAGAAGGAAGGAAGGAAGGAAGGAAGGAAGGAAGGAAGGGAAGGGAAGGGAAGGGAAGGGAAGGGAAGGGAAGGGAGGAAATGAAAGAAGGAATGAGCCATATAGAAAATTTGAAACCTGGCCTCAAAGGTTTGTTTCTAGGTAGAATTTAAAGAGGTTGATCCAATCCCCAAAATCAATTCAACAGATGTTACTGAGTAACTGTGATTTCATGGTTTTCTGCCCTCAGGAATCTTTCAGTTTAGCAGGGGAGGGAAATAAGTCAAGGAACAACATCATAGAAGTCACTGTGATGAAATGCTACTTAGAAATGGAAGCAAATTCTATAGAATCTTAGTTCTTGCACTGCTGATTATGATTTGGAATTTGATGAAGGTTATGAAAAAGGCAGAGTCTCAGTTTGACCTTATAGGAGAGAGAATACGTACATGGAGATTTAGCATAAAAGTCTCTTGAAAGCCTTCGAAGTGAGGTGGCTGTGTAAACATAAGCCAAGACATTCTGAAATGTTAGCCGTATCTGGGGAACGGTGAGTCAATCAATGGTTGAGAATGGTCTGTGTGGAAGAGTTGAGTGAAGAATGAGGTCAGAAAGCAATTTTGGACTAGGTTATGAAAGAACTTGAAGTTTTTTGGGGTCGTTCTTCTGGCAGTTGAGAGTTATGGGATTTTTGTCATAAGGTCATGAGGGGTTAGAGTAGGGATAACACATTCAACTGCATGTCTTCAGAAAGACTTTAACTTTTGGATTTGAGAAGGATCCGTGTGGATGAAAAGAAAGGTGGTAAGAGGTACAAACGCCTTTTTAAAAGAAGCACTAGAGGACTAGTAAATGATTGGATGTGTGACCTATGGGAGAAGGTATTGCCAAAGATGTCAAAATCCTAAGGTTTCTGGTCTGGATGACTCACGCTTTGAACACAGATAAGGTTTGTCGATTTCCTTCCGCCTTTGATGTTGTCTGTCTTTATAGTCTCCTCTTTCTTAATTATGATATTGGACATATTAAATTTGAGTTTCTAGTGGAATATTTTAGTCTGAAATTTAGACAAAATCAGGTGTTGAGTTTGGTTATGTACAACTGAGAGTTTACTTCGTAAGTATGGAGTAGTGGGTGGGATAAGAGTGCAAAGCAGCAGAGGATAATGGAGCAGGGGGTAGAAATAGGAAGAAAATTGGAAAACATCTACTCTTCTATGTCAGATGGAGAAGAGTTGAATCTGGGTTAATTCAGATGTAAATGTTCTCTCTTACTTGAGAGAAAGGAAATGAGTTCAGCTCTTTCCCATAGAGATTTGGTTTGAGTATGCAGCACTGAATGGTCTCATTTAGTTCTTTCAATCCAGTGGATAGTATATGGTTGGACATTCATAAAACCTAACAAGAAAGCAAGAATCAATATTTTTATTCTGGGATTGACCCCGGGCAGAGATTGTGTGTGTGTGTCTCTGTGTGTGTGTGTGTCTACACTTCAGAAATTTGTTTCCCTTTTTAATTAAATAAAGCCCATGTTTGTTGGCTTTTAGGGTGGGCTGCGAGGCCCATCTGTTTAACTAGGCAATTGCCTGATATTGCAGGGGGAAGATTGGCAAGTGTAAGTGTGATTTTGAATACCAGATACAGGCTATTTAAAGCTGAATTTCTCTTTAATAAATTCACCCAGAGGTGCTCAGCAATAGGTAGTTTGGAAAACTATCATAATTTCTGTGGAAGAGTATGTTTTTAAATGTTGATTGCCGAGTGATTGTGGGAAGAAATAAACTTAAGGTAGTTCATCTCTGATAACGCCTCTGTTCCTTCAGGTCTTACCATGAAGGAAGGCAGAGTATTTCAATAATTGCTTTTGATATGCTGGAAGGTAAAGGGTCTTCCATTTCACATGGGGTAGGACTAACTTGAAAGCAAATAATACATAAATGTTTTCTTGATAGTATGTGTTAAAGCAGTCGGCATTTAGGACCAAGGGTTGTCAATCTTTGAGGTTTCCAAAAGGAATTGCAATTTATGACGTGTTAGGGTAAACAGTTGGATTACATTTCTGAAATACGTGTTCCATCAGGTAAAATCATTGTGATTACAGGCACTGGAACTGTAAGTAAGTAGTGTGCTAAAAGGTTGAAAATGTAAAACAAGTATGCTTGTGCTTAACTGCTAATCCCTCTTTGTATCTCTGCTGAATAAACTACAAGAAAAGGGGAGAAAAGAATGTTTAAATAATAAAACAGAAAAAGTATATTATATTATGTCATTTTGATAAATAATGTGCATTAATAATACAGCTTGACGAACTGTTTCATCAGTGCTATAGTCGTGAGAGAAGATTCCATAATTCAAAGAATTAGGAAAGAGTATAAAGAAATTATTTTAATTAAAATGTGCTTCTTTTGTTTGCTTTTTTCTTTCTCTTTATATCTTCTTTATTTTCTGGCATGTCCTATAAAAGCACAGGTTGTCTTTTAACATCCAGTCTCCATTGTTCTGAAATGCGTTGCAAATAAGAGAATGGTTTTAAGAGTTTTGCATATGTTTGACAGCAGAAGGTATTAAATGTAAATAAATCTTTAATATTTCCCCTAATTCAGTTTGTGTCATGCAAATGTCAGGACCAGAAAAACAAATCAACAAACATTTCAAAGAAAACAATATACGTAACTTATTTTATATATTAAAAACAACTGTCAAACAATTATGACCTCATGTATTAGTTGGTTGTTTTGAAATATTCCTACTAGAATTAAAAAATGCTATGAGGGCCTTTGAGCTTAAACATATTGTGTCAATCAAGAGCACATGTAATATATCTAAAGCATGAGGTAAAAATTTTCTTCATAAATTATTTCATAAATAAGTAATTTGCTTGAAAAGTTTACAAAATATTTGTGCTTTTATTAAGTTCTCTACAGATCCTTTGTGGTTAATGTAAATGAATTGATACAGACAGCAGTTTGATCTGCTCTACTCTAACTTGAAATACAAAAAGTAACATGAAGAGAGTCTTCATTTCTCAGGCAAACTTCAGCAAGATTGAATCCGTGAAACTTCATTCATTAAATTTTTAAGTGACCATGAATTTGTTGGCTTCAGTACCTGAAGTGTAACTTTATCCTTTCAATTAAAACACATAATTCACCCTCAGACCTTTGGCTTTAACTTTTCATATAATATGTAATTTTGGGTACACTTAATGGTCAAATTTTGTATTATTACAGGTGGAAAAACACCAGCCATCTCAAGGGCTTTGTGCTTGCAAAAGCATGTAATTTCATTTTTTTTTGAACCAATTTAATCAATGATTGTTTCATGTGAATAAATTTGCAGTCTTGATGATTGCCTTAGATTTGTGGGTGATGGAGAGGAAGATCACTTCCCCTTTTAAAGTGTCATTTAAATCTTGGGGAGCAGAGGGAGATTAGGGGCCTAATCCTTGTGATAAATTGTACTATTTAACTTTGCTAAGATGCTATAGCCACAGATTTTATCAGTTAGATACCAGCTTCAGCAGTTTTAGGTTGCATTAACCCTTTAAATACAGTCTCACTATTCGAATACATATTTCAAAATGGATTTAATATTTTTAGTTAGTCATGGCTAAAGAATGTTTCACTCAGATCCTTATTTTTTTCCTTTAATAAAAATGCTTCTCACTGTGCCGTGCATATTTCCATAAAAGTCGGCAAGTTAATTTATGGCTTAAAAAAAGAAAATAAAAGGTCTATATTTAATATATGAATACTTTTTACAGTGGAAATTGGTAGTGGACAGTATTAAATGACTCCAGTGTGGAAATATGCAGGTGGTCATTAGTAGCTGACTATGAGATTTACTGAAGATTTTGATATTAATTTTCTCGGCATGCAGTACTATATATAAATCTAACCCTGTTCCCAAATTAATTTAAATGGATGATAACATATGAATAACTCTAGGCATATGAGGTTCATTGTCTTCTCTCTCCTTTAGGGAATATATAGTTTGCCTCATTGTGAAACTCTATTTTGACTACTTTTTCACCTGACTAGTTTCTCTATTGCAAAAGAATTATTGCTTTTCTACTCATAAAGAGTGTATGGGAAACGGTACCAAAACACTTCTGGAATAAATGTGCTACAAAAAAAATCACATATCTGCTTGACTAAGTATATTAAATAAAGACCATAGAGAGAAAGGAGTAAGGTTCTAAAAGCACCTACTTCAGTTTAAATTTTTTAGTATGATTGGCTTTTTCACTTCTGATAATAGTATGTTTGGAAAATATACCCATCTTTTCTTTAAAAGATGCAAGAATCATTTAGTGAAAATATTTTGGAGGAAATTACTTCATCTTCGGCTCTCAGATTCGTGATTGTACCTCTCTAAGATTCTAATTTTAATCATTTTGTAGTTTGGAAAAGGAAAGATGTTTCTCCTTTTAGCACAAAATTACTTTAAACTGACTTTCACCAGAGGAAAAACATGCCACTTAAAGTCACCCAACTGAAGAAAATGAAGTCCAAACGCCCAATAAATGTTTACTTTGTTTTTAACACCTACTATACTTTGAATCCTGTCATGGTAATGTTTTATGCATTGTTGCATCTTTAGAAGCCAAAAAAAAAAAAAAAAAAAAAAAAAAAAAAAAAAAAAAAAAAAAAAAAAAAAACACTACCCCCT